>NC_056733.1:1005108377-1005215877 GCF_019279795.1 Protopterus annectens | reverse complement strand
AGACTTAAAATGGCCCACAAGGGCAGTTAGCCTAGTACTAATCTATGAACCTATAAATAAGAATGAAGATAGCTCCACATTTTCATAAATTAACCCAAAAGGATATTTTATTTCAAATAAATTAACCTGCAAATGTTAATGTTTCATGAAATGCAAATAATTAAAAGACACAGAAACATGAGTAGTTGTCATGAATTACAACAGACTATGCAAATAACCATTGTCAAGCAGAGTTTTCTGGCTACTCTAACAATCTATGACCTACTGAACTGCATTGGATTTAGCAAGTCTAACTAGTCACTAGTGTTTTTAAATAGTACTTGTTTTTTTTTTCTCTCCAAAACATATGTGGAATGGAATTAAATTTGAAACACTGAATTACGTGCAGCTGTCACAACTTTTCAACAAATCAACCAAGTGTCCGTTGTGCTGCTACTATTTTAACTATCTCGGTGTTTTTTTGAGTGGCAGTTGGCACAAAGGATTAAGGAACAGTTTCCTGTGTTCCAACACTCTTGGGTTTGATTCCCTCCACATTCAATTCCTAAATGTGTGACTTTGAGCAAGTTTCTTAACCAGTCAGCTCTCCAAGGCTGTGTCTGAAACATTTCCATGGAAATAAGTTATCTACCCCAGTCAACAGATGCAAATAAATAAAATAAAATTAAATTAAATAAATGAAATTCACTAAAATGGACTGAACACATCGATTTCTACCAGGCATAAATAACTGAAAACCATATTTGCCTGCATTTTTACTACAAACAGTTGGATTGAAATGATAGTTTAATTACTGGCAAACAAATGTTTACTTATATTTAATAATAACATAGATTAAGCCTTTTTTTTATTTCCAACAGGTGAATGTTCTTGGTTGACAACAAGCACATTATCGATCAATCAATCTATCAATCTATTTATTTTTCTGTCTATCAGTCTATTTTTTTATTTTTTAACTGAGTAACTAAACTGATCTGAGGATCCTTTTCCAATTACAACCCAGGCCAAACTGTCAAATATACTATCATGATGACATAGGTTCATAGGTGATTACTAGGCTAACAGCACAATAGCCTTTAAAAGCCTAGCCAATAATACCCAGGATATGACACTATTATATCTTAATTCCCCAGATATAGGATGGGGTAGTTTCAGGGTAGTGGGTCTTTGGGTGTTGGAGCCCTGAGTCATTTTATAGACTGCATAGGCATATGCAGTACCCTGGGGGTGGATTTACCATTCCCCATCCATTTATCCAAATTAATTTTGAAGAGAGTGATGTATGGCCTTTGTTTTACAAAGATGGGAAGTTTATTCTACAGATGAGGTAGGCTTTGGAATACAAATCTTTCTCATAGGTTCATAAGTTCATAGGTAGGTACTAGGCTATCGGCCCTGGGGCCTATACAAGCCCAGCCAAAAAGTACCCTGGCTTTTGCCACCCAAGAAAATTATTTTCCTGTGCCACTGTCGAGCAGAGCCACAGAGGTGATCCCCGGTGTGAATTTCCTATTTCCCATCCAATCATCAAGATTTTTCTTGAAAAGTGCTAATGAGGAGCTTTGTTTGATATAGATAGGTAGTTTATTCCAGAGTATGGGAAGTCTCTGGGACAGGAATCTATCCCTCTGGCATGTTCTGTTTATTGTGGTGACAAGGTTTAGGTCCATAGAGCATGTAGCTCAGAGGGATTGGCATTTCTTTAAGTGCAGCATGCCCAACAGCTCTGAGTTTGACATAGCTTTGTATGTTAGGCAGAGATCACCTCTGAGTAGGCGATATGCGGCGGAGTAAAGCTGGAGTTTTTTGAGACGGTCTGTGTAGGGCATCTGTTTGAGGCTGATAATCCTCTTTGTGAGGTATTTCTGTGGCCTTGCAGTTGTTGTAGATGTCTTGTGAGGTACATACCAAAAGGGGCGTTGTACTCTATAATGGGTCTAATGAGAGATGAGTAGAGGGGAACAATGACCTCTTTTTTTCTGGATGAGAAACCTTTTGTGATGAGATGTGCCATGTAGAAGGATTTCCTAACTACTGTGGCAATGTCATTATCAAAGGAGAGACTACTGTCCACCTGTGTCCCAAAGTCTCTTATCACACTTTCGGTGTAAAGTATACTACCACCTATGTTGTAGTTCATGTGTACAGAGTTTTTACCAAAGGGGATGACAATGCACTTTTTGGCATTGAGCTTGAGGCCATGGCTTTGATACCAGGCATCTGTCTCAGTGAGGCCCTTTTGTAGGATGTCCACATCATTAGGAGTTTCGATTATGGCTCCTAGTTTGCAGTCATCTGCAAACTTCATTAGCCAAAGACCTTCTGTGTTAGCCTGTATTTCAGAGAAGTAGATACCAAACAGGAGAGGACCCAAGACTGAACCCTGTGGTACTCCACTTGTCACTGGTCTGAAGTCGGATTTGGAGTTTGCTACTTTCACAGCGTGGGTTCTGTCAGTGAGCCAGTTGGCAACCCATCTTGTGACATAGGGATATATACCTAGTTTAATGAGTTTATTTATAATTCCAGAGTGGGGGATGCTGTTGAAAGCCTTGGCAAGCTCTACATAGGCTGTGTGAACCATCTTACCCTTGTCTATGGCTTTGGTGAGTGCTTCAAAGAAGTCTATCAGGTTTAGGAGACATGATCTGCCTTTTACAAACCCGAACTGGGTGGAGTCCAGAGTTTGGAGATTACCAATGTCTTTGTTTATAAGTTCCATGATGATACGTTCCATGGCCTTGCAGACCAGGCTCATCAGACTAATGGGGCGGTAGTTCTCGGGGTCCGTGGTGGCTCCCCCCTTGTGGAGTGGGATAACCTTTGCTGTGCGCCATTCAGCAGGCAGAAAGACTGAGATGAGGCTATGACTGAGCATGGTACTTAGGTGGGGTGCCAGTTCGTTCTGTAGTTCATGTAGAATGCAGTCTGGGATGTTGTCTGGTCTCATGGATGGAGTATTCTTGGCTTTGGAGAGTGTGGTTTTTTCCTGTGCAGCCGTGATTACAGGAACTTTGCATTCTTCCGGTATAGAGATGGGCTCTTTAAGGGGTGAGAGGGGGGGTAAAGTTAGCACTGAGCCTATCTGCCAGGATGTTGGCAATATCAGTTGGGTCTGTATATTTAGTGCCATTGTGCTGTAACTCAGAGCAGATATGAGTGCTGTCATTGAGATTCTTGACATAGCTATAGAATGCTTTGTGATTGTCTTTAGAATCAGTGGTGATTTTGTTTTCGTAACTAGCTTTGGAGGATTTTATCAGGGATCGCAGCACTTACACCAACTTTCTCTTTCTGTCTGTAGAGTCACAAATAAGGTTCAGGTCCAGAGAACACATAACTCTCTTGCACTTTTTCTTGCTTATATATAATATTTTCATCAAGGCTGGATCCGAGAATGCCTTGTAGGTCAGGCATAAGTCACCTCTCAATAAACGATATGAGATGAAGTAAAGAAATAGGGTCTTTAGTCGGTCTGCATAAGACATGTGTATTATGTTTTGTATTTTTTTAGTGAGAAACCTCTGAGGCCACTCCAGTTGGTGTAAGTGCCTGGTTATGTACATGCAGAAGAGAGTACTGTAATTGGTTATGGACCTGATGAGGGCTGAGCCATGCCTTTACTTATATGTTGAGCCATACAGAAGGATTTCCTCACTACAGTAGATACCTAGTGGTCAAAGTTTAGGTTACTATCTATCTGTGTTCCAAGTCCCTCATTACTGGGTCTACTTTCAGGGGTGTTCTATCAATATTATAATTTGCAGGGATATCTGATTTACTGAAGGGTACAATTACACATTTTTTAATATTTAGTCTCATACCATGGTTTTGGCCCAGTCATTTGTCATTTTAGGCCTGTTTGTAAGATGTCAACATTATTTGGTGATTCAATGATTGCTCCCAGCCTATAGCGATTAGTGAGCAACATTGGCTGTCACTTCAGAGAAGTATATACCAAACCAGAGGGGTGTCAACACCGAGCCCTGTGGGACACTGATAGTAACAAGTTTCTTATGGGAAATGGATTCACCTACCAGACAACATTTGCCCTGTCAGAGAACCAATTTGCTATCCATTTGACAATTTAGGGGTTTATGTGTAACTAAGTAAGCTTATCTATGATCCCCAAGAGGGGACTGTATTAAAAACTTTGTCCACGTCTAGGTAAGTGGTGTGTACCATTTTACCCTCATCTATCGCCCTGGTAACTTTCTCAAAGAAGTCCATCAGATGAAGCAGGCACAACTTCCCCTTGACAAAGCCAGATTTGGCCTGGTTCTGTGTTGGACAAGTTTCTATGTCATTAATGATCAGGTCCATGATAATTCTCTCCATGGCCTTGCAGATAAGACTGGTCAAGCTTATGGGACTGCAGTTCCATGGGTCAGTTGATGAGCCTCACCTTGTACAGAGGGCCAGCTGTTGCAGTCCTAGATGGTTTCTACTTGCCTTGATAGGTTCAGTTTTAAACTATTTAATAAGTATCCTGGAATATTGTCAGGACCCATGGAGGCTTTGTTTTTGGTTTTAGCGAGTAAGTAAAGACCTGTTCCCTCATAATGACCAGTAGGGGGATGGTTGCAGGTATTTCTTTGGGTGTGGGGTAGGAGGTGATGGAGGATGAAGTTTGAACTGATCTTGTCGACCAGCAGGTTTGCTATAGTTTCAGGATAGGTGTAAGTGTTGCCATTCATGGTTACCTCAGCACATTGCTGAGCATTTCTCTGTGGGTACAAACATAATTAAAAGAAGCCGTATGGTTATCTTTCACCTGGGAGGCTATATTTTTGCCTCATAGTTTGCTTTGGCAGATTTGACCAGCTCTCTAATTTGTTTGTTTAGACTGGTGAGTGTTTTTAGCACTGTTTTGTTTGTTCCTTCTTGGCTATGGAGAGATTTTTTTTTCCATTTGTTGAATAGTCTGTTTATTCTTAGAGTTCCACCAGGGTGGTTTACTTTTGCCAATAATCGTAGGTTTGATTTGGACTGGTACTGCCTCCTCTATGCAGCTATGAATGTGGTTGTGCAGTGCCTTTGTGTACAGCTCAGAGTAGGCCTCAGTGACGTTTGGGTTCGGAGGGGCTTGAACATTTAATAAACTGTCACTTAGTTTGGAGTAATTGGCCTTAGAATAGTTCTTAACAGGTTTGGGGATTTATGGGGGATCTAGGTTAGTTTTAATACTAAAAGAGATAATTTTGTGGACAGATCTTACCAGGGAGGAGTTTGCATTGGAGAGAGCAGTATCCCTCCATGTTTGTCAGCTCTATGTCTAGGATATTTGCACCTCTATTTCAGGAGCTAATTAGTTTCTCAAGACTGTTTGTGTTGATGAAATCTAGAAACCTCTGAGCAAGTGAATTATGGGTTGTACTGGATGACTGTTAAGAGAATCCAGTATGTTTAAGTAGGAGGTGTGGTTTTCCCGACTCATGTTAGAGAATCTGCAGCTAGCAAGGATATGATAGGGGGTTACAGCTATGGTTAGTTGGGCACGGAGCAGCTCAAGTGAGTCATGTTGTTGGAGCAGTCTACCGGTGTACTTGTCCTTTATGAACACTGAGACACCTCTTCCCTTTGTTTTATACTGAGCTGAGGGGGATCAAATTCTATGAAATGCATTGTAGCCTTTGATAGCCAGGGTGCTCTCCATGGTTCTAAACCATGTTTCCATGACTGCACATATGTCTGCATTCTTCAGGGTGAGGAGTGCTTCTAGGTAGTGTACTTTTTTATTTAAACTCCTAGCATTGAGCAGCAGTACCTTCAGGTAGTTGTGAGTGATTTTTGTTATGTTGGAGGTTTAACAATGTGGAATGGCCTAAAAATAAGCACTATGGGGATTGCTAAAGATTTTGCCAGTATCAGGAAGCCAAGTGTTAACAAGTACAAACCATCTCTTGCAAAGCATCGTAGTTTGTTAATCATGTCTCCCTAGGCTGACAGATATTGGATCCCCTTGTTGTGACACCAATAGCTAAGCCAATTGTTGAAGTCAATCATTTTTTGCTGGTACTGTGGCATCATCACTGTTGAAGGTAGGATGCTACTCAAGGCTAGATTCATTCCCACCTGGGACACATACTCAGAGAGCTCCATCATGTCTCTCTTGATATAGTCCATTGAGGTACATCTTAGGTCATTTATGCCCACATGGACTATGACCATGTCAAACTGATACTTGTGGTTTAAAGACCTTAGTGCATGCGTGGTCTGGTGGATCCTGGCTCCAGACAGACAGCTCACTGTGATCTTATTCTTATTTAGCCTGGTTAGGGGGGTATCAGTATGTCTTACGATGGGATCCTCAACAACTAGGATGTTTGGTTTGTGATGTGTTGACTTATGGGCTTGAAAGCAGTGCTACTATGATTTTCAGAGTTATGTTTTTTTGTGAGGTGCTATCTTTTTTGGGTGCATGCAGGGCCCTTGAGAGATGATTTTAGGAGGACTTGGAGGTTTCAGTAGCTTACAAGTGAGCATCTCTGCATATGTGGAGCTATGTGTTTGTTAATTAGTGTTGGTAGTGAGTGTTTTGGCTGAAATGCTGACAACCTGGTTTGCATTTTTAGTGTGCATGTATGTGAGAGCTTTGCCTCCAATGACATTGTGTATCTACAGCTCTCACACACTGTTTTTTTCTCTTCTAAAATTAAATGGTTGCCTATGAACATGGGGCAGTTACTACACTGCCTGAAGATGCCCATATCTACCAGGTCAGAAACAAAGAAGACAGGAAAGCACCTATCCATTACAGTATACCAGATCCTTAGTAGATGGGAAAGAGTAGGATAAAGTCACTTAAAGATCTAAGTGAGAATGTTTAGTAGCATACTATTAGATGACCTGCCGTGGTGCCACTCTCTGTGCAAACTGGCAGCTCTTCAAGTAGCTATGAACAGTGGGAGACTATGAAAAGCATTTCCTATACAGCATTTTAAACTGGAGAAGTTTGCTTATATACAAGACATGGATAAGAGTATCAGAGGAGGTTAGGAAACATCAGAATACTGTTAAATTACCTAAGAACAATGCAATAATAAATAGATGGCATTTATTTAACTAGTACAGGCTGAAAAATATTGATAAATTTAACCAAATCAATAAATGTAACACAGAAATTTTAAATAGCACTGTGATAGTTAGAGCAAGTGCAAAAAGCATACATATATTAGCTTTGTAGGTCCACAGATGATTTTAGATGCAACCCAAAGTCTTGTAGTCACAGGTATCCAAACCCTGCACTGGGAAAATCTGAATAAATGAACACAGTCAAACAAAAACATAAGGCTTTTATACCAGCAGGATGAAAGACTTTTACACAGTTAAGCCCTCAGGCCAATCAGATAAGCACACAATAATCCTTCACTTGAATGAACAAACCAACTGAAGAACAACAAATACTGGCAACAAAACGGCAGTTGAAATGCACAAGAGTAATGTCAAAGAAAATAAAATTTATTCCAGCCACATAAAGCACTTTTCATCTGAGAAAATACTCAGACTTCTTCAGATAAATTCGTACATAGCCCTCCCATTAATTAAATAGTATACCAAGTCATGTGTTTAAACTTTCAATGAAATGAGTGTAATAATTTACATATTTCTTAAAGTACAGCCTTACCTCCTAACACAAAACCTGTTAAAATGATTTATATTAAAAAAGCATTAGCTACTAGATACATCAAAATCAGACCTCTGTAAGCATACAATTGTACCTAATGCATACATAGATAAATAAACTGTCTTTTTTTTTTTTTACACAATAAGCCTTCGACCAGGAGTTCCCAACTTGGATGGGTTGAATCAGTCCTCTACTCTCACCAGAGTACAAAATAAAATCCTCTTAATGTAAAATGAACTGGTTTTCAGCTCAAGTTTAGTAACAAAAGCTTTATAACAGAAGGCAGAACTCCTGCCGTATCTGGAATCCTTGGAAATAAGTTCACAAACCCTGAGAAATGTTCCCAAATACAGATAAATGTGCACTAACATAGGAGAACTTCTACAAACACAGAAAAACTTTTCAAAACTTAGAAATATTTTGCCAAACTCAGGAGAACATAAACTCAGAACAGCTTTTGCAGTATCCAAGGAGGTTAAAAAATATCAGAATGCTGCTAAAATGACATAATAGCAGTACAATAACAACCAAATGGTGTTCCTTTAGCAAGTGCAGGCTAAAAAACATTGATAAAGTCAACCAAATCAGTAAATGCAGCACAGAGCTTTTAAATAGCACTGAGGTAGTAAGAGGAAGAGCAAAAAAAAAATACTTATATCAGCTCTGTAGATTCACAGATGGTTTTAGATGCAATCCATTATCTTGTAGTCACAGGTGTCCAAGCCAGGCACAGGGAAGCTCTCATATAACATAGGATAAAGATACTGGTACAATTGGTTTAACATGAGAGAAATCAGCAGTGCATATCAAGTAAAGAGCTATGAGCATATACAGCAACATATATATTTTTCACCCTAGTACCTTTTCATATAAAGTAACTTAGAAAATGTTAGCTAAAAATATATTTAGCTGTATTCCAGTATTTTTTCTTTACAGAGGTGTTGAATTTTATGAATAATAAGCTACATCACATGCATGTCTAATTGGTACATGTACTTGTGTTACTAGATACACAGTAAATGTAATATCCTTGTGAGACACATGGGTACCATTTATTAGTGGAGACTGATCAATTTTATCTAATATACCAATACACATGATGAATTTAAAGGATACCAGGAAGCTAACTAGAGTTTAAATAAGCTGACTGGTTATTTTGTTTAATCTACATCAATGAGTTCATTGCTAATGGTCATATAATCAGACTAACATATTATTTTAACACGGACTGCTCATCTAAAGGAAAGGTCAACTTAAAACCCATAAACTAATTAGGAAGGGCATATGTCTCTTTTTGATGATGATTATTATTAAGCTCCCGGGTTCAGAACTAAATTGATTATTGTTCTGATAAACAATATATTATATACTGGCATGGATGTCCTTCCACCTCTCATCCTTCGTGCTATGAGTTATATGCCTGCAATAACGTCTTGACTAATATATCATCTTTAGACTGGTATTTATAATCTTTGCATTGTGGCTCTGTAAGATTCTGGTGCTCTGCTTTATCCTTTCCATAACCTATATTATTTTTACTTTTATCTAATGTACTTTACCATTTGGAAGTGATATAGAGCTCTTGTTATTTACTGTAATCCTCTATGCTAGTTAAGGAATATTTTACTGGTTGCAGGAATGATATAAGACTTGCGTTGTTAACAGAATAGATGTGGCTGCAGCCCAAAAGCGTTTCTAATTCCCAGATCAGGATCCGTGTATATGTGTATGTTCATAATGAACCTGTGATGTATTTCTTGTGAATAATGTCATATAAGTTGTAATTATGCTTAATCAATGTTTTCACATCATGTCTAATCTGAAGTAATTATTTAAACTGTAGACGTTTTTGTTTTAGTTTTGCAGATTGTAAATTTCTTGTTTTTAAAATCACTTTCTAATACTTTGGAGCTTTTCTCCCTGGGCCAACACTGAAAATGGACAGCTACACAGTTGGACTTTCCCAGTAATCAAATGTCAATTAATAATTCAATCAATCAATCAATAAATAAATATATAAATATCACAAGATCCCCAATCTTAACTTCTTAAAAAATGTGTAGCTCTCTGTTTTTTTTCTGAAATCATCATCATCATCATCAGTGCCCCTTTTTTCCCATTTTCTACATGGGGTTGTAGTGTCTTATCAGCTGTCACCATTTCTCTCGAGTTAATGCCACTCTCCTGCCATCTTGAACAGTCATGCCTGACTGTCGCAGGTCTTCTCTCATACAATCCATCCATCTCTTTAGTGGATGCACTGTTTTCCTCTAGCTTTCTTTCTGTCTGTCCCAAATCTTCTTCACGAGATTGCTTTCTGCTTTCCTGCACATGTACCCAAACCAAAATTATCTGTCCCCTTTGACCTTCTATGCAACTGGAACTGCTTGAGCTTCTACCCTAATGCCCTAATTTCATCTGCCCCACAGTGTGAACCTGACCTCTTGTCCCAGGTACTTCATCTCCATTACATCTAGTTTATTTAGTTGCTCTACATTCACTGCCCAAGGTTTCTGCACCATAGAGAAGCATTAGTATTAGTATCAGGGAAATATCTTCTCTAAATGCTCAAAACCAAACTAATGGTCAGCCTAGTTAATTCCTAGCACTGCTCCTGGTTAAACACTCCATTGTATCATCTGTTTCTTCTACTCTTGCCTGTTTTCTACAACTTTGGCTTCATTGTATCTTGCTGACTGTCGTACATTCATCTCGAAATAGCTGTTGCTAGTCCTCTTCCAAATCTCAGATGCTACCTTTTCACTTGCATGAAAGTCGTTCTCTCCCAACCTCTCTGAGAATCTTCCCGTTCCTCCTCATAGTACAGTGTCATTCTCCAACACAACCTTTAACCCTCATCAATAACTCCAACATTGTCCCTCTTTCACTTTAAATGTTAAATATCTTACACTGTATGGTAATTTTCTTTTTCTTGTCTTCTGTGAAGGGTGATTATTGCTAAGTTGTTGGTTGTGTTTTTGTAGTTTAGTCTTTCCTTCAGAATTCTGCAGTGCAAAGATTATTTATTTTAATGATATCTAATTTTGTGGAGCTTTTCTCCCTGGACTTCTATGGTCGAGTTGGACTATCCTGGTAAAAAAACACAAATAAAAAAAATAAATAAATGTATGGGTGCCATATTGAATTTTTCAACAACTGATAATCATACAATTTAGCTTTAGGTATTTATTCAGGTTTGAGCTTAAGTTAATAAATTTAAATCAATTGCTTGAGTCTTTAATATTTTATTAGTTTAAATGTCCAATTAAAAAATTGTAGTTTGTGCGTTTATAGCTTATGTTTTTAGGGGACCACCAACACTAATAGGCCATTATTTTTAATTAATTATAAATTGATACTTTGTATACCATCCATGTCTATGTAAGCATTTAAGGACTCCCATGTTATTTGGGAAAACAAACTCCTTGGCCTAGTCAGTCTGAGACCAAGTTTGTTGGGCTGCATAACTATTTTTAGACAATGAGATATGCCTCAATATAATAGTCTTTGAACTGGTCATCACAGACACTCACTAACCAGTTTTCCATTCACAGACATGCTTCTCCTCAAATGTGAACATGGACTGCAACAGGTTTGTGTTGTTCTGCACTTAAGTTTTCACTGTCTTCATTATTCTGGACAAAGTGAAGGTGACCCCTTCTTGGTTGGGAAAGCAAGTCTCAAATGTACTTGCAGTGCAGACTGAGAAGCAGGAACAAAGACCATATTTTGCTTGCCTGATAAGGCCCTCAGTACAGTGAATAAAAGTACTTGAGGAAGATGTTCCTAAGTTCAGTGTATTTTTACTTAGAGTGACAAAGGAGTAAACAAGCTTCACCTCTAAGCAGCAAATGACAGTATCTTGCATTTCATTCAGGTTTCCACATTCAACAAACTGCTCAAAATACATTTGGCAGAATCCAAGTGTTTCCTTATTTGGGTCTTTATGGATTCTTCCTGTCACTCCTAAACCAATTTTCTATCAGCAAATCCTTCAGCTGTCAATCAGCAGGTGTCGCCACTTCTGTTAAGATGTTCCCTCGACAATGACAGGCAAAACCTTTTTTTAGCCATTTCTCCATTGCCTGTTTAACTTCCTGATTCCAGTCATTTTTTTTCTGCTTTACTTTAATGGTAGATATATTAATTAATTAATTAATTAATTATTTTATTTATTTATCGGCAGTGGTTTTCCTAGGAAGTCCACTGGGCCAAAAGTAGCCCATTTTCAGTGGAGGCCCAGGGAGAAAAGCTCCAAGCTAACATAAACAACTTATATTAAATGTCAAAAATAAAGTTTCAAAAAATTGCAAAAGATCAAAGAAATTATATAAAAGAAATTATCAAAATATTATAGAAAATAGTTAAAAATCATTATACTAACATAAAGATTAAGCATATTCATTGTACAGAGAATAATAACATGGCACGCACTAGGCAAAAATTAGGTCAATGTTACACAGTTATATGCACCAAGGAATGTAAGTAAATTCAGGTATTATATGGAATAAACAATAAAACATACACAAAGAGACAAAAACATAAGAAGAGTAATTATATATATATATATATATATATATATAGAGAGAGAGAGAGAGAGGGGGGGGTAGAACGAAAAGAGGAAAAGAGGAATAAGACTGAAGAAGTGGGATGGACAACAGAAAAAAGGGGAAAAAAATGTAGGAGAGAGGGAAGACGACAGAGGAAGGAAAGCGGAAGAAGGGAGAGAAGAGCGGAAATAGTGGTTAGGGAGGTAAGAGAATCAGGAGTAGCTGAACGTTTGTTAGGAATTATCAGGGAGAGAATAGTTGAAGCAGGAACTAGACAAAAACTGATTTAGGTTTGGTTGGTAGAATTAAGTAATGGCAGATGAACCAAATGAGCAGTTCCATGTCCAGTTAGAGAGGAGATGATTGTACAGTGCAGTTCTGAAGATAGAAGGGCTTTGTTGTACACAAATAAAAATAGGTAGGTTATTCCATATTCTAGCAATGTTCCAGGAATATAAAAACTCACCTGCAGGTAATTTGGGTTCATGAACATAAAGATGCTGATGTTCAGGTCACAGAAGCCAAGTGGGGTTGTAAAGGGTAAGTAGAGAGCTTAGGGCAGGGCAGTCTTGAAGTTTATGAATAAGTTTTTGTGTAGTTGTGAGCTGAAGGAGTAACAGGTGGTGGGGAATTCAAGTCATTGTAATTTTTTACGGCAATACAGTGAGTAGCGACTGTTTGCAGCAAATTTAGCAGCCTTGTTATAGCAAGTTTCTAATTTCATTTTCAATGAGGACTGCAGGTTGGTTAGTAAAGGTGAACCATATGTTAGAGAGGGTAGCAGGTAAGATAGAGCTAATACCTTTTTAGTAGGTAGACAAAGGAATTTATTGTGTTTGCAGAGTAATCCAAGTTTATTTATTTATTTTATTTTATTTTATTTTACATTTGTTGACCGGATTAGTCTGGTTGGGCAGAAAGCCCTTTTTCAGCAGTGACCCGGGGAGAAAAGCTCCATTAGACTACAAAAAGTAACAGTTTAGTGTACAGATTACACATCATATTCTAACAATTGAGTAAGCAAAAAAGTATTTACAATAGCGTTGTCGCCTCATAGCAAGACGTTGTCCCATTCGATTCTCAGCTAGAATGTCTTCTGTGTGGAGACATACGTGAATGGGGCATGCCTTCGTTGAAGGTTGTGCATCAGGGCTGGTAACCCGGTACATAAAAATCCACTACCAATCATTAGCAGACCGTAGTTCCACTGTGCCGACCCCTAACCGGGAAAAGCCGAAAGACACAAACAAACAAACATTATAGGTGCTTAGGATTTCCCTCTCTCTCCCCCCCCTTGGCTGACCTGGTGTGACTTTGTCTGAACTCTACAGTTCCCTACAAATCGGTGTCTACAGGACTGCAATCAGTTGTTTTCAACATTTAAACAGACTGAACTCTACAGTTCCCTACAAATCGGTGTCTACAGGACTGCAATCAGTTGTTTTCAACATTTAAACAGACTGAACTCTACAGTTCCCTACAAATCGGTGTCTACAGGACTGCAATCAGTTGTTTTCAACATTTAAACAGACTGAACTCTACAGTTCCCTACAAATCGGTGTCTACAGGACTGCAATCAGTTGTTTTCAACATTTAAACAAACTGAACTCTACAGTTCCCTACAAATACAGGACTGCAATCAGTTGTTTTCAACATTTAAACAGACTGAACTCTACAGCTCCCTACAAATCGGTGTCTAAAGGACTGCAATCAGTTGTTTTCAACATTTAAACAGACTGAACTCTACAGTTCCCTACAAATCGGTGTCTACAGGACTGCAATCAGTTGTTTTCAACATTTAAACAGAGTAGGTTACACAAAAAGCATTTGTTAAGCTTTCACGTACAGTGCTTTGTAATTAAGCAGGTCACCATATTGGTCAGCCATAGGGCTCTTTGTTTCTACTTGAGTGGTTGCCTCCTTCCCCTGTAACTGAAGTAAATTGCCTCTTACATTAGAGCTGTAATACTTACCTTATAACTTTAGGACACCTTAGGAAACCTTGTAAACTGCAATAGCCCCGCTACGTTCACCCTTGCTACGCTCGGGCTCTCTTCGCTCCCCTCCCTGCCCCCAATTCCCTCCCGCCCCCAGTACCTCTAAATTTATAGTACTATAGCCACTCCCCCACTTTCTAGATCCTATCTGCTTTCATCTGGGATAATTCCTCCCACCCCCATTCTACTACCTACATTTAATAGCACCTATTAGCTTTCATCTGGCATTCTCCCATCCCCACTTCTAGTACCTTTACCTCACCACTCTATCTTCTGGTGTTGCATCACCAGGTAAAACAGTTCCTTCACTCACTAGCTGAATCACATATAATGATATACTCCTCTTTACTACCCCTCTTGTTCACACCATACCTCCTTACCTTGTATGAAAACCAGTTTCTTATGGGATTTCAGGTCCCAAAAGGCCATACTATCACCCCAGCTGTAAATCCTTCCACCTTCAACCATACTTACAGTACCAGATCCTATCCAACATCTTGTTCAGTCTATCAACATCTCAACCCCAGGCACATTAGCTCTAGATCCAAACACTACCACAAACTAATAAACAAATTCCTGAAGTTCATCACCAAGTATAGACTCAACCTAATACTTGGTGGTGATATTCACCCCAACCCTGGCCCACTCACTTCAGATACACATACCCCCTCTACTTGTAATCTAAGCTACAAACCTACAATTTATAGCCCAACTAACTCTCTCCTAGTCTGTCATCTCAATATTAGAAGCATTAATAACAAGGTACATGAATTGCATGCACTTCTGGATGTCCACTCCCCTGAGATTCTCTGTTTATCTGAAACCTGGTTAAAACCTAACACTAAAGACAATGGTGTTACCACCTGGGTACAACATACACAGGCTGTATCGTGCTTCGAGGAAGGGGGTGGGGTAGCTGTACTCTATAAATCTGAGTTGAATGTCACCATAGATGTAATACAACCTCCTCAGATTAATAACTCTGAGATTCTTGCCACCAAATTGCAACTTAATAAAAATAAATACATTAATATCATCTGTATGTACATTCCCCCAGGTAACAATATATCTACATTTGAAGATATCTTGCACTGGTTATCATGTCACTACCCCCAAGAAACCCTACTACTTGGAGACTTTAACATAGACTGGGGCACCTGTTCCTTAGAATCCCCAACCACCCATATTAACCTGCATGCATTTACACAAATCATATCCACCCCTACCAGGATAGGTAAACCCAACCAAAAAGAAAGTATACTTGACTGGGTACTCATAAACAGTCACCCCCAACTGTACACCTCTGGTACCCTCCTTAATGGCCTAAGCGATCACCTTCTCACATATGTAATTAAGCACAAAACCATTAATTCCCAACAAACCTTACTCAGAAAGGTTAGAAACAATAAAAACTTTGACCCTGCCAAATTCCAACAAGAACTAAACTCATGTAATTGGCCTATTCCAAAACACCTCCCCTTAGAGGAAGCAGTAGCATACTTTAACAACAAATTCCTTGAGATCCTTGATTTGCATGCACCTGTTCGTTCAAAGAGAACCAAGGCAAAAACTGCACCATGGCTTTCTATAGAGTCTAAACTCAAAATTACCCTTAGAAACAAAACATGGACTTTATGGCATTCTTCTAAAGACCCTCAAGATCACATTAAATACAGGCAATCTAGGAACGAAACCAAAAAATCAATTTTACAAGACAAAAAGCAATACTACTGTAATTTACAGACAGTAAATCAAAATAACCCTCAGAAGTTTTGGGCAGGTTTAAATAATCTACTACATCCTGGACAAACTTCAACCCCAATCCCTGATGCTACTATTGATAAAACCCCTGAAGATGTTTCTGATAGTTTTAACCAATTCTTTACTGAGACAATTCAAGCCCTAGCTAGCCAACTACCTCCTAGCTCCCCTGGTCCTGAAAGTAGCACCCTAGAAACCTACTTCATGCTCAGCTTCCAACTAGTCGCCACTTCACTTATCCGTACCTTGATCAAAAATTAAAACCCACTACACTTTCTGCTGATCAACTCCTGCCGAGTACCTACAAAAATCAGCTGATGCTATTGCTTACCCCGTCTCAATACTAATCAATCGAACCATAGTAGAAGCTAAAATTCCCACCATCTGGAAAATATCCTATGTAATCCCACTTCACAAAGGAGGCAGCTCTACTGAATTCTCCAATTATAGGCCAATAGCTATACTCTCTCCACTTGCAAAGATTATGGAAAAATGTATTCATAGACAATTCATGCACCACCTAATCCAAAATCGCCTTATGGCAGACACTCAGCATGGCTTCTGTCCTCATCACAGCACTACTTCAGCCCTCCTAGCCTTTACTAACACCATAAACCATAATCGCAACGATAATTATATATCCTCAGCCCTCTTTTTGGATCTTTCCAAGGCATTCGATATGGTTGATCACCAACTTTTAATCCACACCCTGCAAACATTCTGTCTAGATACTGGAGCCCTCCAATGGTTTCAATCCTACCTGAATGGTCGACAGCAGGCTGTCCTCCGGCAGAACAAACTCTCTAACCTTCTACCTAACACCCTCGGAGTACCACAAGGCTCTATACTAGGGCCCTTGCTGTTCTCCATCTTCATTAACGACCTTTATACTGTCATCCCAAAAGTCAGCTGTATCCAATATGCTGATGACTCTACTCTGATTTGCTCAGCCACATCTCCAGTAGAGTTATGGTCAGCTACCCAGACCACCTTTAATACAATAGAAAACTGGCTTTCTGAACATCGTCTGATCCTAAATCCCAAAAACTAAAATGCTGTTATTTTCGCCAACAAGTAGGTCTACCGCTTTTGCCTTTACCATAAAATCAAATGTTGCCACAATAATCTTGCCTGACCCATCTACAAAACTATTAGGTGTCATCATAGACAATAATCTCAAAACTTTGACCTACATGTTAACCAAACTATCAAAACCATCAATAAAAACTAGGGTCACTTTACAGAATAAAAGCCTTCCTAACCCCTCCAGCTAAAATTGCCATAGCTCGCTCTCACCTTCTTTCAACCCTTCTGTATGCATCCCCTCTACTCTCGAATTTGAACAAGACTGTCCTTAGCAAACTCTCAATTTGCTACAACCACATTGCCAGGTTTGCCACTGGGCTGCCTTTTAGGACACATCATTGCATCAATCTAAATCAGCTTGGTTGGCTTGAACTACCTAGCCTAATCCAGTATAACCAACTAATTATGGCCTATAAAATCCTCTATAATCCGGACAATACTCCTGCACTTAAAAATATTATCACCCCCTATAACAATCCTAGACCACTTCGATCCTCTAACAAACTACTAATTCAGACTAGCAAAATTAATAACACAGCCGGTGATTCTCTCTTTGCAAACTCTGTAAGTAGATCCTGGAACTCACTTCCAGCTGATATTACCTTACTTTCCACCTTAGGTCAATTTAAAACTAGACTCAAACAACATTTGTCACTTAACTGGCTATGTCAATGTATCAAGCCTGGCTAACTCGAATGTGTAAAAATCTGTTAACCAGTTTACTGTGTAATTTAATTTAATCCTGACTTGTGCTCAGGACTAACTTTAACCTGTGGAACTTGTTTAACTTGCTTACTTATGTAATTTCTGTAAATAATCTGTTTGTAATATGTAATGCTGGTATTATGTAATGCTGTATCTGATTACCCTTGGAGCTTTTCTCCCCGGGCCTCCGCTGAAAATGGACATGCATCCAGTCGGACTATCCCGGTCAACAAATGTAAAATAAAATAAAATAAAAATCACAGTCAATATTAAACAGTAATTTAGCAGCAAGGCTTTACAGAGCATACGATAGAAGTAAACTGTGGAGATGAGTGGAGGTAATACAGGGGGGGTTAAGAATCAAGAATAGGAGAGAGGGATGGAGGTTGAAAAAAGGAGACAGTGGAAAAATGGGTTAGAGGAAGGGGCTAGACATAATAGGGATGTTATACAGGTAGAATTAGATTTGAGATGAGACTGGAGGTTGAGGATAGAAAACATGTGGAATTAGAGGAGAGAGAAGTATGTAATGTAGAATAGTAGGAAGGTTAGAGGAGAGACAAAGAGGGATAGAGTAGATATTGTTTACGGTGGCTGACTACAGTGGCAGTACCAGTGATTTTTGAAGTGTTCCTTTAAAGCTGCTTTGAATAATTTGGGGTTGGTAAGATACCTTATCTCTTGAGGCAGTTTATTCCAGGACATGGATGGTGGTAGCTATAAATTTTGCATGCAGTTTTAGTTTTGGGTTTGTAGATTTGGAGTAACTTTTGGTTAGAGCTTCTTAGTTGTCTGGAGGGAGAGTAGAAGAAAATGAGTGGCATGAGTGTTGGACAATATGAAGGCAAGTAAAGGACAGAGTGAATGATGGAGAGCTGTGAGAGTAAAAGTTGGTGAGGTAGTTCTAACCAGATCATTAGTTTTAGAGAGATGCAGTGATGGGAATTATAGTTTTGATGTGCTGCAAAGTGAGCAGTTTTATTGTAGGTAGTTTCAAGTTTGGTAATTAGGGTGGAGTCAAGATTAGTAAGGATCTGGGAGCCATACATAAGACTGGGTAGGAGGTATGATTGAGAGAGTGTAATCTTGGTTTCAGAGGAAAGGAATTTTTTATATCTGTAGAGGAGTCCGAGTTTTTGATGGGTCTTTTTGATACAATTATTGATATCTATCTCAAATTTCAGTCGATTGTCTATGGTAATTGCTAAGAGTTTGGTGCTAGTTCTACTTGTATAAGAGTTTGGCACTAGGTTCTGCTTGTATAAGAGTTTGGTGCTAGTTCTGCTTGTATGGGGGAGTTGCTAAGAGAATAGTGAAAGTAGATTTGGTATAGCCCGGATTTTTGGGGAGGAACAGTAGCAGTTTGTTTTTTTTTTTTTGGATTGAGTATGAGTTGATTGTCAGTTGGCCATGTTTCAATTGAGTTAAAGACAGTTTGGGTGGCAGAATGGAGTTCAGAGACGGATCTGGCTATAGTACTAACGGTCGCGTCATCAGCGTATTGAACTAATGAAGACTTGGGGGAGGAAGAATAGAGTTTGTTAGTGAAAATATTAAAGAGTAAAGACCCTAAGATAGAGCCTTGGGGAACACCCATTCTGACTGGTAGAGTTGGTGAGAGTGCGGACTGCCATTTAACTGATTGGGTTCGATTGGAGAGGTAGCTAGAGAACCATGAAACAGCTTCGGGGAGAAGTTTAGTTCTTGTAATTTGTTTAAAAGGAGAGGATGAGAGACGGTATCAAATGCCTTGGACATATCCAGAAATAGGCACAAAACTAACTTGTGGTCATCCCTGGGAAGAGCGACTGTGTGGAGAAAGGATAAGAGTGCTGTGGTAGTGCTATGTCTGGGTCTGAAGCCGTGTTGAGTAGGAGTTAGAAGGTTATGTTTGGTAAGATATTGCATGACTTGTTTGTGAACACACTTTTCGAGAACTTTGGAAAGAGAGACAAGATAGCAATGGGAATTAAGTTCGAGATATTAAGTTCGAGATATTAAGTTCGAGATATCTGAGGAGTTGCCACCTTTGGGTATTGGAAGGGTGTGAAACTGCTTCCATATAGTTGGCATTTTTCCTTCTGTGATTGAGCGATTAATTATAATAGATACTGGTAGGGCAACAGAGTCTGATGCTAGTTGGAGAAAGTTAGGAGGAATTTTATCAGTCGATGAGGAGCAGGGTTTTAAGTTGGATAATAGAGTCTTGATAAAGGAAGTTGGCACTGGTTTGAGGGAGAAGGTGTTTGCGAGGGATGTGGTGGAAGGAGGGCTTGTGACAGGAGGGTTTGGAGTTGACAGTGAGCTAGGCTTTAATAGATTGGCAATGGAGTTAAATAAGTAGCAGTTTTTATGCATCTTACTTATATTATTTTGAATGTGCAGATCAGATTTGAGGTTTTCATTGATTATTACCCCTAACAATTTGGTGTGGGTTTCTACCTCAGTTTTGGTAGAATTAAGAGAGAATACACTGAAGTCAGCTTTATTGATAAATGTGCTTCTCTTGGGAGTAAAGGTCGTAAGTTTAGTTTTTTGGAATTTAAAGTAAGGTGATTTTTGTGAAGCCTATACTCTTCCAGAAAAACAGTATTATAAGGTAAAGTTCCATTTCCCAGTGCATAAACAACAGTTCACATTGTAAATTGCATAAAAAAACAGTATGTTCACACAAACAACAGTAACTTTCCAAGAAAAAATAGTATTTTATCATTATTTAATATCCACTCTGTCATAGTATGTTTGATAATTATTGTTAAGAAGTGAAAAGGCAAAAGAGGAGGAAAGGGGGATTTAGTTAGAAGATTATTTTTTTTTTGCCTTATGCTAATAAACAGTAAGTATTTGTATAAAATGGTTAAATTCAGGTAGGGCTTTGGAGAGAGGTGGGCAGGTTACTTCCACAGATGATTGCTGCATGTGCCTCCATAAAGAATAATTCTTACAATTTTCATTTGAATTCATTACTGTACTATATATTTTAGGATCAAAGCAGACATTTCCAGAGTTTTAGGTTCATAGGTTGCTACTAGGCTATCGGCCCTAGGGCCTATACAAGCCTAGCTATAACAATTCCCTGGCTATTTCTTCCCACAGTATTTACTTCCCTGGAACCCTGTCTAGTAGGGTGACTGACGTGATTCCGGGGTGAATTTCCTATCTCCCATCCAGTCATCAAGGTTCCTTTCGAAAAAGGCCAAAGAGGCACTCTGCTTAACATGTATGGGCAGTCTATTCCAGAATCTGGGGAGTCTCTGGGTCAGGAACCTATCCCTCCAGCATGTTTTGTTCATTGTGATGACAAGGTTTAGATCCCTGGAGTCTCTGAGGGATTGGGATTTCTTTAAGTGTAGCATTTCTAACAGCTCTGGGTTTGACATGGCCTTGTATGTTAAGCAGAGATCGCCTCTGAGTAGACGATATTCGACAGAGTATAGGTGGGAGTTTTTTTAGACAGTTAGCATAGGGCATCTGCTTTAGGCCTGTGATTCTTTTCGTGAGGTATTTCTGCAGCCTTTCCAGTTGTTGCAGATGTCTTGAGATGTACATACCAAATGGGGCGTTGTATTCCCTAATGGGTCTAATGAGGGATGAGTACAGTGGGACAATGACCTTCTTTTTTCTGGATGAAAAGCCCTTAGTGATGAGGTGTGCCACATAGAAGGATTTCCTGACTATTGAGGCGATGTGGTTATCGAAGGTGAGACCACTGTCCACCTGTGTCCCTAAGTCTCTCATCACACTTTCAGTGTTTAGTGTACTGCCACCTATGTGGTAATTCACGGGTACATGTTTTTTCCCAAAGGGGATAACAATACATTTCTTGGCATTGAGCTTGACCCCATGGCTCTGGCACCAAGCATCTGTTTCTGTAAGGCCCTTTTGTAGAGTATCCACATAATTTGGAGATTCAATAATGGCTCCCAGTTTGTAGTCATCTGCGAACTTTGCTAGCCAGAGTCCCTTAGTGTTGGCCTGCACTTCAGACAAGTAGATGCCAAACAAGGGCGGTCCCAGGATTGAACCCTGAGATACTCCACGTGTCACTTGTCTGGAGTTGGTAATCGAATGATAATAAAAATATAAGTCAGAACATGAAACTAAAAGTGAAACATTGCATTAATGTTAAAATATGCTACTGAAGAAAACATCTAAACATACTTCCATTAGCACAGCCACCTCACTGACAGCCTGTAACTTTAAGGAATGAAATATATTATACTATAGTTACCTCATTTACATATAAATAATGCATATTAAAAAATAAACACTACCTATTGAAATCTGTAATATCATTAAAACAAACATATTTAATTTGCATAATAAAAACTGTATATAAAAATGTCAGGGGAACAAATAACAATCCTGAACAGGATTAGATTAATGTAATTTATAAGGATGTACTGTAACACCAACGTTTATAAATCAATAAGCTATGAATTATAAAAACATTTCAAAATAATTTAATCGGTTTTAATTGCAGCCATAAAACACAGTGTAGAATACGAACTGTAAGAGGTCCTTGACCAAGCAAAAAAATAACCTGTAATGCAATTTCCAAGTCATGACAGATAAATGAAAGGTAGCATATTATTGCCAAAGGAAAAAAACAGTAACAAATGGTACTCATTTCGCAAATTTAGTGGCAAACTGAGTGACCACTGTGATGGAAAGTATACATCTGCCAAAGCTGAGCAAAAAAAAATGTACACAGAGGAATACACATACCGCATTAATTGAATAATCAGGAGATTCGGTAAAACTACTGGCTGTTAATTTGTCACGAAAAAGAATTATTAATAGTTAACATAACACTGGCAACCTGTGGAGAGAAACGTGTTAAATGAACCATTTAACCTTCCACAATCAGCCTTCCACATGCGACTAATTTACATGTATGGCATTCAAAAATATCGTAGAGCAGCTTAAAGTTATTTAAAGGAAATGAATTTGAATGCAGAAATTGCTAAATTTGTTATTTCATGGTAAAAGACTAAAACTGTATAAAATGAAGTAAAGAAAATTAGAGTGCAACTGTTTTGTCCTGATGAATGGGATATTTAGAGTCAAGAGCGGACAGCAGTGAGCTTGCAAAACTCTATTAGGTGGAAATATTTGATAATGCTTTAAAGCCAACCATGAAACAATATGCTACATAAGATCTGTGCTGTGCAGTAATGAAAAAAGAAGCCAGGTAGGAAGATGTCAGAGTTGCTAAGTTATGTATTTAGTAACAACAGCTCAAAAAGTTACAGCAAACAACAATAGCATTTACGGCTGGTTCTCTTACCAATAATAAATTCAGGTAGATGCAAAAAAGGCACACTTAATAACTGTGGTTATGATCTGCTTACTTTTGAAAACACCATTTCACGGTTTCACTTTAAATAAGCAGTTTCATTTAACAACCTCAGAAGAACTGAAATCTAATATTGCAGAATGTGAGTGCTTACAAGGCATTTATAGCTTCAAATAAAGAAATTAATAATATTATCTGCCTTCCAGAAAGCCTTAATCCAGCAAGATATTTGAGAGAAAACTAAATACATATAAATACATATATATGTATATATATATATATATATATATATATATATATATATATATATATATATATATATATAGAGAGAGAGAGAGAGAGAGAGAGAGAGAGAAAGAGAGAGATGTGTGTGTGTGCGTGCATATATGTGTATACACGGACATGTATCTATATATGTTTATATATGTCTCTACATGTCCATATATCTATATTGATAGATATATATATATATATATATATATATATATATATATATATGTGTGTGTGTGTGTGTGTGTGTGTGCGTGTGTGTGCGTGTGTGTGTGTATGCATATATTCATATACACAGACATGTATCTATATATGTTTATATATCTCTATATATGTCCATATATCTATATCTATCTATATAACTTTATATATATATATATATATATATATATATATATATATATATATAAATATTTATATACACACACACACACATATATATATATATAATATATGTGTGTGTCTATATATATATATATATATATATATATATATATATATATATATATATATATATAGATCCACTTTCAAATTTTGAAACTCCACAACTTTAAACCTCTAAATACTGAAGCCCAGAATATCAAAGTTGTGGAATCTCAAAATGAAAAAAAAAATCTAAAACAATAAAACATGAGAAGTCGCATTTTTGCAGGGGGGGGGGCCTGCACCCGCCACACCCCCTGCTACTTAAATGTACTAACTAAGAGAGATCGCAGTACACTGAAGAGCATGGTAAAGTTCCCTTTCCACACTGTACGGTGATCTCCATTGACAAGATTCGAGATTCCACAACTTCAAAAGTCCTCTGTCTCCATTGGCGCTAACATTTTCTACTTTTCCTCCGCACTTATCTTTGTCCATTTATTATTCATAAAATCATTAAATTCATCTGCCCAGTTGCCTTTTTTGTTTTTGTACCTTATATAAACATGTATAAACATCCTTGAAGATCTCTTAATCTTTATCAGGTATTGATGCATTCCCGCTCTCCATGAGTCTTTGACTCTGGTTATATGTTTAGCTTATGTTTCCTTCGTTTCAGGGCCAGGAATGTTTGTAATCTTGGAGTATTTCAAAGAAGAATTGTCTTATTTTCACCTGTCACTGCTCCACCTGGTCTAGTAAATAATCATCTTATTCTCTCTCTGTCTGCTGTAACTCTGTCATTTCATTCAGCACTTCCCACCACATTCATTTCTTTATCTGCCAGTCAAGTTTTTCCATCTTCGCAGTTTTTCCGTGATTCTGTTCTTACGCTTTCACACTTCTACATTATCTCCTCTTGTTGGTGGTCTGCATTAAATTCCTGCTTTATCTCTGTCTGTATCCCTTCTCTCCTTCACTGATTCTTTACTTTTTCTATTGGGAATATCCATTGCCTGATTATTTCTCAGGTTTGAGGTATGTGATCTCTAATGACCCTGGTGAATAACCTGACAGATGCCTTGGGTGTGTCTTTCCGGCTTTAGTCTATTTACCATGTTACTATGCGCATATGCTCCTTTGATACACACACACACACACACACACACACACACACACACACACACACACACACACACACACACACACACACACAACATGCACAGTCCAGTCTGGGCCAGCTGCGACACCTTCCCACGGAGTGTGTGTAGCTTCATCTCTCCCCCTTGACCTTGCCCAGGGTCAAGTAGACTATAATTTTTTTAAAGTAACTTCTTAGTAGCCTGCCTTCTGGGGTGACTGCTTTCTTTCTTGGGTCACCACTTAACATCCTCCTTATTCACCACCATATTTATTTTACCCACTATTACCAAAATCACCCTGGCCAGACATTAGGATAGTATCTAACAGTTACTTTATATCAAATGCAGAGTTTTAAGCATCATTAATAATTAAATGATCTTTCTTGGTGTTGTTCAGTATGCAATATAAAAGGCATTAATAACATACACATAATAATACAGGAAGTCAACAAACATTAACCTTAGTCAGGATTTTTAATCAATAGCTCATTTTCACTCTGTTCAGTGCCCACCAACCTTGTCGGTCTTTTCAAACATGTTCTTTAAGGTTTTTATATTCCTCAGTCACCTTGTTTTGCTAAGAGATAAGCTGTTTATCCTTGTGTAGTGAGTCCCTCTTCTTTCCCTTTTTCTGATTTGCATTTTTTTCCTGAATACTGGATAAGTTTTCAGTCACCATCTCTCCCTTTACACCCTCTTTCTTGCACCTCTCTTTGCTGGTCTCTCTGCTCGCCAGTTCCATCCTAGCAAATCAATTCTTCTTGTTTCAGGCATGGTGTTTGTCCATTAGTTGCTGTTTCAGAATTGTGGGATATAGCAATCAAAACCTTAATGCCACATTTCTGCACAGACTTATATGTTGGATTGAACACTTTAACAGCTGATTTGTGCTCATGGATTAGTCATGGTAACAAAAGAAAAACCCTCCCTTATTGACTTTCATGTGCTTCCTGCTCCTTCATGTCAAACTTGACATTTGTTCCTTCAATTGAAAGTTTTGCACTTTAACCACCACTGGTCTTGGAAAGTGCACCGCAGCTCAAGGAGCCACATAGACTGGATATAGCCTGTCTGATAATTTTTTTCTTTCAACAATTCAGTCCGTATACTCAGTTGATAAGTCATGAATGCAATACGATCCTTCTCTTCATTTCCTTCAGGGATATTTGAAAATCAGAGATTCTCTCATCTCTCCCTTTCCTCTGTCTCCTGCAGCTTTCCTCTGATTTCCTCCTGTGCTGCCTACCTTCACTTCCAGTTATTCTGACTGAGTACTCGTCTACTTTCCGCAGACTTACTATAGCATCAGACTGTGTCAAAGCTCCATCTTGACCTCTTCCATTTTCTTGTCCATCCTCTTAATACAATCCATTAGAAAACCACTTATTTTGAGGACTTACTCATAAACGTTGTCAGTTTTATCTTGCTTCCCCTATTTCTATGTTTGATTATCATCTATCTATTATCCATCCCTGGCACACCTGCTACATTAGGAAAATCTACTCACAGTTCTGTTTTACCTTATTCATTTTTTTTTCTATAGTCAAATTTTGTTTTTCAGACCAATATTAACTTCTCCAACCTTTTTGCAAAGTATTTTCTGAGAGAGCGAACTATGAGTCGCATCTCGTTAGCATCAAGCTATACAAGAAGTCCTCTGCTTTATATATTCTTTTGTTTGTTTCTTTATGTTGGTGGGTTTATCTGGAATGCTGGATGGCATTGCCTCAAAAAAGCACTATATGTGTTGAGAATGCCTTTGTCCTACAGGGGATAGGTGCAGACCAACCCTGGTGAAGCAGCATGGTTTTGGGGCATGTTCTCCCATGCTTTTGGATATTGGAATCCCTTAGAATGTCAACAAAAATTAAGCCAGTTATTAAAGTCTATTTCTTTCCTCATGTTGTGGCATCAAATGTTGCTCCATGCTAGGCGCATACTGGCCTGGAGCACATTGTCCAAAAGCTCTGTAATGTCTCTCTTCATATAGTTCAAATAGGTATGTTTGAAATCAGTAACATAACACTTACATGTCACTGGGCATCTCTCTCTTTGCACCCTCTTCCCTTGAATCTCTCTCTGCTGCTCTCTCTGCTCGCCAGTTCCATCCTAGCAAATCAATTCTTCTTTCAGGCATGGAGTTAGTTCATCAATTGCTCTTTCAGAATTGTGGGATATAGCAATCAAAACATGTGCCTGTTATTCAAACCACTGACTGTGTGTGATCTGTCAGATCCTGGCACTAGACAGGCAACTAACTGTCACCAATAATGAATGTGTTTGGGTGGGTAGATGCTTCCCTATATGCTCAGAATCACACAGTAGGCAAATGGAGGCTGACAGAATCAAACTCTGTACTATAGGGAATAGCTCATTAATGTCTTTCATAATCTACTGCATTAAATATATTGTTACACCTACAAATTAATGAACATAATGGTATCCCTTTCATATAGAAACACCAGATGCTAACCTGACAAGTGCTCTGCTGAATAGCTAATTAAATACTTAAGATAACCTTCTCCCAAATGTCCTTTCTTATCACATAGTGTTTTGTTTTCTCTTTAATTCATGACAAGAGTGCCACACAACAAAAAAAACAAAAAGGAATGCTATTGGTGGTTTCTGCCTGAAGCTGTTTCCCTACACATCAGTTTGATGTTTTGTGAAATCTCATGTTATTTTCTTCCGGTATGTGTCACATTATCTGTGACATAATTTAAGTAGAAAAAGTACCTTGTATGACAAGATGCATAAAGTACCAGGATGTGCGATGTGAGATAAAGACACCCAGAAGGTTTTAGTAGTAGGACCAACAGGCCTAAGAAAAAAAGTTTCACGCATATTTCAACTCTGGATAGATTCCATCAGTTTTATTTGCCTTTTGGCATAAATGTAAAAGATCTTACTGTATTCAAAAATGGGTCATATGTAATTTTTAACCAATGCGGTTAAGAGCTCAGCATTCTTGATTGTTAGAATTTTCATCATAATTCCTACTGGTCTCATCAATGTTCTAGGAATGTAGCTTGCATGCAGATATAAAATGTCTTCAAAGTTATCACCAGTTTTGCTTGCTATTTAAATGGAAACATAATTGTTTAGTGTATTTCATTTTTAGCTAAGTTACGTGTGTTGGAGGCACAGACTTCCAAGTGTAAGGTTGAAATTGTATACTGGACATTACAGTTAGTGCTTCCCACATAAAACACAGCTTTTCTAAATAAAGCACTATAGGATTACAATTTCATCTGTCACTGGTTTGCACAATTAAAACATTGCAATTTCTTTTTCTCAGAGTGCATTGCTTAGCTTTCACTTCAAACAACATGAGACTGTTTTAATTGTTATTTTTTAACAAGATCAGGATGCCACTATTGGGGATGGAGTTGTATAATGGTTAAGGTGTTTACCTCATAAACACAAAGTACAAGGTTTGATTCTCACCTTTGTAAAAGAAACTGGCAAAGTTTAAAATGTATCAGAATTACATCTACCCTACTTAGTTATAAACCCACAAACCTAACATTTCCAAGTCATAACCAGACTGCAGAACCCTGATGTCTTCAGATATTGTTCTTTTCTGCTCAGAATTAATTCATTCCAAATGCAGAAGCATCAACAGCCAAATGAGACATTTAACTAACTGGTTCAAATGTCTTAAAAATGTTCTCAAGAAATAAACGTTGTAAGGTAAACACCTTAATCATTATGCTAACCTGCCTCTTTATATTTCATCTAATTTTAGTTATTACAATGTCCATACTAATTTAATTTCTATTTACTATATGTTATGTTATTCTGCTGTTCCTGTATCACATTACAAATTCTATAAAACCTGGAACTTCATTAAAGATTTTCTCCTTGGACCTCTTCCAAAAATAGGCTGTCCATTTTGACTTTCCTGGTCAAGCAAACAAACACATTCTTCAGTTTGGTTCAATTCAGTGTACAATCTATACCTTTCCACTACACTTTCTGTGAGCAATTTTCTGATTAGAAAAATGATTAAAGAATCTTAAAATTGTACTGTAGTGAATACACTGATATGATTTAATATAAGGGGGTCTTTATTTAAAGTATTTTGCTAGTAAACATGAAGAATGTTATATTGTACATATTTTGCATGCATAGATTTATTTATTTATTCAGATGCTGTATCCTGAATCTTGAAAACACATATGATGACCTGACACTGTTTCCCTTCTATAAGAATATTTTTGTTTATTAAGAGCTTAGCATTTTCACATTACTACTTGTGTGTAGTCCTCTATTTGAGTAATATTATTTTTTTTTCAGAATTGCATAAAGTACTTCAAAGAGGACACACTTCCTTAAAATGTGTGCAGTTAGGAAAATACTGGTTATCAACATTTTGACATTAAATAACTGCAGCAATGCGCATTACATTATCAAAATGCGAAAATCGCTCGCTCTGTCAGAGACACTCTGTGGCAGCCGAGTAGTAATAAATATATATATGAAATAACTTCTGACATGAATGTCAGCTAATACATGCTATATGATTGAAAGAGACCAGACTTTCAAAACTGAAAAACTAAAAATGTCTTGTTGAAGTCATTCACTTATCAAAGCTTCATGGAAAGCAGTATTTTGAAGTTTCAATGCATTTAATTTTTTTTCTGAGAAGTATTTGTATGTCATTCCAATATCTGTCATTAAAGAGGGCAGGATGTACATTGAAATAAATATTGCAACCGACTCTGAATTATTAATAATCAAGCAGTCTTTATCTTATAAATTATGTGTTGGAAATAGTCTGTAGACTGGAATTAATTTTCAGTGAAGTTCTGACATTCTACTGCAGAATAAATTTAACAGGATATTAATATGTATGAATATGCTTATAAGATGCATAATCCGTGCAAAATCAGGTACAATATGACTTAAGCAGAGAATATTTAGAATGCTTAAGTTAAAACAGCTTACATCAGACTTGAGTACATTGACCATTTTAAAGATTACACATAGTTTGTCAACATATCACGTATTTCAAAACTACTTTTTGATTGTTTATATGAGAAACAGATTTTTGCTAAACATATAGTTTCAAGGTATATTTCATGTGGAAAACATAATTATCTTTCTCTGGCAAGTGACGCAGAAGGTTAAGGCTATGAGATGTAGTTCCTGTGCTACAGAGTTCGATTCCCTCCACCCTCATTTGCTCACTCTGTGAAAGCAAGTCACTTAACCAGACACTGTGTATTAGCAACTTGGAATTAAATCTAATCTACAAGGCATTAACTATGTATAAATTAATTTCCAAAGGTTAGCGTTAGCCTGACGTCAGGTATTAGTGGCACACAAAATGTATGTTTATGGTTGGGGATTGGCATAATGGTTAAGGTGTTTACCTCATAAACGTATAAAGTACAGGGTTTGATTCTTATCTTTGATAACTCTCTGGATATTTTCTAGGTGTGTAGTAGTCTGCAAACCAACTGCCTAGTATGTACTTACAAAGCTAGAAATAGTGGAGTTAAGTAAGATAAAAACTTTGAAAACAAACAGCTGCAGACTAAAAGGAGGCGAGAGTGAATAAGAAAGGAAAAACGCTTTTCCTTCTCATTATTCTTTCAGTTACTGCATTTCAAATTACAGGCGTTGATAAACGTTCCCAGAAAAACCTGAGACAGTAGGTGCAAGTATTGTACTAGTGAGCTAAATTATTCACAGCATGGGCAAGTTGCGGGGGCCATCACACCCACATTTTTCTTATATTATCTTGTTCATTTGCTCCCATATCTGAGCAGCTTTTAGCACCAATGCCTTTTTCCATTACCCTTAGACTCCCAAGATCAGTCAAAATGATGTGGGTGCTGTTACTTATTGCTAATGATGTAGGAGACAGTGTTGGGGCAATAGACCACTGACTGTTTATGTATCTAAGAGCACCACTGACATTATCAGCCCCTTACCACGAGTGCAACATTCATTTTATATAACACTCCGTAAACAACACCTATCAGGTAGTACCTTCTTGCTCCCCAAATATTACAATCCATATTGTTTCCTTGCTTTATGATCCACCCTCCTGATTGTGGTTTTATTGCATCATTCCTTTGTTTAGTCACCAAAATGCTGACATTTACCCCTACCTGTTTCACACTGTTAGCACCTGACCTTCTCTTTGTGTATCTCCAGTTTGCTGACATTTCTTGTGTGTCAGCTTGCTGTCACATCATCTGCTTAGCCCCTCCCCTATCACTCACTTCCTGTATTTTAGTTACCTTGGTTACTTCTTCTGGCATTTGTGGCCCCACAGCTGATTTGGATTATAATTTGTCATCTTTACATAGTACATCTTCTCTTTAACTGCATGTTTATTCTTTATTTCACAACTGTATACATCATTTGCATATCTTCAATAACATTCCACAGACTCCATGTGACATCATCCGCTCTTTGACCTTTTGCTTCCTATTTTTCAATTCTGATGTCATGCCTCATGTTACGAATTAATCTATCTGACCCATCTGCCTCAGTAACAGAGATCTCTGTCATCTCTTTGAATGCTTTAGCAAACATAAGTGTAATTTTATATAACTCTACATTTTTATTATGGCTTCTTGGTTCCAGGTGTACACCTACCATTTCCTTTGGAAGAAGAGCATTTTTAATGACATAAAGAAATAAAAATACCAGAGAACCACGTAATCAGACCTTTGCATACCATTAAAATACATAATTTATAGTGCGCTTGCCCAAAGTTCATCAACAGGTTTACCATGTTGTCTTTCACTGAGTGTCATCCCTATTTTCTGTGCTGCAGTAAACAGTCGCTCCTGGTGAGAAGGTCATTCAAAGGACATGGATGATTCAGTGACACATTGACCTTGAGCTGGGAAGGCTGAGAAATCTTGTGGCTGCAAAGTGCTCTGCTGGTGGCATGATGATATGATATTAAGTAACAGCATTAAAATGAGGTGCTCCATGGATGCAAATGAGGGTAAAAAGTATGATGCAGCACTTTGGACACATACATTATACAACTAGAGCAGCTAGCCCCCAAGGCATTGACCAGAGTAAAATCCTGGGGTTTCAGGTGGTGAGTCATGGAACGACGGGCTCCAGTTCCAAAGGACTTCTTCTTTCCTAAGTCAAGGTATGATTAAAGTTCATGAAATTAGTATTGCTTCAATCTTTGATGTTAGCCAAAAGTGCTCTTTGCAGCACCTGCAATGTGCCCAGTAATGACTCCTTCTGCAATTCGTACAGAGTTACATGTATCGGTAACATATCTAAATACGATTGTAGACTTGTTTTTTCTACTTCTATTGGAACTGTCTGGGTATCTTTCTTCCATATTGCTCTCATTTCTGCCAGCAAATCCTAATATTTTATAGCTTTGTGTCTCTCTGTAGGCAAGACACTATAGTCACTGGGTGTAGTGATTTCAGTGATCAATGCTAATTTTGTCTTGTTTTCATGGACCACGAAATCAGGTATTCTCGCATGTATCTTTTGATCTGTTGATAATGGATGATCTCATGTGATGTAGACTTCATCATTTTCCAGGATGCTTTGTAGCTCATGTTTCCAGTGTTTTTCAGCTGCTTCAGTATTATAATGTCTGTACAATCTCCAGTGCAACAGTCTTGCCACATTATTATGCCTTTCAGTATACAGTCCCTCTGCCATTAGTATATCACAGCCAGCAACGAGGTGTGCGACTGTTTCCAATTCTCTTTTACAAAACTTACATTTGTCTGTTTCTCCCACATGTTCAATGGACTTTGTAAACCAATGTGTATGTAACCCACTATCTTGGACCTCCAATATTATCCTTTCATATTTCGGTTTGAATTCGCCTCTTTGTAACCATTTCTGCATTTGATCCTGATCAACATGAGTTTCTTCCAGAAGTTCTCTATACTTGCAACTATATTTATGCATTTTCCACATTTCTTACCTTCCCATCTGATTCTTCACCTTATATTCTTTCGTTTGCTCTTTTGGCACATTCAGTTGCTGCCTGTTTTTTATCTACTTTTGTTTTGATTTCCTTTCCTGCTTGACACCGATATGCTTCTGATAGATTAATAAGAGAAGTCATCTTAGATTTATTCTCCTCATGATTCAAAACTTCCACTATATTTGGGTCTTGTGACATCAGTGGATACGTATGTAATCCCACGATTGCAGATCTATGCATGCAATCAATTTCAAGGAGGCCCATACCTCCTTTGGAACGGGGAATATATAACTCTGGTATGCAGTGATTTTTATAAATCATTTGATACGCATGAAGCATCCTTCTTTCCTGTCTAATCTATCCAACACCTTTTGAGGCCAGTCAGTCATTCCAAATCTGTAAGTTAGGGCAGGAAAAACAAATTGGTTTATAGTTTGAATTTTGTTCCTAGATGTAAACGCTGTTTTCAGGATTAATTTAAGCATTCTAAAATATTCCTTACTAAGTTTTATTCACATTTGTTCATCTTTTAGTGTTGATCCTTCATAAGCTCCCAAATATTTATGCACTTCGTCTTGCTCAAGTTCTTTTATATCACATTTTTGCCCCAAACTGATGTTTTCATGGTGCTGCAGCTTTCCTGCTTTAAAGGTTGCTTTTGCACATCCTCTCAGTTTAAGTGACTTACTTTGGTGTAAGGCCTATCTTTCTATAAATAGGCTTACAGGGGGGTGGGGGTTAGATTCCAAAAGACTTGTTCTCAGGGTAAACCACTTACTCTGAGAGTATGTCTTTTGGAACCTGACCCCATACATGGGGTAGCCACAACATGAAAAAAGCTATATAAGCAACAGGCTATACAAGTGTTGTATGTTGTCACTCTTGGATGTGCATTGTCATCTGTCTATGGCTAACATTTCATGGCCTTTATGATATAGAAATTGAAGACAGTTACTGTGTGAATAGAGTCACCATGTAGGAGCTAGTTAAGATGAGTCACTCTGATTTCCACACCGATGGGATTTGTAGAGTAACTATACTTGCAGATACAAAGGTATGTGGCACTTTGAGACCCTTAACTACAAGATCCTTTCAGCAACAAAGAGTGCATACAGTAGGGGTATCTCACGCATGTACCTCAAGGATGCTACACCACTTCCTCAGTGTCATACTATGCCATGTTGGAGAAGCATATATTGCTTTCTTGTACCACAGGAAAGAGAGAGCAAGAAAATATTTTTTTCTGACATTACCCATTTCCCTGAGGTACTGGAATGGCATACAATGCACCCACATTTGAAATAAATGCACCACCTGGTAAGCAAAGAAAAAGCACGTTAACTGCAAAAGTTACCACTTCATCAACTCTCAGGTGGTCTGTAATGTGCAAAGAACAGGGTCACAGTTCATAGTTCATAGTTATGTACTAGGCTAATGACAACCAGGGCCTTTATAAGCTTAGCTGTGCAATCCAACCCAAATATGTTCCTATGTATCATGGACATTTATCAAGAGAGATTATGTTAGTTAGGAAGTTTCTAGAGGTTATAGGGAAAGTATGCTAGTTTGGCAATTGCTGTCTGTCTCTGTCTATCAGAGACATGTGGTCCAGATGAGGGGTGAAGTTCTGATTTCCCATCCATTGGTCAAGCTTACACATAAATAGCATTAGGGATGGATTCTGCTTAACATGAATGGGGAGCCTGTTCCAGAGCATGGGGATCCATTGAGACACATATCTGTTTTACCAACATGTCTTATTTATGTCAAAAGTAATATTTAAATCCTTGGATGTAGTGGTTCTGATGCTGTTCATTTTGTGGATATTCTAAAGTCCATCAGAGCTGGATCCAAGGATGCCTTATATGCCAGGCAGAGATCAACTCTCAGTAACTTGAAGGAATATTGATGTAGGGTTTTAAGGCAATCCATTTAGGACAATGTGGCCATAATCTGGATTCTCCTGGTAAGAAAGATTTTGTGGGCATTCCAACTGGTGCATATGTCTGGTCAGGTACATGCTGAAGGGAGCATTTTACTCAATGATGACTCTGATAAGGGCCGAATAAAGGGGCACGGTAACTTTCTTGGTTCTGGATGCCATGTCCTTACTTATAGGTTGGGTGACATTGAAGGATTTTCTTACTACATTTGCCACATGTTGATCAAAGGCCAGATTACTGTCTACATATGTTCTCAGATCCCTGACTAACAGGTCAACTATTAGGGGTGTCATTGATGGATTACTTAGCCTGGGTGACAACTTTCCAAAAAGGGACTATAATGCATTTCTTGGCATTGAATTTTAGTCTGTGACTTTGGCACCAGCCATTTGTCTGTGTTAAACCTTCTTGTAGGATGTTTGTGTCATGTGGAATCTATAATATCTAGCAATATGCAGTCATCTGTGAATTTGGTCAGCCTTATGCCCTTGACATTAGCCTTTATCTCTGAGAAGTGGATGCCAAATAGGAGCAGTGTCTGCAAGGAGACCTGAGGTACCCCACTGGTAACCGATCCCTTAGTGGAGGTGGTATCACCAATCTTGACTTTCTGCATCCTGTCTGAAAGACAGCTGGTAATTCAGCAAGTTACATAGGGGTTTATGCCCGATTAGTGAGTTTGTCAACTATACCTGAGTAGGATATTTTATTGAATGCCTTAGCCAGGTCCAGCAAGGCAGCGTGCTTCTTTCCCCCCTCATCCATTGCCTTGTTGACCTTCTCAAAGAAGCCACGTGTATCGAAATAAAGTTCCCCTGCACGTAGGAAGTTGCACGGCAAATACAAGTAGCATAAAAAGTAATAATAGCCAGCAACAAGTAGACTGTGGAGAATAATAAAATTTGTTAAGACTTCATTCGACAGACCAGTTTCGGCCTGGGTTTAACCTGGCCTTCTTCAGTGTAATGAAAAGACACAAAGATGAATGTAAAAAGTCTTAAATACTGAAAAACAAATGAAAGAAAAAATATGATAGGCTGACATAAAGCATCACAAACATACCTCATAAATATTCATTAAGCCCTGGATTAAACAGAGCACCCAGTTTAGTAATCCATTTCTTTTAGTTTGTGGTGCCAACCAGATTTATGGGTTCGATCCCCAATGAGTTTGTCAATAATAATAAAATGAAATTTAGCTGTCTGGTGTTTGAGTGTATGTTTGTATAATGCATTAGTTGTTCTTTTACATTTTATATCACTCAAATGCTCAGACATGCGTAGCCTAAATGGTCGAGAGGTCTGACCAATATAAAATCTCTATAGCTCTGATAAGAACATATATAAATATGGCTTTTTTTTTTTTTTTTGGTGTATGTATCTCTTATTGCCTTGTTTCAGCCTGTTTTCTGATTTATATGTATTATGTTTAGTAGTTTTTACCCATCAAATGTATATGTGTTTCCCCACTTGTTACTTTTCTCATGTTGAACCCCATGTAATGTCTATGTTTATCCTCCTTCTATTAATTTATGTATGTGGAGCTTCTCCCCCAGGACTCATTGAAAACGGGTTCTTTGGCCCCAATGGACATACTGGTTAAACAAATGCAAATAAATAAATAAAATAAATAAATAAATAAATGATTGACAGCTGCAACTTGCCATGTAAATAGCCCTGTCAGTGTTACAGTTGGCAAAGAATTTGATGTCATACACTGTACTGCAATTTTGCTACTAAATTCCTTGGATTTCAAAATATGTTTACAATTAGTACAATGGCCACAAGGAAAACAGCCAGTAAGTTTGTCACCCATAATGGTAGTTTGATACAACTGGGGTAACATGGAATCAGAATGATGTTTGTAATGATTGAAATGAGCTCCTAAGTTTTTTCCTTTTCTGAAAGAGAATGAACAGACATTGGGAACCAAAGTATTAATTGCAGCATCTGCCTTCAATATATTCCAGTTGTCCTTGACAATATCCATAAACCTATTGGTGTTTCTACCAAAAGTTGTAGTAAAACGTAACGTATTTTTAGACAATGGTTTGTTCTTATATATCAATAGGTCCTGTCTGCTGAGACCCAATGCATGATTTTGTGCCATGGTAACATAACCAGGACTGTAGCCCCTATTGATGAATCTATCATATAAATCCTGGCAATGATATTGATAACTATGATCATCCGAGCAATTGTGTCTGATTCTAATGAATTGTGATTTGGGAATGTTTCTGGCAATGTGTTTTGGATGATAGCTGGAGGCGTGGAGTAAAGTATTATATTCTGGAAACTTCCTATATACCTCAGTATTCAAGGTATGATCCTCTTTTCTGGTGACCAAAACATCCAGGAATGTGATGGAATCACGATCATAACTGATTGTGAACTGTATTCCCCATTTGTTGTCATTTAAGTATTCCATGAATTCATTAAGATACTCAGTATCAGATCTCCACACCATCCAGCAATCATCCAAATACCTCCGCCAGATGTCAATTTCTGGCAAAAACAAGTTATGAGTATCATCATAAATCAAAATCTTCTCAATGTAAGCCATGAATAAATCAGCATAGATGGGGGCAAAAGATGCCCCCATAGCAGTGCCCTTAATCTGTAGATAACATTCCTTATCATAAAAAAAAATACATTTTCCGTTAGCACATGCTTGGTAAGATTGATCAAAAAAGTGTTAAAGCCAGGTTGATAGATATTTGATTTATAGAGCCAATATTCGATGGCATCAAGACCAGCCCAATGGGGAATATTATAGCAATAACCCACGCCTGGGTGTGGGTAATGCAGGATTTACCCACGGTTGGCGTGGTTTGGTCCCGAGGCGAAGCCGAGGACCAAACAAAGACAACCGTGGGTAAATCCCGCATTACCCACACCCAGAAGTGGGTTATTGCTATTATACTGACATTATTTAAGAAAAGAAATAATTACTTTTCTTAAATAATGGCATTGTATAATGCCTCTTTGCTGCCCTTCCGCAGCTGGCTGGTATCCGCAGCAGTTCTGATGTACTGTGCATGCCTACGCAGTACATCAGAGCTGTGGCCAAATGCAATGGAGAAAGCAAGATCTCCATTGCTTTTTACTGTTTCGCTATGTTAAATGGGTTTAACATAGCGAGACAGCTTTAAAATAAGCAACGGAGATGTCCGTTGCTTGTTTTAAAGCTGTCTCGCCATGTTAAACCCATTTAACATAGCGAAACAGTAAAAGCAATGGAGATCTTGCTTTCTCCGTTGCTTTGGCCACAGCTCTGATGTACTGCCTAGGCATGCGCAGTACATCAGAACTGCCTCGATGCCAGACAGTCATGAAGGGCAGCTATACAATGCCATTATTTAAGAAAATTAATTGTTCTTTTAAATAATGTCATAATAACAATAACCCACTTCTGGGTGGGATTTAACCACGGTTGTCTTTACTTGGTCTCGGCCGCCTCGGGACCAAACCACACCAACCATGGTTAAATCTCACATTACCCATACCCAGGCGTGGGTTATTGCTATAATGTCCTGGAATCATTGTGCCTGCGAGTCTGAAGCAGTATATGTCTCCCAGTCTATAGAGGAGTAGATATAGTATAGTACTTACGATACATGATGTATTGGATCCCCTGTACATGATTGAATTTTCACTTACCTGAAACTTAAACGGAAGAGACAACTTTGCTAAAAACATACTTTCATGAACGATTGGCTCTCTGGAATTTTACTCTGGGAAAGGAAACAATTGGCCACCATGGTGAACTTTGCCCTTTTCCCCACTGTAGTGTGATCTCAGAGTTGGTATATTTAGTGAGGGGTGTGTGGAGGTATAGCCCTCTACATGGGTGGTGTGGGAGTGAAATGCCCCACTTGGGTGGGATTGATTTGCTTCAGTTTATTTTGTAGTAGTGGCCAAGTGGCTCCTTTTCCGGTGTAAAATTGCTGTGATCCGAGTGTTCATGAAAGTAAGTTTTCTGTCAAGTCATTATATCCTTTTCAGTTTCAGATAAGTGTAAATTCGATTATGTGAAGTATACCTGGTGTATCAGCAGGCCATCCAAGCAGTATCCATGAAAGCAATATATGAAACATGTGTAACTGTATCAGTGGTTTGTATGAGGTGATTTTCTCCATTGGCATCTTATTTGCAATGAAGCCATGATTAAATACTTCTATCAGAAATCATCAATGTGTGTCCTACCACAAACCTGGGACATTTTCCACTGAGGGCTTGGCTTGCTTAAGGCTTGGTTTCACTGCCTGTATGTATCTGGTGGTGTTCTGCAGTATGGCTCTGGCACACCTACTAAGATATTTTCAGTCTGTGCTATTTGAGAGCGCATAATTTTCAGAAAACACTTGTAGTGGGAAGTATACATTTAGTACAGGGAAGTTTCAGCAAATGGATCACTGAAAGAGGAGAGTATTGAGAAGCTGTGGAGGACCTGGTAGCAGGAAATGACTGTGCAAGCTGATCGATTACAATGTGCCACGCTGGCCAATCAGGTGTGCCGCGTTTTGAGAAATATTAATGGGGGGTCATGGTATAATGGTGTATAATGAACTAACATCAAGTGTACATAACCACCAACTTTCCTCAATTTGCATATCATTAATAATGCTTAGAAATTGGGTGGTATCTTGAATCCTGGATCTAACCCAGGAAAGCAAAGGTTTAGAGATGTCTGGACCACCAGAATTCAGAAAGGGCTCAGTTAATGATCCAATACCCGACACAATGGAATCTACACACCGTTGGATGAAAAAAATCTTTATGTATCTTGGGTAAAAAATAAATATACTGTCCTGAGCAGGATCAAGCAATAGTAAGATGTCTGAGAGTTTTAGATGTTATGATACCATTTTCAACTGCAGAATATAAGAAACTGTCAATTTGTTGTTTAAACATAAAGGTGGGGTCAAGTGGCATTTTAGTGTAATACCTGGCATCACCCAATTGCTTGTGTGCCTCGATATCATAATCGGTCCAATCCATCACAACCACTGCCCCACATATCAGCATTAAGAATAACAAGTTCCTTATTCTGCACAAGTCCATTCAAACAGGATAAGTCAGTATCAGACATATTGTTCGGCATAGGTGGGCTGATATTGAACACAAAATGTAAATCACTAAGTACACTATGTAAAAAAAGATTTACAGAGGGATGCATCGGAGGTGTAAAAGATTATGATATCAAGGCACACAAGCAATTGGGTGATGCCAGGTATTACACTAAAATGCCACTTGACCCCACCTTTATGTTTAAACAACAAACTGACAGTTTCTTACATTTTGCAGTTGAAAATGGTATTATAACATCTAAAACTCTCAGACATCTTACTATTGCTGATCTTGTCAGACAGTATATTTACTTTTTACCCAAGATACATAAAGATTTTTTTCATCCACCAGGTAGACCCATTGTGTCAGGTATTGGATCATTAACTGAGCCTCTTTCTGAATTTTTGACCAGACATCTCAAACCTTTGCTTTCCTGGGTTAGATCCAGGATTCAAAGTGATACCACCAATTTCTAAGCATTAATTGATATGCAAATTGAGGAAAGTTTAGTGGTTAGTGTACACTTGATGTTAGTTCATGCCACCCATGTCTTCAATATTCCATTGGGCTGGTCTGGATGCCATCGAATATTGGCTCTATAAATCAAATATCTATCAACCTGACTTTTTAGCACTTTTTGATCCAATCTTACCGAGCATGTGCTGACGAAAAATGTATTTTTTTATGATAAGGAATGTTATCTACAGATTCGAAGAGGCACTGCTATGGGGAGCATCTTTTGTCCCTCATCTATGCTGATTTATTCATGGCTTACATATTGAGGAGATTTTTGATTTATGATGATACTCATAACTTGTTTTTTGCCAGAAATTGACATCTGGCGGAGGTATTTCAGATGATTGCTGGATGGTGTGGAGATCTGATACTGAGTATCTTAATGAATTCATGGAATACTTAAATGACAACAAATGGGGAATACAGTTCACAATCAGTTATGATCGTGATTCCATCACATTCCTGGATGTTTTGGTCACCAGAAAAAAGGATCATACCTTGAATACTGAGGTATATAGGACGTTTCCAGAATATAATACTTTACTCCACGCCTCCAGCTATCATCCAAAACACATTGCCAGAAACATTCCCAAATCACAATTCATTAGAATCAAACGCAATTGCTCGGATGATCATAGTTTGTCGTATATCATTGGGATTTATATGATAGATTCATCAATAGGGGCTACAGTCCTGGTTATGTTACCATGGAAAAATCATGCATCGGGTCTCAGCAGACAGGACCTATTGATATATAAGAACAAACCACTGTCTAAAAATACATTAAGTTTTACTACAACTTTTGGTAGAAACACCAATAGGTTTATGGATATTGTCAAGGACAACTGGAATATATTGAAGGCAGATGCTGCAATTAATATTTTGGTTCCCAATGTCTGTTCATTTCTTTCAGAAAAGGAAAAAACTTAGGAGCTCATTTCAATCATTACAAACATCATTCTGATTCCATATTACCCCAGTTGTGTCAAACTACCATTATGGGTGACAAACTTACTGGCTGTTTTCCTTGTGGCTATCATTGTACTAATTGTAAACATATTTTTGAAATCAAGGAATTTAGTAGCAAAATTGCAGTGATGTATGACATCAAATTTGTTACTAACTGTAACACTGACTGGGCTATTTACATGGCTAGAGTGCAGCCAAGTCAATCATTTTATATTGGCTCAGACCTCTTGACATTTAGGCTATATCATGTCTGAGCATTTGAGTGATATAAAATGTAAAGAAAAACTAATGCGTGTATCACAAACATACAAGAAATGATTGTGTAGAGCATATGTTCTAACAAAATATTTTTTCTGACATTACCCATTTCCCTGAGGTACTGGAATGTCATACAATGCACCCACATTTGAAATAAATGCACCACCTGGTAAGCAAAGAAGAAGCACGTTAACTGCAAAAGTTACCACTTCATCAACTCTCAGGTGGTCTGTAATGCGCAAAGAACAGGGTCACAGTTCATAGTTCATAGTTATGTACTAGGCTAATGACAACCAGGGCCTTTATAAGCTTAGCTGTGCAATCCAACCCAAATATGTTCCTATGTATCATGGACATTTATCAAGAGAGATTATGTTAGTTAGGAAGTTTCTAGAGGTTATAGGGAAAGTATGCTAGTTTGGCAATTGCTGTCTGTCTCTGTCTATCAGAGACATGTGGTCCAGATGAGGGGTGAAGTTCTGATTTCCCATCCATTGGTCAAGCTTACACATAAATAGCATTAGGGATGGATTCTGCTTAACATGAATGGTGAGCCTGTTCCAGAGCATGGGGATCCATTGAGACACATATCTGTTTTACCAACATGTCTTATTTATGTCAAAAGTAATATTTAAATCCTTGGAAGTAGTGGTTCTGATGCTGTTCATTTTGTGGATGTTCTAAAGTCCATCAGAGCTGGATCCAAGGATGCCTTATATGCCAGGCAGAGATCAACTCTCAGTAACTTGAAGGAATATTGATGTAGGGTTTTAAGGCAATCCATTTAGGACAATATGGCCATAATCTGGATTCTCCTGGTAAGAAAGATTTTGTGGGCATTCCAACTGGTGCATATGTCTGGTCAGGTACATGCTGAAGGGAGCATTTTACTCAATGATGACTCTGATAAGGGCCGAATAAAGGGGCACGGTAACTTTCTTGGTTCTGGATGCCATGTCCTTACTTATAGGTTGGGTGACATTGAAGGATTTTCTTACTACATTTGCCACATGTTGATCAAAGGCCAGATTACTGTCTACATATGTTCTCAGATCCCTGACTAACAGGTCAACTATTAGGGGTGTCATTGATGGATTACTTAGCCTGGGTGACAACTTTCCAAAAAGGGACTATAATGCATTTCTTGGCATTGAATTTTAGTCTGTGAGTTTGGCACCAGCCATTTGTCTGTGTTAAACCTTCTTGTAGGATGTTTGTGTCATGTGGAATCTATAATATCTAGCAATATGCAGTCATCTGTGAATTTGGTCAGCCTTATGCCGTTGACATTAGCCTTTATCTCTGAGAAGTGGATGCCAAATAGGAGCAGTCTCTGCAAGGAGACCTGAGGTACCCCACTGGTAACCGATCCCTTAGTGGAGGTGGTATCACCAATCTTGACTTTCTGCATCCTGTCTGAAAGACAGCTGGTAATTCAGCAAGTTACATAGGGGTTTATGCCCGATTAGTGAGTTTGTCAACTATACCTGAGTAGGATATTTTATTGAATGCCTTAGCCAGGTCCAGCAAGGCAGCGTGCTTCTTTTCCCCCCTCATCCATTGCCTTGTTGACCTTCTCAAAGAAGCCACGTGTATCAAAATAAAGTTCCCCTGCACGTAGGAAGTTGCACGGCAAATACAAGTAGCATAAAAAGTAATAATAGTCAGCAACAAGTAGACTGTGGAGAATAATAAAATTTGTTAAGACTTCATTCGACAGACCGGTTTCAGCCTGGGTTTAACCTGGCCTTCTTCAGTGTAATGAAAAGACACAAAGATGAATGTAAAAAGTCTTAAATACTGAAAAACAAATGAAAGAAAAAATATGATAGGCTGACATAAAGCATCATAAAAATACCTCATAAATATTCATTAAGCCCTGGATTAAACAGAGCACCCAGTTTAGTAATCCATTTATTTTAGTTTGTGGTGCCAACCAGATTTATGGGTTCGATCCCCAATGAGTTTGTCAATAATAATAAAATGAAATTTAGCTGTCTGGTGTTTGAGTGTATGTTTGTATAATGCATTAGTTATTCTTTTACATTTTATATCACTCAAATGCTCAGACATGTGTAGCCTAAATGGTCGAGAGGTCTGACCAATATAAAATCTCTTTCAGCTCTGACTACTCGGACTATAAGAACACCAGGCAGCATATTTTTGTTTTTTAATTTGGTGTATCTCTTATTGCCTTGTTTCAGCTGTTTTCTGCATGATTTATTATGTACATTGTATTATGTTTTACCCCATCAAATGTATATGTATTTCCCCTGTACTTGTTACTTTTCTCATGTTGAACCCCATGTAATGTCTATGTTTATCCTCATTCTCTGTTAATTATGTATGTGGAGCTTTTCTCCCCAGGACTCCATTGAAAACGGGTTCTTGAGCCCAATGGACTATCCTGGTTAAACAAATGCAAATAAATAAATAAAATAAATAAATAAATAAATGATTGACAGCTGCAACTTGCCATGTAAATAGCCCAGTCAGTGTTACAGTTGGCAAAGAATTTGATGTCATACACTGTACTGCAATTTTTGCTACTAAATTCCTTGGATTTCAAAATATGTTTACAATTAGTACAATGGCCACAAGGAAAACAGCCAGTAAGTTTGTCACCCATAATGGTAGTTTGATACAACTGGGGTAACATGGAATCAGAATGATGTTTGTAATGATTGAAATGAGCTCCTAAGTTTTTTCCTTTTCTGAAAGAGAATGAACAGACATTGGGAACCAAAGTATTAATTGCAGCATCTGCCTTCAATATATTCCAGTTGTCCTTGACAATATCCATAAACCTATTGGTGTTTCTACCAAAAGTTGTAGTAAAACGTAATGTATTTTTAGACAATGGTTTGTTCTTATATATCAATAGGTCCTGTCTGCTGAGACCCAATGCATGATTTTGTGCCATGGTAACATAAGCAGGACTGTAGCCCCTATTGATGAATCTATCATATAAATCCTGGCAATGATATTGATAACTATGATCATCCGAGCAATTGCGTCTGATTCTAATGAATTGTGATTTGGGAATGTTTCTGGCAATGTGTTTTGGATGATAGCTGGAGGCGTGGAGTAAAGTATTATATTCTGGAAACTTCCTATATTCCTCAGTATTCAAGGTATGATCCTCTTTTCTGGTGACCAAAACATCCAGGAATGTGATGGAATCACGATCATAACTGATTGTGAACTGTATTCCCCATTTGTTGTCATTTAAGTATCCCATGAATTCATTAAGATACTCAGTATCAGATCTCCACACCATCCAGCAATCATCCAAATACCTCCGCCAGATGTCAATTTCTGGCAAAAACAAGTTATGAGTATCATCATAAATCAAAATCTCCTCAATGTAAGCCATGAATAAATCAGCATAGATGGGGGCAAAAGATGCCCCCATAGCAGTGCCCTTAATCTGTAGATAACATTCCTTATCATAAAAAAAATACATTTTCCGTTAGCACATGCTTGGTAAGATTGATCAAAAAAGTGTTAAAGCCAGGTTGATAGATATTTGATTTATAGAGCCAATATTCAATGGCATCCAGACCAGCCCAATGGGGAATATTATAGCAATAACCCATGCCTGGGTGTGGGTAATGCGGGATTTACCCACGGTTGGCATGGTTTGGTCCCGAGGGAAGCCGAGGACAAACAAAGACAACCATGGGTAAATCCGCGTACACCCAGAAGTGGGTTATTGTTATATACTGACATTATTTAAGAAAGAAATAATATTTTCTTAAATAATGGCATTATAATGCCTCTTTGCTGCCCTTCGCGGCTGGCTGGTATCATGGCAGTTCTGATGTACTGCGCATGCCTCAGTACATCAGAGCTGTGGCCAAATGCAATGGAGAAAGCAAGATCTCCATTGCTTTTTATTTAAGCTATGTTAAATGGGTTTAGCATAGCGAGACAGCTTTAAAATAAGCAACGGGCATCTCCGTTGCTTATTTTAAAGCTGTCTCGCTATGTTAAACCCATTTAACATAGCGAAACAGTAAAAAGCAATGGAGATCTTGCTTTCTCCGTTGCTTTTGGCCACAGCTCTGATGTACTGCCTAGGCATGCGCAGTACATCAGAACTGCCTCGGATGCCAGACAGCTGCGGAAGGGCAGCAAAGAGGCATTATACAATGCCATTATTTAAGAAAATTAATTGTTTCTTTTTTTAAATAATGTCATAGTATAATAGTAATAACCCACTTCTGGGTGTGGGTAATGCGGGATTTAACCACGGTTGTCTTTGTTTGGTCTCTCGGGCTTCGCCCTCGGGACCAAACCACACCAACCATGGTTAAATCTCACATTACCCATACCCAGGCGTGGGTTATTGCTATAATGTCCTGGAATCATTGTGCCTGCGAGTCTGAAGCAGTATATGTCTCCCAGTCTATAGAGGAGTAGATATAGTACAGTACTTACGATACATGATGTATTGGATCCCCTGTACATGATTGAATTTTCACTTACCTGAAACCTAAACGGAAGAGACAACTTTGCTAAAAACATATCATGAACGATTGGCTCTCTGGAATTTTACTCTGGGAAAGGAAACAATTGGCCACCATGGTGAACTTTGCCCTTTTCCCCACTGTAGTGTGATCTCAGAGTTGGTATATTTAGTGAGGGGTGTGTGGAGGTATAGCCCTCCACATGGGGGGTGTGGGAGTGAAATGCCCCACTTGGGTGGGATTGATTTGCTTCAGTTTATTTTGTAGTAGTGGCCAAGTGGCTCCTTTTCCGGTGTAAAATTGCTGTGATCCGAGTGTTCATGAAAGTAAGTTTTCTGTCAAGTCATTATATCCTTTTCAGTTTCAGGTAAGTGTAAATTCGATTATGTGAAGTATACCTGGTGTATCAGCAGGCCATCCAAGCAGTATCCATGAAAGCAATATATGAAACATGTGTAACTGTATCAGTGGTTTGTATGAGGTGATTTTCTCCATCGGCATCTTATTTGCAATGAAGCCATGATTAATGACTTCTATCAGAAATCATCAATGTGTGTCCTACCACAAACCTGGGACATTTTCCAATGAGGGCTTGGCTTGCTTAAGGCTTGGTTTCACTGCCTGTATGTATCTGCAGTATGACTCTGGCACACCTACTAAGATATTTTCAGTCTGTGCTATTTGAGAGCACATAATTTTCAGAAAACACTTGTAGTGGGAAGTATACATTTAGTACAGGGAAGTTTCAGCAAATGGATCACTGAAAGAGGAGAGTATTGAGAAGCTGTGGAGGACCTGGTAGCAGGAAATGACTGTGCAAGCTGAAGGTAGGATCAGTATGTCACAGCACTCATTAAGAGGCAGTAGGTGGTTCTTAACTATGAGTCAGAATAAAGCACTATACAGAACATTAAGAGTATGGCATGCACACCTTACACCCAGGCTGAGCTCCTCCATGTATATACTGGCCATTTTGTGCATCAGACATAGGCTTTCCAAGTAACAAAGAACATAAGAGCAGGACAGAATTTTCATCATTTTGCACAGGTGGACAGGTGAGGAAGGACAAAGTGTTGAGTGTCACCCACAGGCAAGTGTGTGTGTGTGTGTGTGTGTGTGTGTGTGTGTGTGTGTGTGTGTGTGTGTGTGTGTGTGTGTGGTTTAAAATAACTGGGTGCTGTGGTTATCAGACATGGGGGAGAAGCACGAGGCCTAGTGTGTACTGGGCACGGCTTAGGCACTGTTACCATTGCTGTTTGTGTGTGTGTGTGTGTGTGTGTGTGTGTGTGTGTGTGTGTGTGTGTGTGCGTGTGTGTGCGTGTGTGTGCGTGTGTGTGCGTGTGTGTGTGTGTGTGCGTAGATGTCATATCACTGTGCTGAACTCCTAAACTCAAGTGCAGGGCACACACTGGAGATGTGTGTGCAGGCCATGCATGCACCAATCCCTGTGAGTGCCATCTCCTAGAAGGGTCCGAGGAACTATCCTGTCCGTGTCTAAGGAATGAATGTTGCAACTGAAGGCCTATACTGTGCATCTATGATGCATGAGCTCCATGAATCATGCCCTTATGGGCATCCAAATCTTACCCTACTCACCTCCACAGTAGATGGTTGGGTGGACGTCATGGCATTATATGTGGCTATTCAAGGCCTCCCCCTCCCAGGGCAGCCCTCAACACTAGTAACAGAGGTGGACCAGTCCTCAAGATAGGAGTGTCCACCTTCAGCATCACTGACAGTATACCCCAGCCTGTCCCTTCAGTACATCACACACTTGTTGATGTGAGATTGTTGGCATCATAAAAACAAAAAATATTCCTACACAAATGATTCAGGACTAGAATCCTCATGCCTGATCTCAGGCAGAACAGTTGATATATTTTAGTAGTATGTGCTTAGAACTCATACCTTTTAACTCTCCCTGATTTTGCTTCATTTTTTGTCCTGACACTCACAAAATGTTTACCTTTGTAGTAAATTCCTTAGAACTGCAGTCAGTCAATAATGTCAGATATTAGAGTTTTATACCTCTTATTGTTCAGAAAATACATATTGATGTAAAACCTATTGTTCTCTTAAACTTTTAGGTGAATTAGTCTAATATTAAACTTTTTTCAGATATTCAACTTTTTGTTTCTACTAATATTATTTAGTTTTGCACATAATTTTTAAACAAAGCATTTGAGAGGTATGTGAACACTCAAGGTTCAACATTTTATTTTAGTTATGTTGTGTTACTGAGATGGAACCATCTCAGTATTTTAAAGCATGTCTAAGTCATTATGTTTTCATTCATTAAATGGGCAGTTAGATTGCTCAAAGTCTGAATGCTTGCAAACATGATTCCATAACTAGTATGATACCAAAATAAAACTCAATCATCAGCACTCCTGACAAGGAAAACAAGTTAAACATAGAGGAATAAATGCATTTGTTTAAAATTAAGATGGAAACTAAATTTAAAGAAGCAGAAAGATTGTAGTAAAGTTAACAGATAGTTATTCTGGCAATTTAGCTCAGAAGATTAAGGCTATGAAGTGCTTATGAGGATCACTGTGTGTCACATGATAGCAGGACAGCATTCATAAACAAACTAGTAAACAAAGACCGAGTGCTAAAAACGGGAATACTGTCAACAACACTGGTCTTTATTCCACAAGCCATTGCAAACATTCATTAAGTGCTTTGTCCCTCACCAGGGATTTCATCAGAATGGTTTCTATCATTACATCATTTCCTTATATATTGAAACCAATTAAAACGCTTCCATTACATCACTTCCTTGAATATTCAAACCAATTAAGAAAGCATAATTAAAAAATTAAAGATACAGTACTAAGATACCAATATGACAAAAACATATTGCTACTTAGTAAAATTTAAAGCCACATGTGCCAAATGGAAAAATATGTAGTGAATTCCTAAAAAGCCTCACTGAATATATGTATATATATATATATATATATATATATATATATATATATATATATATATATATATATATATATATATATATATATATATACAGATTCACTTTAGAAGCTCGTAATACTGAAATATCAAATTTCAGTATTTCGAGCCCATAAAGTGGAAATCTGAAAAGAACGAAAACTCAGAAGTGTGAAATTCAAAATCACACATACCAGAGATTTTGAATTAGCTCTTTTGGTGTCTCACTGTGGTTATGGATTCAGGTAAGTGTTTATGTGTTAAGGGTTTTGGGTAGGGGCTGTGGTGTTTGTTGGTGTGTTTTGTTATGGTGATGTGTGTGTGCGAGGAGAATGTAGTTTGTGTGGTGGTGCTTTATGTGTTTTGTATGTAGTACGACCTCGGGGTTAGAATATTTAAGTAGGGGGGTTGGAGGTGCAGCCCCCCACATGGGGGGTGCAGGGGTGCTTTCCCCCCTGCTTTTATGTAGGACAGAGCTTGTGTTTGTGTGTGGGGAGGAAGGTGTGTGTTTGTGTACACCAGAAGCGGTAATTCAAAATACTTCTGCATGTTTTGCCAAGGCATTATTGACATTCTTCCTCATAAAATCTAAGTTATGTCCATAGATACTTTTTCTAAGTATCGTTTCAGTTTTCCTCACATACAAGCTATCACATCTTGAACATACAGCCAAATACACCAATCCTGTGGTAGCACAATTCCCTTCTTTAAATATGACCTCAGAATTTAACCTATTTTTTTAAATGATGAATTTCTTCTCTAGACTATATGAACTCTATTTACAAGTAACACATTTTAATGTTGATTCCTGGTTTGCCATTTCATTAGTTTGACACTTAGGTCTTTCCAAGAGCGTTTTAAATTTTTATCTAAATCTTCAGTGCCCTTTAAAAACTTCCAATTACTCTTAATAATATGTTTAATGTCCTTAGAACTACCATTATATGCCACCTCATGTCTTCGTGAAAATACCATAATTGTTTTCCTCATGAAGTTTAACTTCCTCTTTCCATAGGAGGGGCCTTCCTAAAAATTGCTTTGTATTTCATAACCCCAGCAGTCCTTTACTTCATTAAGAATATCACTCACTGCAATTTCAGGGTAACACCTCTCAAGAAACATCAATGTTAAAGTATTCATTTCTGTTTCCGAGTCTTCTCTTGTGGACATCATCCTAGATACCCTAATGCCCTGACGTTTTATGAAGTTTTGGGTGAAGACTAATTAAGTGCAAGTATGAGTTGCTAAAAGTGGGCTTCCTCTAAATGTTAGATTTAAAACCAAGACTGATATTCCCATCCAAATATTTTACCTTTTCCTTATCAAAGTTAAAAGTCAATTTTAAAAAGCCAATAGATCTGTGCAAAAAAGCAATAAAATCATTAATTTTCTCATCTGGTCCTTTGCATACAATAAAAATATCATCCAAAAATCTAAGATATATTTTACTATATTCATAAAATTCAGAAGAAAAAAACTTGTTTTTCTCCCAAGCCAACAGAACTGCATTGGCATATATGGAAGTGCAGGCTGCATCTATAGCAATATATCTTTAACATGCCTAAATATGTCTACTTTAAAATAAATACAGCTATTTTCCAAAACTATGGTAGCAAAATTCAATAAATACCCAATATTATCTCCAGATAAGTAAACATTCAATCGATGTGTCCAAAAAAGGGATAGGCCTTCTTCCGTAGGGATAGACTTAAATAAATCGACCATGCCAATAGTTAAAACTCCAGTACCTTTTTTACAAATGTCAGGAGTCAACGTTCCCAGAAAATCCGTGGAATCCATTAATAAGTGGGGTTCCTGTGAAAACAAATGTTTTAAATATTTGTCAATGTTTACTGCTAGTGGGTGAGTCTTGAACCCGCAGGCCGAAGAGAGTCCACAGCCTTTGCACCAAAGGAGAGTGTTGCGCCATTCAGACAACTTATGGTGATGGTTATGCTGATGATATCCTGAGTTTGTAATCCATGAGGAGAAGGCATTACAGTATCTGGAAATCTTCTGAAAGGAATAGAAGCTGAAGAAATTAAGCAGCGGTGGTTTACCGAATTCTAATGTGAGAGTGAAACGGATACTGTAACTGAGGTTAAATAACCTGTAGGTCAATGATGACAGAAGTTATAGTGATCTGTCAGTGGGTGACAACTTTCCAACTCTGACCAAGTAAATACCGGGACAATTCCTGATATGCACATAAAATGAATCTACAGAATGTATTTTGAGCCAATATTAAATTTCTTATCTAATGTTAATGTAAATGTTGTCATTATTTGTTTTTTTTTTTCTGTAAACTGTCTGTTTTTTTTTTTTTTGTTGGAGTTTTTCTCCTCGGGTCTCCCCTGAAAACAGGCCACAAGCTCAGCTGGACCAACCTGGTTAACAAATATCAATAAATAAATAAATAAAATACAGTTTATATCAGTGTAATACAACAAAACCCATTGCATTGAGGTGTACATAAAACACATTTTCCTACGCTAGACTGTCTACTCGAGTCAGAGAAAATCGATTAACTAAACATTCCTCCAGAATCCTCAATAAATATGAGCCTAAACCTTTGGAGTGTACCACAAACAATCTAAAGTCTTGACATTCAATTTATACTCAGTCCTACACATAAATACACTCAGACTATAACAACAAAACCCACATTTACATAGTCTCATAGGATCACATAAGCACACCTAGTAAAACCCAAACCATGCAAACCATCAGAAGTATTCACATAAATAAGAACTTTATTTTGCAAGGAGGCAAGGAGGCAATCCTTACAACTTTTTGTATGCCAACTTCAAGGTCATACAATAGCAAATAAAGGGTATATTTCTGGACCTTAGTGAGCTACATTCACACACAATGAAGGAAAGGCAGATTTCAAAAGGATCACACATTTTTTATAGCTTGACTTTTGTTAATAGGTTCATAAGTTCATAGGTTGGTACTAGGCTATTGGCCCTAGGGCCTATACAAGCCTAGCCATAACAATTCCCTGGCTATTTCTTCCCACAGTATTTACTTCCCTTGACCCCTGTTTAGCAGGGCAACTGACGTGATCCCTGGGGTGAATTTCCTATCTCCCATCCAATCATCAAGGTTCCTTTTGAAGAGGGCCAAAGAGGCGCTCTGCTTGACATGTATGGGTAGTCTTTTCCAGAGTCTGGGGAGTCTCTGGGTCAGGAACCTATCCCTCCAGCATGTTTTGTTGATTGTGATGACAAGATTTAACTCCCTGGAGCGTGTGACTCTGAGAGATTGGGTTTTCTTTAAGTGCAGCATGTCCAACAGCTCTGGCTTTGACATGGCCTTGTATGTTAAGCAGAGATCGCCTCTGAGTAGACGATATGCAACAGAGTATAGGTGGAGTTTTTTTAGATGGTCAGCATAGGGCATCTGGTTTAGGCTTGTGATTCTTTTAGTGACGTATTTCTGTGGCCTTTCCAGTTGTTGCAGATGTCTTGAGAGGTACATACCAAATGGGGCATTGTATTCTATAATGGGTCTAATGAGGGATGAGTACAGTGGGACAATGACCTCTTTTTTTCTGGATGAAAAACCCTTGGTGATGAGGTGTGCCACATAGAAGGATTTCCTGACTGTTGTGGCGATGTGGTTATCGAAGGTGAGACCACTGTCCACCTGTGTCCCTAAATGCCTTATCATACTTTCAGTGTTTAGTGTACTGCCACCTATGTGGTAATTCACAGATACATGTTTTTTCCCCAAAGGGGATAACTATACATTTCTTGGCATTGAGCTTGAGCCCGTGGCTCTGGCACCAAGCATCTGTTTCTGTAAGGCTCTTTTGTAGAATATCCACATAATGTGGGGATTCAATAATGGCTCAGAGTTTGCAGTCATCTGTGAACTTTATTAGCCAGAGACCCTTAGTGTTGGCCTGTACTTCAGAGAAGTAGATGCCAAACAAGAGCAGTCCCAGGACTGAACCCTGAGGTACTCCACTTGTCACTTGTCTGGAGGTGGATTTAGAGTCGGCTACTTTTACAGTGTGGGTTCTGTCAGCAACCCAGTTGGGATCCCATCGAGTGACATAGGGATTAATGCCCAGCTTAGTAAGTTTATCTATGATTCCAGAGTGGGGGATGGTGCTGAAAGCCTTGGCAAGGCCCAGATAGGCTGTTTGGACCACCTTAGCCTTGTCCACAGCTCTGGAGCTCAGGTTCAGGAGACAAGATCAGCCCTTCACGAACCCAAACTGCATGGGGTCCAGTGTTTGAAGGTTGCCAATGTCTTTGTTTATACGTTCCATGACAATATGTTCCATGGCCTTGCAGATCAGGCTCGTCAGACTGATGGGTAGATACTTCCCAGGATCCAAGGTGGATCCCCCCTTGTGGAGTGGGATAACTGTAGCTGTGTGCCACTCAGTGGGCATGAAGCCTGAGGTGAGGCTATGACTAAACATGACACTTAGGTGAGGTGCCAGTTCATTTTGTAGTTCATGTAGTACACAGCCTGGGATGTCGTCTGGTCCCATGGATGCTGTATTCTTAGCTTTGGAGAGTGCATTTTTACCTGTGTGGCTGTTATTACCCGAATTTGGCAATCTTTCAGTATTGAGATGAGCCCTTTAGGGGGTGAGAGGGGGTGAAGTTTGCACTGAATTGATCTGCTAGGATATTGGCAATATCCTTGGGATCAGTAAATTTAATGCCATTCTGTTGTAGCTCAGAGCAGATCTGAGCATTGCCATTTAGATTCTTGACATAACTATAGAATGCCTTGTGGCTGTCTTTGGAATCTTTGACAATTTGTTAAACTGTTCTTTCATTTGATTAAATGCCACTTATATGTATATAATTTTTCAATGAAGAAGTTTTGAGTTCTAAACAAGTTATAATAGCTTGATTACTCTGAAGTCTCAGCTGAGCTTGTCTACAGTGCACAGTAGCTTGATTACTCTGACGTCTCAGCTGAGCTTGTCTACAGTGCACAGTAGCTTGATTACTCTGACGTCTCAGCTGAGCTTGTCTACAGTGCACAGTAGCTTGATTACTCTGAAGTCTCAGCTGAGCTTGTCTACAGTGCACAGTAGCTTGATTACTCTGAAGTCTCAGCTGAGCTTGTCTACAGTGCACAGTAGCTTGATTACTCTGAAGTCTCAGCTGAGCTTGTCTACAGTGCACAGTAGCTTGATTACTCTGAAGTCTCAGCTGAGCTTGTCTACAGTGCACAGTAGCTTGATTACTCTGAAGTCTCAGCTGAGCTTGTCTACAGTGCACAGTAGCTTGATTACTCTGAAGTCTCAGCTGAGCTTGTCTACAGTGCACAGTAGCTTGATTACCCTGACGTCTCAGCTGAGCTTGTCTGCAGTGCACAGTAGCTTGATTACTCTGAAGTCTCAGCTGAGCTTGTCTACAGTGCACAGTAGCTTGATTACTCTGACGTCTCAGCTGAGCTTGTCTACAGTGCACAGTAGCTTGATTACTCTGAAGTCTCAGCTGAGCTTGTCTGCAGTGCACAGTTAGTTCTTTTCTCCTGATTTTTGTGATTCTCAGACAGTAGGTGTGCTGCTCACAAGTACCAGTATTATCTGTGCTCTATTGTTTTTCCTAATGGGAGGGAGATGTCTTACCCCCCACAGGCTGGAAAACTAGCGTGCCTCAATACATGGATCTGTGCTATATCATTTTGTTGAAAACTCATATTGTTAAATTTAAACTTGTTGAAACTTATTTAACTTAAATTAATGAAAACAAAAAAATCATAATAAATGGTTTTGTACATTGTAAAATTATTTTTGATTACTAGTATGAGTTTCCTTAAAGATCTATAAGTAATATTGAAGTTTGTTTAATCACCAGTAGTTTGGATTGTTTAAGCTGGTATTGGACTTTCAGTGGTTTTCCCTTTCTTAGGTTCATAGGTAGGTAATAGGCTATCGGCCCTAGGGCCTATAAAAACCCAGCCCAAAAGGTACCCTGGCTTTTGCCACCCAAGAAATTTATTTTCCTGTGCCACTGTCGAGTAGGGCCACAGAAGTGATCCCAGGGGTGAATTTCCTATTTCCCATCCAATCATCAAGATTTTTCTTGAAGAGTACTAATGAGGAGCTTTGTTTGATATAGATAGGTAGTTTGTTCCAGAGTATGGGAAGTCTCTGGGACAGGAATCTCTCCCTCTGGCATGTTCTGTTTATTATGGTGACAAGATTTAGGTCCCTAGAGCATGTACCTCAGAGGGATTGGGACTTCTTTAAGTGGAGCATGTCCAACAGCTCTGGGTTTGACATAGCTTTGTGTGTTTGGCAGAGATCACCTCTGAGTAGGCGATATGCAGCGGATTAAAGCTGGAGTTTTTTGAGACGATCTGCGTAGGGCATCTGTTTGAGGCCGGTAATCCTCTTTGTGAAGTATTTCTGCAGCCTTTCCAGTTGTTGTAGATGTCTTGTGAGGTACATACCAAAAGAGGCGTTGTACTCTATAATGGGTCTAATGAGTGATGAGTAGAGGGGGACAATGACCTCTCTTTTTCTGGATGAGAAACCTTTTGTGATGAGGTGTGCCATGTAGAAGGATTTACTGACTACTGTGGTGATGTGATTATCAAAGGAGACTACTGTCCACCTGTGTCCCAAGGTCTCTTATCACACTTTCGGTGTTAAGTATACTACTGCCTATGTTGTAGTTCATGTGTGCAGAGTTTTTACCAAAAGAGATGACAATGCACTTTTTGGCATTGAGCTTGAGGCCATGGCTTTGACACCAGGCATCTGTCTCAGTGAGGCCCTTTTGTCGGATGTCCACATCGTTAGGAGTTTCGATTATTGCTCCTAGTTTGCAGTCATCTGCGAACTTTGTTAGCCAAAGACCTTCTGTGTTAGCCTGTACTTCAGAGGAGTAGATACCAAACAGGAGAGGACCCAGGACTGAACCCTGTGGTACTCCACTTGTCACTGGTCTGAAGTCGGGTTTGGAGTCTGCTACTTTCACAGTGTGGGTTCTGTCAGTGAGCCAATTGGCAACCCATCTTGTGACATAGGGATTTATACCTAGTTTAGTGAGGTTTATCTATAATTCCAGAGTGGGGGATGGTGTCAAAAGCCTTGGCAAGATCTAGATAGGCTGTGTGAACTACCTTACCCTCATCTATGGCTTTGGTGGCTGCTTCAAAGACGTCTATCAGGTTTAGGAGACATGATTTGCCTTTCACAAATCCGAACTGGGTGGGGTCCAGAGTTTGGAAATTACCAATGTCTTTGTTTATAAGTTCCATGATGATACATTCCATGGCCTTGCAGACCAGGCTCGTCAGGCTAATGGGGTGGTAGTTTCCGGGGTCCATGGTGGCTCCTCCCTTGTGGAGTGGGATAACCGTCGCTGTGTGCCATTCAGCAGGCACAAAGCCTGAGGTGAGGCTATAATTGGACATGGTACTTGGTGGGGTGCCAGTTCATTCTGTAGTTCATGTAGAACGCAGCCTGGGATGTTGTCTGGTCCCATGGATGCTGTGTTCTTGGCTTTGGAGACTGTGGTTTCTACCTGTGCAGCCGTGATTACAGGAACTTTGCATTCTTCTGGTATAGAGATGGGATCTTTAGGGGGTGAGAGGTGGGTAAAGTTAGCACTGAACCTATCTGCCAGGATGTTGGAAATATCAGTTGGGTCTGTATCTTTAGTGCCATTGTGCTGTAACTCAGAGCAGATTTGAGTATTGCCATTGAAATTCTTGACATAGCTATAGAATGCTTTGTGGTTGTCTTTAGAATCAGTGGTGATTTTGTTTTCGTAACTAGCTTTGGAGGATTTTATCAGAGATCGCAGCTTCTTACTGAGGCTGACCAGGGAGCTCCTCCACTCATGGGATTTTACTCTCTTTTGCAACAGTTTCTTCCTTCTGTTGTATAGTTTGTTTATGGCAAGAGGACCACCAGATTGGCTTCCTTTTTTGGAGGATGGCATCTTGGTTCTGTTTGGGATAGCACGATCCATGCACTTGTGTAAGTGCTTATAAAGTGCAATTGTGTAGGATTCAGTAGTTGTAAGCGTACTGTCCATCTGCATGGGTGACATGAAGTTCACTACTTCTGTCTTAAGAAGCATGAAGTTGGCTTTGGAGAAATTTTTTACCGTGGTTTCCTTAATGGGGGGTGGGGTCAGGATGTGGATATCTAGGGTAATTAGCTTATGGTCCAATCGGACCAATGAGACATTGACTTCAGGTGTGGAACACCAGTCACTCATGTTGGTAATGACTAGGTCTAGGATATTGTTGCTCCTGGTTGGGGTGTGGATAAGTTGATCCAGGGCATTGGAGTTTATGAATTCCAGAAAGTGTTGAGCGAAGGAGTTGGTACATGAGTAGTTTTCCCAGTTAATGGTGGGGTAGTTGAAATCGCCCATTATTAGTGTGTTTGGTTGAACCCTAATATTTTCCATTTCATCAAGAAAAGAGGAGTGGGAATCCTGGGGCATGCTGGGGGATCTGTAGCAAGCTACAATTTGTATTGCAGTTTTGCACAGTTAGTTACACTTGGATAACACTGGCTGCATTATGTTGGGCAACTAGCCTGGAGGTGTGGATATCCTTAATGAATATGGACACACCTCCGCCTTTGGTGTTCCAGTCCAGGTTACATGGCCGATAAGTGTGGTATGAGTTATAGCCTGGTAGTGCAGGGGTGCTCTCTGGAGCCTAGAATCAGGTCTCAGTCACTGCACAGATATCAATGTTCTCTATTTCAAGGAGTGCCTCGAGTGAGTGCATTTTGAGATTTAGATTTCTAGCATTGAGTAACATCACCCTCAGTTTTTGCTTACCTGTTCATGGTACGGTGGTGAATTTGTCATTTGAACCTTGCCTAAAAAAGGCACTATAGGGGTGGCAAGAACCTTAGCCAGTATCCGGAATCCCAGGGGTGACAGGTTTAGGCCATCTCTGGCAAAGCATCATGGTCTGTCAACCATGTCATCCCAGGCAGACAGATACTGGATCCCTTTAGAATGACACTAGAAGCTTAGCCAATTGTTGAAGTCAATCATTTTGTCCTTGTACTGCGGTATCATTCTGGGTGATGGCAGGATGCTACTCAGGGCTAGGGTCATACCTACCTGGGCTACAAGATCGGAGAGCTATTCCATGTCTCTTTTCATGTAGCCCAGGGAGGTACGTCTCAGGTCGTTCACACCAACATGGACAATGACAGAGTCACATTTGTACTTGTTGTGGAGTGACCCGAGTGCGTGGGTTATGTGGCAGATCTTGGCATCCAGCAGGCAGCTGACAGTAACCTTCTCCTTGTTTAGCCTGGTGAGTGAGACATCAGTGTGCCTGACTATAGAGTCACCTATGACTAGTGTGTTGGGTACGTTGTTTTGCCTTATTGGCTGTGGTTGAGTGGCACACTGAGTCTGCGGGCTGTGTGTCATTTGGGTTGTATTGGGGGTTGGAGGTTGCTTGCATTTCTGCTTTGGAGGTCTCTGTTGCTTGAGCAGATTATTATTGAGAACCTCCGTGGATGTTGTTGTTTTTATGTGTGGATTTTAGTGGTGTAGACTTACTGAGACTATGTGATGAGTATGGTGTGGTGCAAGTGTTTACCTTCTCCTCTTGACTGTCAAGTACAGTCTTGTATGGAGAGAGATTTACCTCCAGTATGGCTAGATAAGTGCATCTCTCACAGGTTGTAGTGTTGAGTGGTAGGAGGAGAGGGTTGTCTGTGTACATGAGGCAATTTCAACATTGCCCTAAGATGCCCAGATTCATCAGACAGACAGGAGAGAACACTGGGAGCTGACCCTTGGATATGCCTGAATAAAAAACTATTTTCCTCTAGATAAGTGAGGAAAGTGAGTACAAGAGCTGTTTTTCTCTAAGCAAGTGAGGAAAGTAAGTACCAAAACTGTTTTCCTCTAGGTAATGAGGAAGGTTGAGTGCTGTAGTAATCAGTAGCTTATTTAGTGCTTACAAGTTTTGAACAAGTGCTGATCACGAATAAGTAAATTCAAGTGCTAAAACTAAGAATCTGTATCTGCACTAGATGAGTTACAGGACAGAAACAAGTGCAAATGCAGGCTTTCAAATCAGAAAGTTGAGAGAGGTGGAAGAGGTTGCCCAAACGGCCAATAACTACAATTTCTTGGCCAGAAACCACTCATCCTGTGGTAGATGGGCTACTTAGTGCTTACCACTCCCACTGATAAGCTAGAAGGCTTCCCCCCAACACAGAAAGCTTGGGGGGCTCAGAAGCTTACATACAGTCCTGGATACAGCAAATCTGTATCTGGAGTAGACTAGTTACAGGAAAGGTAAGAAACCGACTTAGATTTTTTTTCTTCCACTGTAGTCCAGCCATGGATCTGCTATATTTAATTTAGTGAGGATGGGGGGCGGGGGGGGTCACAAACATGGAAGGTGCTGGGAGGGGCTTACCTCCCTGCCAAAAAATGTTTTTTTTTTTTGAGTTTTGCTATTTCAGATATTAAGTTGAGTTTCAACCAGTAAAGTTTTGGACAAAATGACTTACATCTATATGTATATATGTGTGTGTGTGGATTCACTTCTGAATCTCGAATTTCCGAAACATCGAATTTCATATGATTGAGACCATACGATCGATGTTTCTGAATCTCGACATTCCAAAATAAATCCAAAAGAAAAAGAAAAACAACTTTCTCAATGTTTCAACCCCCATGATCCCGCTACTTAAATGTACCAACTCCGAGATCGTACTACAGTGCTGTATGCAGATCTCTGTACAGAATTTCGATATTCTAAAACTTCGATAATATGGTCTCGACCATATGAAATTCGAAGGTTTAGTATTTCAAGATTCAGAAGGGAACCCGTGTGTGTGTGTGTGTGTGTGTGTGTGTGTGTGTGTGTGTGTGTGTGTGTGTGTGTGTGTGTGTGTGTGTGTGTGTGTGTGTGTGTGTGTGTGTGTGTGTGTGTGTGTGTGTGTGTGTGTGTGTGTGTGTGTGTGTGTGTGTGTGTGTGTGTGTGTGTGTGTGTGTGTGTGTGTGCATGTGGGTGTGTGTGTGTGCATGTGTGTGTGTGTGTGTGTGTGTGTGTGTGTGTGTCTGTGTGTGTGTGTGTATATATATATATATATATATATATATATATATATATATATCTATATATATATATATATATATATATATATATATATATATATATATATTTATATTGATAGTCAAATCTATGAAGAAGGGTAAAACTGGATCTGAATTTGTCAGCCAGTAGATTTACTACATTTTCTAAGTCAGAGTAGGTGGCTTCATTTGCAATTAATAAAGAGATGTTAATCCAAGGTGCCATCTGCTTGAGTTGGTGGTAGCTCAGGTGGATATAAAAGATCCTACTGCACATATCAAAAAGAGTAGGGGAATTTCCCTGATGCCCTGGCCAAATTTCTCCTAATAGTATAAATACCACCTTCGGTCTCCCCTGAAAAGAGGTACACTTCCCCCTAGCCACTCCTGAGAAAATACTATTGAACATAACCTCCGCAAATTATCATTAGGAAGTACAACCTCAATGCACTCTCCAAGGCTAACAGCACCACTTCAGTGGAGCCTGATAATATCCCAAGATGCCTCTTAAATATCATGAAACCTGACCTATGCAGACCACTATAGTCACTGTTTAACTGAAGCTTTGTGCCTCAAGGAGAACTGCAACAGTCAACCCCTTCACATCTGTGGTCCCCAGTAAATACAGATCCAGACGCCTGACTACTCTGACATGCAAAGCCATGGAAAGAATTATCATGGAAGTGATTAACAATGACATAGGATGACATAGGAAGCCTTCAGACACTGGATCCTACCCAGTTTGTTCATCAAGTGCAGGTCAGGCCAACTCAGTCTGAGGTTTTTCTTTGTGAAGGTCACCAAAGCAATGGATGAGGGCAAAATACTACATACTGCCTACCTTGATTTGGCCAAGGCATTTGATATAATTCCCCACTCAGACATTGTAGACAAACACATGTAGTTTGGCATAAACCCCTAAGTTCACCCACTGGATTGCCATCTGGCACTCGGATACAACCCAAGAAGTTACGATATGGAGTCCACCTCCACAAATAGGCCAGTCCCTAGCAGAGACCCTAAGAACTCTGTGCTGCAGCCACTGCTTTTTGGGATCTACTTCTCTGAAGTTCAGGACATCATAGCCTCTGGCTGACCAAATTTGCAGATGATAGTAAACTAGGTGCAGTCATAGAAGCTCTCAGAACATGAATATCCTCCAAGAATGCCTGACACTGACAAACAACTGGTGGCAGAGCCAGAGTTTATAACTCAGTGCCAAGAAATAAGTAATAGTGTCCTGTAAGAAGTCAACTACCCCTAGAAGCTACCTCATTGATAACATACCCCTAAGAGCAGACTCAGTAGTCAAGGATTTGGGGATGCATGTAGACAGTAACCTGACCTTTGATCATCATGTGTTTACACAGTAGTTAGAAAATCTTTCTGTGTTGCACAACTTATAAGCAAGGGTATGAAATCTGGTACTGAGAATGTTGTTGTTCCTCTGCACCCAGTTTGTATCAGCCCAGAACAGTACCCCCTTTGGTATGTACTGGACTAGCCACATGCAATGATTGGAGTGTCCACAGAGGTTGCTCACAGCAAGAAAGCGTGGCCTAAAGAGCACATTCTACATGGACCACCTCAAAGACCTATCCCTGCACTCAGTCTCCTTAGGATTGGTAAGAGGCGATCTATGTCTGGCCTACAAAGAACCCTCTGATCCCACTCAGATGGACCTGTTGCAAATCCACAAAACAAACAGCATCAGAATTACCTGATCCATGTTTGGAAACCTTGCCTGCAGCATAAACAGGATATGTTGTAGGGACAGGTATGTGTCACAGAGACTACTCCTTCTCTAGAATGGCTTCACATCCAAGTGAAGCAGAATTCTTCTATATCCCAATTCTAACATAACATGGACTAGTGAATGGGATATTTGAAATTTACCCCAGGTCTAGAATCTATGTCTCTAGTAGGTAGAGGCAGCCTGTAAATGCTTTACCGCCCATGCCTAAGGCTATGTATGCCTTTTAAGATAACCCATGAGTATCAAGCCTTCTCAGATATATTTGTGAAGCATGGCTAGGCTTAAAAAGGACACCCAGGGAGATATGAACAAGGGAACAGCCAGTTCCTTAGTTGACGAAAAACATTAGCATAATGAGCACTTCTAGGGCCATTACTAGGACTGCTGGAATGGTGGGTTGTGCATTTCCATCTAGAGTCTATATATCCTCTAAGTGGAGGTGAAAATCAGGAGACTCTATCCTCTCTGTGTTATTAGTGATACTGTGTAAACTGGGCAACCCTATCCTCTCTTCATAATTAGGGGCACTATGTAAACTCTCTGTGTAATTAGGGGAACTGTATAAACTGGGAGACTCTGTCTTCTCTGGATCATTTGTGACACTATGTAAATTGAAGCATTCTATCCTCTCTGAGTCATTACTGGCACTATGTAAACTAGGGGACTCTATCCTCTCTGAGTTATTAGTAGCACTGTGAAAACTGGAGGGCTGCATCTCTTTGAGTCATTTGTTGCACTGAGTAAATTGGGGGACTCTCATCTTTGTGCGTCATTAATGACACTGTGTAAACTGGGGGACTGTATCCTCTCTGAGTCATTTGTGGCACTGTGTAAATTGTGGGACGCTGTTCTCTCTGGACCATTAGTGGCACTTGTAAACTGAGGGACTCTATCCTTTCTGAGTCATTACTGAGACCATTCAGACCATAGGACTATACTCCTTCTCAGTTTTTATGGGGACTGTTTAAACTGTGAGACAAAGAACACTGTGAGTCATTGCTTGCACTGTTGAAACTAAGGGGGACAAATACTGTCAGAATCATTAGTGGCACTATGAAAAGCTGGAGGGCTTACACCCTCAGAGTCAAAACTAGAATTGTTAAAAGTAAGGAATCATGTATCCTCTGAGACAGTCCTGCATTAGTATGGACTGGGGGGGCTGAGACATTTCTGCATTAGTATGCATTGGGGGGCTGAGACATTCCTGCATTAGTATGCATTGGGATGTTGGATATTCCTGCATTAATACGGACTGGGGGGGTTGAGACATTCCTGCATTAGTATGGACTGGGGGCTGAGACATTCCTGCATTAGTTTGGACTGAGGGCTGAGAAATTCCTGCATTAGCATGGACTGGGGGGCTGAGACATTCCTGCATTAGTATTGACTGGGGGCCTGATACATTCCAGCATTAGTATGGACTGAGGGCTGAGATATTCCTGCATTAGTATGGACTGGGGAGCTGAGACATTTCTGCGTTAGTATGGACTGGGGAGCTGAGACATTTCTGCGTTAGTATGGACTGAGGGCTGAGATATTCCTGCATTAGTATGGACTGGGGAGCTGAGACATTCCTGCGTTAGTATGGACTGGGGAGCTGAGACATTCCTGCGTTAGTATGGACTAGGTGACTCTACTTTCTCTGGGTCATTGTTAGTGCTGCCAAAACTGGGGGACCGTGTACCCTTAGAATCATTAATAGGAATTGACAAACTGAAACTGAAGGGGACCTTCCGCCATCTGAATCCGTGGCACTGTTGAAACTGTGGACCTATACACACTCTGAGTCATTATTTACACTGGAGAAACTAGGAAACCATACCCCTCTGAATTATTAGTGGTACTACTGAAACTTAGGGACCATTTTCCCCTGAGTAATGAGTGGGGGTGCCAAAAATAGAAGATCATACGCCCTCTAAGTCAGTACTGGGACAACCAAAAGTGAGAGACCATATGCCTTCTGACTTATTATTGAGACTGTGAAAACTGGGAGACCATACCACCTCTGAGTCATTACTGGGACTGCTGGGACTGGGCAGCCATGCATCTCTAGTGCCATTATTGTGATTGTTGACACCATGTGATTAGTGTGATTGTTGACACCATGTGATTAGTGTGATTGTTGACACCATGTGATTAGTGTGATTGTTGACAGCATGTGATTATTGTGATTGTTGACACCATGTGATTAGTGTGATTGTTGACACCATGTGATTATTGTGATTGTTGACACCATGTGATTATTGTGATTGTTGACACCATGTGATTAGTGTGATTGTTGACACCATGTGATTATTGTGATTGTTGACACCATGTGATTAGTGTGATTGTTGACACCATGTGATTATTGTGATTGTTGACACCATGTGATTATTGTGATTGTTGACACCATGTGATTAGTGTGATTGTTGACACCATGTGATTATTGTGATTGTTGATACCATGTGATTATTGTGATTGTTGACACCATGTGATTAGTGTGATTGTTGACACCATGTGATTATTGTGATTGTTGACACCATGTGATTAGTGTGATTGTTGACACCATGTGATTATTGTGATTGTTGACACCATGTGATTAGTGTGATTGTTGACACCATGTGATTAGTGTGATTGTTGACACCATGTGATTATTGTGATTGTTGACAGCATGTGATTATTGTGATTGTTGATACCATGTGATTATTGTGATTGTTGACACCATGTGATTATTGTGATTGTTGATACCATGTGATTATTGTGATTGTTGATACCATGTTATTCTCCTTCACTATCACCCTTGGTGGTACCATGAAAACTGAGCTAGTATGCATTCTCATCTTCATTTCTGGGACTGCTGAATGTAGTGGATTGTTAATTTACTATGTAATTTCTGAGACTGATTAAACTAATTAACAGTGCAGGCCTCTCAGTGACATTACAAGAATTGCTGAAACCTAATAATTCAATACTACATGTCACTTTTCTTATTATTTAATCAACATTAGATGACTCAAGTGCCACTGTGCCCTTCTTATGACTAAACTAAGGAAAGAAATCGCTAACATAGCATGAAAGGCGGTCTGCATAATTTAGGCCAGGTTCAGCATATGAATATAGCTTTGCAAAGAATGAAAATGCATATACTTACCAAAATAGGCAATATTCCAGCAGTAACTATATAATCGTTTTCATAATAAAATAAATAATTTAGCAGAAATTAATATAAAGAATATCTGTTCTTAGCACATTGTGCATCTAATAACTAACCTACCAGTATTAATACTGTATTCTATTCAGAATGACTGCCTTCTGCTAGTGATGTTATTCATAAAATAAATATAAAATGCTATATTGCATCCCATTGTTATATTGTTGTGAGCTCAGTGTTTTTTCCATTTCTGTATGATAGTTTTGAAAGCAGAAGCTACCCTTAATTCTAGCAGCCTTATTTGAGGCCTGGATAAGTTAAAATCTCTGAAATTCAATTAAGAAAGCATTTTACTATTGACGACTGTTGCAGGACTAAATACCTGATAAATCATATTTGGCATGCTTGCCAAGAAACTATCCAGCATTGAGCAGTCATTAAACATGCTCAGTCAAAAGCTGAAGTCAAAGACTGCATCAGTTCCATGAGCTCTTAGCAATTGCTGGGTTATACTTATGCAAACGATGGGGTGTAAGACAATATCACTGAATTTTCCAAATGAATAATTGCTAATCTGCTAAGGCAGGGACATTCATGTGTGCCAAGAGAATATTTGAACAATTGTTTCAGATTGACGTGCCTGCAGCATTCTCTACTTCCATTTTGACCAATTAATTGAGAGTGTAGTGAACTCTGACTTCCATAGCTGTAACTTGTGCTTTCACTGAAAGCATGATACTGTTGTATGAAATCTCACAATAGCTAAAACACAGACAAAGTTTAGAATAAGTGTATTTGTTGAGATTTGCACAGAAAACAAGTAATGCAAATTTGCAGAAGTGTAATATGTAATCTAGTTAATGAACTGAAATTATCAACAGGACAAAAGGCATTTTTTATTGCAAGTCGCCACATCTTCATGATATACAACAAGATATTGAAAGCGCTGAAAACTTAGGTCATCTGCATAGAAACTTAATATCGAACTCTGGGTCTTGTCTACAATAAAATGTCTTGTTAAAGAAAGATGAATATTGTTGCACATACAGTCCCATGGTTTTAATATATCATATGGAATTAAAATGAATACGATGAAAACAATATGTCAGGGTTTCTATTAAATGGCACTAAAAGTGAATGATTTACTGGATGTTGCTTTAATATTCCAAGTACTGTTTCACTTACTGCTGAGAGGGAAACAAAGTACATTTATATGGATTGTGTAACAGTATTTTCAAGACACAGTAGTGGCAGCCTGTTGTACTGCTCAAAATAATGTCTATTTTGATACGGCTGAGACAGCAGTTCATTATAGTGCTGATGTGTTCAGTTTGCCTTTCAGTGCAGTTAGTTGGACTGTAAATATGTAAAAGTCTGCCAGAATATCATAAAAATAAACGTGTATTGGTATTTAAATAAAAATACTGCACTAAGCCTGCAGGCTAGAAACGTACTGTAAACTGTTTATTCAATAAAACTACAAAAATACACACAAAGTAAGCAATTTCACAACATCCAGTCGCTTCATCAGACAACATTCAAAGACAGTGCTCATCCTAAATAATCCTCTACAAAGTCAGCTGACTTAATTAATCACACCAATTAAAGTGAACAAAGTATTTAAAAATGTGTGCATATATAGTACATAACATATGATATAAAACACATACTCAAAAGATTTGCATACATTTTAAAAACATTTAAGAACTATGTAAAAACTATATAAAAACTATATAAAAATCCTTCTTTATAGAAACAGCATTCTTTGTTTATGCCTAAGAGGGCGTGCCTTCAGAAAAGGTTTTAATGAAAAAGTGCTGTTAAGACCTGGAGATCTTTCAGCATTTAGCAGAAGAATCCATTTCTGTTCGGCTGCTTCTGTGCAATTCTTCAGGTCCCCCCCCTCTAATATCTACATCTAATACTTGTAAAACAAAAAATCTAAAACTATGTGTAGGGTCATTTTGTAGCACATGTACTGCTAATGCATTGTTTTCTTTCTTGTTCTTCACATCCCTGATGTGCTCAAGCACTCTGTCTTTAAGTTGTCTGTTTGTTTTACCTACATAGTAGGCGTGACATTTCTCACAGAAAGAAAAATAAAACAAACTGACTGATTTACAGTCTGCATAGTACTGCATTCTCAGTGTGAGTCTCAAAGAGGGATGTTGGTAAATGGAACTAGTATATAAATATTTGCTTGCTGTACACTTTCTGCATGGAAATGTTCCTATCCTAGCAGATTCATACAGGTTTTCGTTTACACTCTTCTTATGGCATAAGTGTTGTTTTATGGATTTATTGTTTCTAAAAGAGAAGGATGGTGTTGTACCAACTATACTAATTAATTCTGGTGCATCTTGTAGAAACCTCCAGTTATTCTTTATAATGTCACAAAATTCATTGATATCACTAGAATATTGAAAAGTAACTCTAAAATTGTCATTGGTAACCATTCTATCTTGGCTAGTGTTTGATTCTTCAGCTGTATAGTCAAAGTATGGTTTACACCTATCAGCCCTATGTAATCAAGCTTCATTAATACCTTTTTCTATTTCTTTTTCTGAGTAATCTCTCTCTAAAAAATCTAATTTTAATTGTGATAGGGATGTATGTGCATCTCTGTCATTAGTATGTAGTCTTAAAGTTCTATATATCTGCCCTTTAAGTACATTGAGTGGAATATGTCGTGGGTGCATACTTCTTTTATGCAAAAGGGCATTCCTCTTGGTAGATTTTTACATAAATGCCACCATATATTTGCATAAGTTCATATTTCTTTAGTGTAATGTCTACAAACTCTATTTCATGTTTAGAATAATGATAGGTAAATTTTAAGAAGTTAGTTGTGTGTAAATATCTAATGAAATCCTCTAGAGCATTCTCATTTCCTTTCCATAGCAAAAAAATATCGTCCACAAAGCGGACATATCACACAATGTACTGACCATATTGACTGGACTCTGATAAAATAGATGTAAGTTCCCATTGTACTAGCACCAGGTTGGCGTAGCTATTGGCACATGCAGTGCCCATAGCCACACCAACCTTCTGTAAAAAGAATTCCTCTTCGAAAGTACAAACATTATTCTCAAGGACTAACTCTAGTAATGTACATGTAAGTGTAACCTTATTATGGGAAAAACAGTTCCTGGATGTAAGAATATCTCTAATAGTCTTCACACCCCAATCATTAGGAATAGAAGTAAAAAGGGATTCAGTATCAAGTGTGACGAAAATATAATCGTCATCTACTCCTCATAACTGATTATGTAGTTTCTGTTAAAAAGTTTTCATGTCCTTTAAAATTGTTACACATTGATCTAGGAGTGTATGTAGGCTATTCTCAATATAAATAGATAATGGCTCTGTACACCAACTGCTTCAGACGCTATGGGTCTCATAGGTGGTGCAGATTTGTTCTTGTGAATTTTAGGTAGACCATAAATTCTAGGAATCAACGGATGTGCAACATTAAAATATTTAAAAAATTCTTCATCAATAAGATTAGTCATTAACAAATCAAAAATTAAAATAGGTACTTTCTCCACAATGCTATTCAATACTGCCTTTGAGATGTGTTGGTAGGTATATACATCATTTACAAGCAATCTCATTTGTCACAGTTATAAGTCTTTGTCTAAAATCACAATGCCTCCACCTTTGTCAGCTGGCCTTATTTCTATTGAGTGCATATTTTTAAGTTCATTTAAGGCCAAGTAATCATGGTTATACATATTAGAAAAACTTGCTTTAGTACCATTCTTTCAAAAACCTTTTCAGTTAAGTCAAGCGGAAAAAGTAAAGGAGCATTCTGCTTCGCGAGGAAGGTCAACTACGAGACAAACAACATACTCGACGAAACAAAAGAACACCAGCCCAGTAAAACAGCTGAAAATAGTCCGAAGATAGTGGCAAGTTGTCTAAATCTTTCTGCCTTTGTTCTAGAGGTTGTACATTTTAGACTTTTACAAAAGGGACTTGGGTTTATACCTGCTACTTCTGATGATATTTTGAGTGCGTTAGTAGACCTTAAACAATTCACTAGGAATTTAAGTTTGAAATTATTATTTAAGCATACTAGTTCTATGCAAGTCAGTTGCAAAAGACGTAGCACATTTATTCCTATTAATCCTCCTGTTGTAACTGCATTTCATGATTTGTGTGAGGAAGACTTGAGATGTCTTTATTCTAAAACTAATTACAAGGATTACAATTTGTCTTATTCTGAGTTTATAGCCCTTAAGGAGCTGCGGGCTAACTCAAATATTGTGATTAAGCAGGCAGATAAAGGGGGTGCCACTGTGTTGATGGACAAAGCAAAATATTTTTCTTCTGTATCTGAATTATTGCTATACACTTTAGTGTTTAAAGTTATAACACGTATAGATGTTAAAAAATGTATTAGTGATATCAACATGTTTATTTTTGATCTACAGTTGTCTGGTGATATAGATTTGGATTTGTTTCACTACTTTACAGTTACTTGTCCTACTATTCCACAGTAATATGGCATCCTGAAAATTCATAAGTCTTGGCATGATCCTCCTATGCGCCCAATTGTTTCGGGAAATGGTTGGATAAGGGTGCCAATCTCAGTATATTTACAGAAGCAGTTATATCCATTTTTATCTGCTTGCAATACAGTGTTAAAAGACACTATAGATTTTATATTAAAATTGAAGCAATGGTATAGTGGTTTAGATGACTCTGATGTTAACAAAGATATACTTCTTGTAACCTTAGACATTACCTCGTTGTTTACAGTAATTCTGAATGACTATGGGATAAATACAATTCGTGAATTTTTAGTACAGTGTTCATCTTTTACAGCAAGGCATATTGAGGTAATTTGCTCTTTATTAGACTTAGTGTTGTCTAATAATGTGTTTTTGTTTAATAAACAGTTGTATCTACAACTTACTGGTGTAGCTATGGGCACACCAGTAGCGAACACTTATGCAAACTTAGTTTTGCATCAATGGGAGAAATTATATATATTTGATGGTAGAGAATTTGTAAATTCTAATGTATGTTTTTACCAGATATTTGTTGATGATTGTTTTTTGATTTGGAAGGGTCTTCAGTAGAGTTACATGAATATTTGTGTTATTTAAATAACACAGCTAGTTTTTTAAAATGTAAAATGGAATTTTCCAGTAGTTTAATAAACTTCTTGGATGTTAGTATAAATCTTGATAATGGTATAATGAATACAAGTGTTTTTAGAAAGGAAGTTAATGCTGGGAGGTATTTACATGGTTCTAGCATGCACACTCCACATGTTTTTAAAAGTATTGTTACGGCACAGTTTGGTAGGATTAGTAGACTTAACAGGGATGATTCTTGTTTTATGAAACAGCTGGATGAGGCATATCAAGAATTTTTGGATAGTGGTTACAATCCTTTGATATTGAATGATGCTAAGACTACAGTAGAAACAAATAGGTCTACTACATATAAACCTATATTTTTTTCAACTAATGAACATTTGAATAGTGCTCGTCCTAATGAGAGTAGGGAACAGAAGCTTAGATATCTAACTTCATATAATACTAAAACAAGGTTAGTTAAGAATATTATTAGTAAATATTGGACAGTATTGATGGCATCTAATGAAGTTAAGGCAGTTCTAGATGATAGACCTATGTTTGCTTATAAGAACATGAGGACAATAAAAAGTATGTTATGTTACAAAGATTTTAATGTTGAATTAGATTCAACTTGTACTTTTAGGAGGAAAGGTACTTATCGTTGTGGTAATTGTTCTTGTTGCATTGATATTTTATCTACAACAGTAGACAATAGCATTTTTGTGCATCCAATAACACACAAAAAATATACGTTTGATGTGTCGGCCACATGCAATACTAGTAATGGGGTTTATTTAGCGATTTGTACTGTGTGTAGCTCATACTATATTGGCAAAACCACTAGAAAATTGAACGAACGCATAATAGAACACCAGTCTGAGATCAGAAGGGCTTGTGAAAATAATGCATTATTTAAGCATATTAATATGTATGGTTCGTGTCATAGGTTTAAGTTTAGAGTAATTGATGCTGTTTGTTCATCCATTAGAGGAGGGGATATGGGTAATTGGTTAGAGGTTAAAGAATTTGAATGGATTGTCAGAATGTCAGCGGATAATCAACCAGGTCTGAACTCTGCTGTCTCCCTTAAGCCTGTACTAACTAAGATACAGCGTGTTAAGTTGAAATGAAACTATAATTGTATCATGTTTTTAGATTGTTAAAAATATATATGTGTATGAGTGATTTTTGAACATGGATATCAATGTGTACATTAGCTTGTATTATCTCTTTAACCTGTTCACATGATGTTTGGGCTGTATGTCATGTGACTCTATGGCTCCTATATAAATGTGTATTTTAAATTATACCTGTACTAAACATTGAGAAAGGGTGTAATACCTGAAAGCTTTGTTTTGCTATAAAGGTGGTTTTTTTGCTCAGCGTTCTTGTTATTTCTTGGATTTACTGATACAGTGGATTGTATATGAATTTATCTGTAGCTGTTTTGTTGAGTGATTCTTTGAGAGCCTTCTACAGCCTTCTACAGCCTATATGGAGACTACTCGTACTTTGAAAACGCTACTGGCGAGTGATGTTAATCCGTTACTGCAATTCGTTTCTACAACATATATAAGTTCGGAAGTGGTTTATTCAATGTCGGTGGCAGATTCAGCGGAGTTTGATAAAAAGCTACATCTTTTAGAAAGAAATGTGGGTGCTTATAAGCACCTACAGTGGCAGCGTTTTAGCTTTATGGCATATCTAGATAGGGGTATAGCACCTCGGGGGCTAAGAGTGTTGAAAATGCCCTCTTATGGCAATGCGTACCCTGAATTGCTTAAACAATGGCAACAACTGAATTTACGATTGAGTCTTGAGTATATGACTTTAATGAACGAGTTCTTCTCTTCAATTGAGGAGGGAATGAGGCAGGAAATAGTGAGCATGGAAAATGACTTAACTGTGATGCCGTGCTTTAAGAAATTGTCTTCAGCCTATCAGCAAATGATAGACAGACTACATGCGTTAGATGATCGTTTGGAAGCTGTTAAGAAACGGAAATTATTAAGAGATACGGGGGATTTTCAAAAAGGCCATATTTTTTCGTGGCCAAAAAATAATATTCTGATGGCTAAAAATGTTATTAATGACGCTGTTGCTTCTGTTTCACAAAAGCCTCCTCTGGATAGTCTGGATGACTTTCCTGAGTTAACTTCACAGTCTATTCGTTGTGAGAAGAGTTCTGTCAGCGGTAGAGTTGTAACCACGCCTACCTCCACTATACCCACGTCACAGACATAGAATAGAAATGGCGATGTGGGTGTATCTACGAATGGAGGTAATGCTGTTGTAGTTAATAAGATTGATGAAGCAAAGGATGCACATCAGTCTGTTCTTACCTTCTTTCAAAAACCTTTTCAGTTAAGTCAAGCGGAAAAAGTAAAGGAGCATTTTGCTTCGCGAGGAAGATCAACTACGAGACAAACAACATACTCGACGAAACGAAAGAACACCAGAACAGTAAAACAGCTGAAAATAGTCCGAAGATAGTGGCAAGTTGTCTAAATCTTTCTGCCTTTGTTCTAGAGGCTGTACATTTTAGACTTTTACAAAAGGGACTTGGGTTTATACCTGCTACTTCTGATGATATTGTGAGTGCGTTAGTAGACCTTAAACAATTCACTAGGAATTTAAGTTTGAAATTATTATTTACGCATACTAGTTCTATGCAAGTCAGTTGCAAAAGACGTAGCACATTTATTCCTATTAATCCTCCTGTTGTAACTGAATTTCATGATTTGTGTGAGAAAGACTTGAGATGTCTTTATTCTAAAACTAATTACAAGGATTATAATTTGTCTTATTCTGAGTTTATAGCCCTTAAGGAGCTGCGGGCTAACTCAAATATTGTGATTAAGCAGGCGGATAAAGGGGGTGCCACTGTGTTGATGGACAAAGCAAAATATTTTTCTTCTGTATCTGAATTATTGCTATACACTTTAGTGTTTAAAGTTATAACACGTATAGATGTTAAAAAATGTATTAGTGATATCAACATGTTTATTTTTGATCTACAGTTGTCTGGTGATATAGATTTGGATTTGTTCCACTACTTTACAGTTACTTGTCCTACTATTCCACAGTAATATGGCATCCCGAAAATTCATAAGTCTTGGCATGATCCTCCTATGTGCCCGATTGTTTCGGGAAATGGTTGGATAATGGAGCCAATCTCAGTATATTTACAGAAGCAGTTATATCCATTTTTATCTGCTTGCAATACAGTGTTAAAAGACACTATAGATTTTATATTAAAATTGAAGCAATGGTATAGTGGTTTAGATGACTCTGATGTTAACAAAGATATACTTCTTGTAACCTTAGACATTACCTCGTTGTTTACAGTAATTCCGAATGACTATGGGATAAATACAATTCGTGAATTTTTAGTACAGTGTTCATCTTTTACAGCAAGGCATATTGAGGTAATTTGCTCTTTATTAGACTTAGTGTTGTCTAATAATGTGTTTTTGTTTAATAAACAGTTGTATCTACAACTTACTGGTGTAGCTATGGGCACACCAGTAGCGAACACTTATGCAAACTTAGTTTTGCATCAATGGGAGAAATTATATATATTTGATGGTAGAGAATTTGTAAATTCTAATGTATGTTTTTACCAGAGATTTGTTGATGATTGTTTTTTGATTTGGAAGGGGTCTTCAGTAGAGTTACATGAATATTTGTGTTATTTAAATAACACAGCTAGTTTTTTAAAATGTAAAATGGAATTTTCCAGTAGTTTAATAAACTTCTTGGATGTTAGTATAAATCTTGATAATGGTATAATGAATACAAGTGTTTTTAGAAAGGAAGTTAATGCTGGGAGGTATTTACATGGTTCTAGCATGCACACTCCACATGTTTTTAAAAGTATTGTTACGGCACAGTTTGGTAGGATTAGTAGACTTAACACGGATGATTCTTGTTTTATGAAACAGCTGGATGAGGCATATCAAGAATTTTTGAATAGTGGTTACAATCCTTTGATATTGAATGATGCTAAGACTACAGTAGAAACAAATAGGTCTACTACATATAAACCTATATTTTTTTCAACTAATGAACATTTGAATAGTGCTCGTCCTAATGAGAGTAGGGAACAGAAGCTTAGATATCTAACTTCATATAATACTAAAACAAGGTTAGTTAAGAATATTATTAGTAAATATTGGACAGTATTGATGGCATCTAATGAAGTTAAGGCAGTTCTAGATGATAGACCTATGTTTGCTTATAAGAACATGAGGACAATAAAAAGTATGTTATGTTACAAAGATTTTAATGTTGAATTAGATTCAACTTGTACTTTTAGGAGGAAAGGTACTTATCGTTGTGGTAATTGTTCTTGTTGCATTGATATTTTATCTACAACAGTAGACAATAGCATTTTTGTGCATCCAATAACACACAAAAAATATACGTTTGATGTGTCGGCCACATGCAATACTAGTAATGGGGTTTATTTAGCGATTTGTACTGTGTGTAGCTCATACTATATTGGCAAAACCACTAGAAAATTGAACGAACGCATAATAGAACACCAGTCTTTGATCAGAAGGGCTTGTGAAAATAATGCATTATTTAAGCATATTAATATGTATGGTTCGTGTCATAGGTTTAAGTTTAGAGTAATTGATGCTGTTTGTTCATCCATTAGAGGAGGGGATATGGGTAATTGGTTAGAGGTTAAAGAATTTGAATGGATTGTCAGAATGTCAGCGGATAATCAACCAGGTCTGAACTCTGCTGTCTCCCTTAAGCCTGTACTAACTAAGATACAGCGTGTTAAGTTGAAATGAAACTATAATTGTATCATGTTTTTAGATTGTTAAAAATATATATGTGTATGAGTGATTTTAGAACATGGATATCAATGTGTACATTAGCTTGTATTATCTCTTTAACCTGTTCACATGATGTTTGGGCTGTATGTCATGTGACTCTATGGCTCCTATATAAATGTGTATTTTAAATTATACCTGTACTAAACATTGAGAAAGGGTGTAATACCTGAAAGCTTTGTTTTGCTATAAAAGTGTTTTTTTTGCTCAGCGTTCTTGTTATTTCTTGGATTTACTGATACAGTGGATTGTATATGAATTTATCTGTAGCTGTTTTGTTGAGTGATTCTTTGAGAGCCTTCTACAGCCTTCTACAGCCTATATGGAGACTACTCGTACTTTGAAAACGCTACTGGCGAGTGATGTTAATCCGTTACTGCAATTCGTTTCTACAACATATATAAGTTTGGAAGTGGTTTCTTCAATGTCGGTGGCAGATTCAGTGGAGTTTGATAAAAAGCTACATCTTTTAGAAAGAAATGTGGGTGCTTATAAGCACCTACAGTGGCAGCGTTTTAGCTTTATGGCATATCTAGATAGGGGTATAGCACCTCGGGGGCTAAGAGTGTTGAAAATGCCCTCTTATGGCAATGCCTACCCTGAATTGCTTAAACAATGGCAACAACTGAATTTACAATTGAGTCTTGAGTATATGACTTTAATGAACGAGTTCTTCTCTTCAATTGAGGAGGGAATGAGGCAGGAAATAGTGAGCATGGAAAATGACTTAACTGTGATGCCGTGCTTTAAGAAATTGTCTTCAGCCTATCAGCAAATGATAGACAGACTACATGCGTTAGATGATCGTTTGGAAGCTGTTAAGAAACGGAAATTATTAAGAGATATGGGGGATTTTCAAAAAGGCCATATTTTTTCGTGGCCAAAAAATAATATTCTGATGGCTAAAAATGTTATTAATGACGCTGTTGCTTCTGTTTCACAAAAGCCTCCTCTGGATAGTCTGGATGACTTTCCTGAGTTAACTTCACAGTCTATTCGTTGTGAGAAGAGTTCTGTCAGCGGTAGAGTTGTAACCACGCCTACCTCCACTATACCCACGTCACAGACATAGAATAGAAATGGCGATGTGGGTGTATCTACGAATGGAGGTAATGCTGTTGTAGTTAATAAGATTGATGAAGCAAAGGACGCACATCAGTCTGTTCTTACCTTCTTTCAAAAACCTTTTCAGTTAAGTCAAGCGGAAAAAGTAAAGGAGCGTTCTGCTTCGCGAGGAAGGTCAACTACGAGACAAACAACATACTCGACGAAACGAAAGAACACCAGAACAGTAAAACAGCTGAAAATAGTCCGAAGATAGTGGCAAGTTGTCTAAATCTTTCTGCCTTTGTTCTAGAGGCTGTACATTTTAGACTTTTACAAAAGGGACTTGGGTTTATACCTGCTACTTCTGATGATATTGTGAGTGCGTTAGTAGACCTTAAACAATTCACTAGGAATTTAAGTTTGAAATTATTATTTACGCATACTAGTTCTATGCAAGTCAGTTGCAAAAGACGTAGCACATTTATTCCTATTAATCCTCCTGTTGTAACTGAATTTCATGATTTGTGTGAGAAAGACTTGAGATGTCTTTATTCTAAAACTAATTACAAGGATTATAATTTGTCTTATTCTGAGTTTATAGCCCTTAAGGAGCTGCGGGCTAACTCAAATATTGTGATTAAGCAGGCGGATAAAGGGGGTGCCACTGTGTTGATGGACAAAGCAAAATATTTTTCTTCTGTATCTGAATTATTGCTAGACACTTTAGTGTTTAAAGTTATAACACGTATAGATGTTAAAAAATGTATTAGTGATATCAACATGTTTATTTTTGATCTACAGGTGTCTGGTGATATAGATTTAGATTTGTTCCACTACTTTACAGTTACTTGTCCTACTATTCCACAGTTATATGGCATCCCGAAAATTCATAAGTCTTGGCATGATCCTCCTATGCGCCCGATTGTTTCGGGAAATGGTTGGATAACGGAGCCAATCTCAGTATATTTACAGAAGCAGTTATATCCATTTTTATCTGCTTGCAATACAGTGTTAAAAGACACTATAGATTTTATATTAAAATTGAAGCAATGGTATAGTGGTTTAGATGACTCTGATGTTAACAAAGATATACTTCTTGTAACCTTAGACATTACCTCGTTGTTTACAGTAATTCCGAATGACTATGGGATAAATACAATTCGTGAATTTTTAGTACAGTCTTCATCTTTTACAGCAAGGCATATTGAGGTAATTTGCTCTTTATTAGACTTAGGGCCAAATTCAGGAAGCCTCCGTGTAAGAGTTATAACTCTTACACGGAGGCTGCAGTGAAACTGTGTGATGTCAGCATGTCATGCATATGCATGAGGTGCATGAGGCATGCTGAATCACACTAGCAACTCTTACACGATCCGTGTAAGAGAGTAGGGGGCATGTCTGTAGGCTAAGCCCTGCAAGCGGACACGCCCCCGGAAGACTAGAATGGCTGAAAGTAAACAGCTACGAGAGAGGCCATGGAAATGTGAATAAACACACTACACAACACATGCCCCGATAGACCATCACTGTATAAAGTGAAGAGATGTTATAAAATTAAATTAAAACCTTTTTTTTTTTTTAAACCCCGCAAATGTTTGCTACTGTGTGCTCCCGTGTGCGCGGGTGTGCTACTAGCGCAATCACAGTTAGCAGTCAGTGGAAAAGGATATAAGAACTAAATATGCAAAGTAAGCCAAGAAGTAATAGCTTAGCGGTAGAGTTGCCGGCCTAAGAGTAGGCAGGTGGGGTTCGAGCCCCCACAACAACCTTTTTTTTTTTGTAAATAAGCACGAAAAAGCCCCCTGACAGTATTGTACAAATGTAAATGTATTCCCTTTTGTAAAATGGAATGAAATGGAGCAGATATTCCGATGTAACACAATAATAAAAATAGCCAGAAATGTACTGATAGCTAAGCTGCTGTGAGACAGAGTGCCCGTAGCTGAGTAGTGTTTAAAAAGCTGCAAACTGCATGCCCGTTGCTAAGCACCGGTTTAATAGGCTGAAACCGTTTGCAACTAGCTGTGCTTAGCTGAACATGTGTGTCACTAGCCAATTAAGGTTTATCCCAGCACACACCGTTTGCGCGCCGCTCCCACAAGCTAACTGCCAGTGCGTTAGCTAAACGCCAAGCGCAGACCTGGTTTTAAGTGCTTAAAAGTGCTTTTGGCATGTTTGATTGACAGGTCCTCAACTCATATCTTTCAGGAAAATCAAAAATCAGTTGTCAGATTCGAACCCAGGATACCATGCACTAGCGTCAAGGTACTAAATCACTAAGCCATGACAGCAATACCTAGAAAGGCAGAAATAGCATATAGATGGGATAAAATCCAGAATGGAGCATGATAAAGCATTTTCAGTGAAGTAGATACAATTCCAAAACGGCCAATCAGAGAAATGTGCGGGAAAAGCGGCATATATAAGCCCCATAGGCGGGAATACACAGCAGAAACGATTGTAGAACAGACCTGCAGTTAGAATGAGTGGAGTAGGTGAGGGACGTTGCTTTCGAGCACAGCGTTGGGGCGTTGAGGAGTCCAGATACATGGTCTGGCTCCTTGTCCATCATCACGAGGCCCAACTCACGCAGGGCCAGGTCTCATGGGGAGCGTATAGGGCAGAGGCATGGGACCAGTTGGCTCGTGATCTGACCAGTGCTACTGGCATTCCACGCACTGGTGAGCAGGTCCGTCACCACCATGCGGACCTGAAGTGACGCAAGGAAGACCAGTTGACCAAATGGATTCAGGAGGCCCGGGATATGCCCAACGCCCCACTACTGAGTAAGTTACATTTTGCTTATGTATGTAAGGATTTCAACTGGCCGATACCATGGAGATGTGTAGTCCAATATTACTTCTTTCATATTACAGCTGCAGGTGTCCGCTCTGCGAATCGCGACATGTATGGCCGTAGGCTGGTGCGGCTGCACCACCATGCAGGTTAGTAACCCCACCCATTACTTGTAAATAAATATTGTACTGTAGCATGTATCAGAACACTGCAGTGTATTGATTAAAAGTAATATAATGTGCAAGCAGGAATTGTAAGTCTGCAGGTATGGCTGCAACAAGTTCATCAGTATGCAAGTGTAACTGGAAATATAATTGATAGAATTAAACAGTGCTGTAATACAGATGTCCCACCATTAATTAAAATAGTGTAACCTGCAGTAGTCTCGAGAGTACAGCTTCAGAATCTGAGGTAGTCAAATGTGAGATATATCCCCTGTTGAAATGCTGAATCATGACAGAAGTGAGGCTGTTGTAAAGTGTTTGAATCACCACCAGTCTAACATGTGAACAAAGCCTAGAAGTAGCAACCTGAACTGAGAAGTTGCAGGATGTGTGAGAGTGACAGAAAGGGTCATGTATGAATAAATAAAGTAGTAATAACCCCTGAATATAGTAGCCCCAGTGTGTTTCTACAGAACTAAATGCATGTGGGAAGTACAACTTAATATCCCAAACTGATTTCAGTGTGTCAGAATCTGGAATGTCTAGGCCAAATGCTGTATATGGTGATCACAGTAAACAATTTGCAGATAGAATGAATGATTATCTGACAGACTAAACAGTCATAGTTGTCCCCTGTCCTGTCATCAAAGTGTAGCAGGATGATGTATCTGATCAAATTCAAAATAAGTAGGATAGTGATGTATTTGTAACAGGTGTAGCTTGACAGTCAAATAAAATTTATTTTGAAACATCAGCCTCAACTTAATTGTGTACCTATTACAAATGTAAATCAATGTGTAACATATGAATGTGTCATCACTTTCTATCTCCGCCCAACCCTATAATTCCATATAACAACACCCACTAAATAATGGTATGTGAACAATTCATTAATCATGGACATTTGTCCATTTCAAAAATATATGCATGTCTGTTCGTGCATGTGCCCTGTTCATACCTGCAAATCTGATGGCCTGTTGCCATTAATCAACCCTGCATGTTGTTTGACTGTGTATTTCTGTTCAAATAATGCATGTGATATTGATAGGCCCCTTGTACAATGGTGTTAATATCTGGGTGTTTGTTTGATGGGAATACCAATGCATGCTGTTACAACTAATCTGAATGGAATAAAATGCCACTAACCCAAACTGACATAACAACTCACAAACCTAGAACGCTTGGGAAGGCGGGTCCCAGCGGACCCACCTCTCCCACCTCAGCTGGCGCCTGCACCTGGCACTAGTGCCCAGGCCGGACCCCCCTCCGGTGGCCCTGTGCCACCTTCGGGTGGAAGCGCTGCAGGGGATGGGGCCGGTCCCCCCTCTGCAAGTGTGGCCGGAGGGGTTCGTCCACTCACCCTCCAAGGTGTCCGGTCTGTGGTGCGAAGGGAGATCCAAGACTCTGTTCTTGGGCCCCTACGCCAGCTTGAGGCTCGTGTGGCACAGCTAACGGCCCCGGCTGTTGCCCCGCCTACACAGCCCCCAGCACAGCCCCATCCTGGGCTGTGAAGGAACAGTGGCAACTACCTATGGGTGGGGATATCAGTTCCACTGTTGCCATCTGTGGGCTCATGCATCTTGGAAATCCCAACCTCCGTCCCCGTCAATTGTGTAACCCCCTCACGTGTGTCATACACCGCCCCTGTATGCGTCTTGTCTGTCTTGTCTGTTAACCTACCCAACCTACCTCCCCAGCTATACTGACTTCCTTCACCTGACATACCACTCTCACCTGAAAAAAAAGGGCACTCTGTACCCACAAAAAAATTACGCCCCATACATAGCTGTCCATGTCGCACACATGTCTGCTTGACATTGAAACAGTTAATTACAATTGGCTCTACAACAAATATTAATGTTGTCCTGACACCTCTCTCAGGGGTGAAAGGTTTCCAATGTCTCACCAAAATACATGGAAATGCACAGCTGTTGCTGCCAAAGACATGGGCATCTATGGGCCGTACCTACATCCCTCCTGCAAATCCCACGCTTGTTTCCCTACTGTCTTACCCTCTTTGTGACCCCTTTTCACCACTTTCCTGTCACCCCTTTTTCTTTTCTTTCAAAGAAATTAGCGGTGTGCGCTTGTGTTAGAAGCTCACCGCCAGTGCGCATCGTGAGCTCAGCAAAGCAGCAGACCTGGTTTAAAGTGCTTAAAAGTGCCTTTATGGCACTTTGATTGACAGGTCCTGTACTCAGTTTGAAAGTTTGCTAAGAAAAATAAATTCCCACTGTCAGTCTCGAACCCAGGACCTTGGTAACATTAGTCTGTATGACCTACCACTAAGCCATGCCTGCTTTACAAGAGCACAGTGCTAAAATAAATATAACATGTAATAGTAGGAATCAGTATAAAGGCAATATAGGAGATGTACTATCCAAAGCATGTCAGGTAGAGTTTTAATGGCCAAATTACTGGATTCCCATACTAGTTCAGTGTGAACAGAAACAGCCCTGCTACCTGTTAGCTTGTACATAGTAACGTAAGGTAATGTACATATGTGAAGGTATGTATATCTACACATACATATATATAAATATATATTAATACATATGAAATATAGTTGTAGGTCTCAGTAGCCATACACACTCACTACAGGAAACAGTGAAGATATATGCAGCAACGTGAATCTGCAACACAGCCTGGCTCCTGTGAGACATACTAAGCCCTTTAACTGCTTAAAGGTGCCTCCAGCACTTTGATTGATAGGCCCTATACTCAACTCAAAAGCAGAATATGAGCATACTAGTAGGCCCTACCACAAGACCATTGTAACACTAGTCTGTATGACCTACCACTAAGCCATGACTCTCATACAGGAATATAGTGCTAAATAAGTGGAACATGTAATAGTAGGAATGAAGATAAAGGCAATATAGTATGTCTACTACCCAAAGCATGTCATGCAGACTTTTATAGTCCCAATTACTGGATTCCCATACTAGTGTAGTGTTCATAGGTTCATAGATTAGTACTAAGCTAACTGCCCTTGCGAGCCATTTTAAGCCTAGTTAGTTGTCTTTTGTGAGACTCAAACCCTTCATCTTGTGCTTGAAAGGCAAACACCTTAACCATTAGGCCACCCTCCCAACTCTATTGTTAACAGAAACAGCCCTGCTAATTGTTAACTTGTACCCAATAATGTCAGCTAATGTACATATATGAAAGTATGTATATGTACACAGATATATATATATTTATATAGCAATACATATGACATATAGTTGTAGGTGTCAGTATGCATACACACTCACTACAGGGAACAGGCAAGATAAATGCAGCAACCTGAATCTACAACACAGCATGAAGCATGGGAGATGTACTAACCTTCACACTCACAAAACACTGTCAACAGCATACCAGCATGGTCCACGCCCTACAATCTGAAAGGGCAACGCCTATCTCACATACCCTTTTATAGCAGTGTCCTGAAATCACAGTGAGACATGCAATCAGTACACACCCAGCTGCATGCAATTAGCAAATGCTGCCTTACAATTGGTGCAGAGGCCATCACATGGACCTATGCAGATACCTACAAAAGCATTGAGTACCCACACTACACTCACGCAATACATTCATTGCACAAACACTATGGATAAAGAGAGAGAGAGAGAGACAGAGAAAACAACCAAACAACCAAACAACCAAACAAATATTAGGACTGCCAGCAGCAAAAGCAGCAGCAAGCAGCAAGCAGCAAGGAGCAAGCAGCAAGCAGCACCACTGGCACAGCAACAGCTGCCACAAACACAGGTAATGCAAAGTAGCAGGTTAATCCTGTGTATACTGTGACACCTCCAAATGTATCATAGTTCACTATCTATAGGTATGTCCATGAGATAGGTTGTGTGTACATAGTCATGAAATATAAACATATGTAATATTGTTGTACATGTGGGCCATAACTAACACTTCCATAGCTTAGAACACAAGGCCAGTTGTGCATATGATGCAGTAGTTCCCAGGGTCAGTAGAGGTTCCACCTCATTGGTGTGGGACCACTGTGTATGTATGGCACTGTTCAGGTACATATCCTGCAGTATGGCCAGGGATTAATATCAGTCTGTCATGTGGTGCTATGTCCTCCAGGGGTGAATGTAGCACACATCCAGGGATACCATTTCGTAACAGTGATGATATGTGTTCTGCAATGATGAGGGTGGCTCTCACCTGGACATGTGAGAGGATATGGAGGTTACAGTCATCTGGGATAACTAATAACACGTGTGTAGGACAATGGGGGGGTACCTGCACCTAAACTGTCTGCAACAATGTTGCCAATATCTGTGCATTTGGTGAATGTGAAGCATCTTAACACTGCAGACAACAGATGCCTTCCCGTCATGTGAATCTGCCCTGTGCTGCAGTAGCCTCCTACTATTGTTATACAATATGCCTGTATCTGTAGTCCACTGGACAGGATTAATAAGTGGTGTGCAGTTGTTCTGGGTTAGATATCTGTGTGCACAGTACATGCAGTATGTGGGATGTCTGTGGTAAGCATATGCAAAAGTGCTGGCGGTGTGTGTTGTGGCTTCCACTGGCCCAGTGGGCTGCATGGATAGCATCACTGTCATAACTACTGAATAACTGTGTAATTACATGCATACATAGCAAGGTAGTGTACTGTGCTTGTGGTGTTGTTCGGATATGTATATCCAGGCTGAGTAATGTGTGTCCACATCACAGGGTTGGATGGCAGCACACATCCAGTATGTATGGATGAACACCCAGAATGTGTCAGACGTGTCACCTGTGCAGAAGTATCTGGCCATTACCTGTGCATCCCCCACAACACACACACATGCAACATATGGCAGAAGTACTATAGCAGTACACACATGTTCATAGGTTCATACTAGGCTATCTGCCCGAGGGCATTTACAAGCCCAGCCCATCATTTTGTGGCTTACGCCACCCCTTTAGTATGGGGAACTATACCCATTATTTTGCTGTGCCTCTGTCGAGCAGTGACACTGAGGTAATCCCTGGGGTATATCTGCGATCTCCCATCCATTGGTCAAGATTTCTCTTGAACAAGGCCAGCGAGGTGCTCTGCCTCACATATACCGGGATTTTGTTCCACAGCATAGGGAGTCTTTGGGTGATGAATCTATCCCTCCAGCACGTCCTATTAATAGCTGTGTCGAGGTTTAAGTCTCCCGCCCTTGTGGCTCTGATGGATCTAGATTTTATGAGGTGAAGCATATTCATCAAATCTGGGTTTGACATGGCCTTGTATGTTAGGCAAAGGTCACCTCTGAGCAAGCGGTAAGTGACTGAATAGAACATACATGGACATGCTGGAGGGGCATATTCCTAACCGAGAGGCTCCCTTCAGTCTGTAATGAGCTCGAACAGTTGAGAATGAACAGTTCATAGGTTCATACTAGGCTATTTGCCCTAGGGCATTGGTAAGCCTAGTAGAATGTGTTTGTCTTTTGCCACCCAATTACAAGTTATGCTGCTATGCCCTTGTCCGACTTTAGTATACTGTGCCTCTGTCTAACAGTGACATAGAAGTGATACTTGGAGTACAACTATGATCTCCATCCACTCATCCAGATTCCTATGGAAGAGAGTCAATGAGGGACTCTGCCTAACCAGTAGTGTGAGCTCATTACAGAGTGAAGGGAGCCTCTCGGTTAGGAATATGCCCCTCCAGCATGTCCATGTATGTCAGTGCTGAGGTCCAGCTCTCCTGAGCATGTGGCTGTATGGGACTCTGATTGCCTGAGGTGCAGTTTGTATAGGGTGCTATCAACATCACTGCTTGTTAAGGGTAATGACCACCCTGCAGTGCATAGCCCCATGTGGCAAAAGCCACATCCCACCCCATCATTGTGCACACACACTAACCCCACCAACAGTAAAACACATACTTTCTATTTGCAAGATTCAAACCCATACCTAACTGTGCAATGACAGTAGAAACAGACACATTAGCAGAGTGTGCTATTTGCAGTAGCTGGAGAAATCTTTACTAATGCTGTACTTAGAGGGTGCTGACATCATCTGTGTGTAGGAGGAGGGATGTGCACCCTGTAGTGTGTTCTCCCAGTTGGCAAAAGGGAGTTAACCCTCCCAGCATAGTGCACACACATAAACCACACTCATACTAACACACATACATTCCCTTTGCAGGATTCAAACCCCTACCTAACTACGTTATGACACTGAAGAAAGAGCATTAGCAGAGCCGCTATGCAAATTACTGGAGGACTTTACTACAGGTGATATAGTTATACAGTCCTGACATCATCAGTGTTTCAAAAGGGGGATCTGCATCCTGTACGATACTGTCACGGTTGCTAATAGGGACATTTCCCACACACACACATCGATGTGTTGGAGGTTTGCATATGTGGGGATCCAGAACTCCAGTGTGATTAGTATATGGTTTGATTGCAACAATGAGGGATATACTCCCAGTGGTGAGCAGTTTGTACTCATGTTTGTAAAGATTAGCTCTAGTATATCTGCCCCTCTTGTGGGAAGGTTGGTTACCTGTTCCATAGCCAAAGAATGTCTGATCAATGGGAACCTTAGTGCTTGGGTATTGTGGCTTGTGTAATGTTCACAGTCTATGTTTGGGTAGCTGGCATCACCCAGTATGATGGTGTTTGCAGAGTAATCTAAACTCTCCTGTGTCAGCATGAAGGCTGTGTGGGAGTCCTGAGTTTGAGAGGGTGCTGTAAGAGCTCCTCTGTGTCTCTTTCCATGTGGTCCAGGGAGGTACATCTCAGGTTGTTTGCACCAGCATGGACAATGTCTGCCCCATAGCTGTACTTGCTGTGGAGTGACCTGTGTGCCTGTGTTATGTGGCACATTCTATCACCCAACAGGTAGCTGACTGTGACCCTCACCTTGCTCTGTCTGGAGGGCGGCACGTCTGTCAACAGCTCATGTCAAGCAAGTGCACAGCGCTCATAAATGATGTGGAAACCTTCAAAGGCCCAAGGCCTGTTGAAAATATGGACCAGACTGCAGATACCTGTATAGAGGCATTCTGTGGACACATTCAGGAATGCATGGATCATGAAGCCACATATGAAAGCATGACCCAATTCTCCAAAGGCAGATGCCCTGGGCCGGACACCAGCCATAAACACACTATACAATAGAAGGATGACGCCACTACATGATACAACAACCTCCCAAAATGTGAAGGCACCACTGATGAGTATTGGAAGACAACTACAGGCACCCATATGATTGTCTAAGGCCATCTTTGAGAGAGGATTCCACAAGCCACTGAGGATAATCACAAGGCTGCCTGTAGTTATGTTAGTAACCTGGGTGGTACTACCCAGATATGCTCAGAGGTAATCCAATATGTCATACAAAATATAAAACACACAGACATTGCCATCATCCTAGTGGACAGGTTCAATGCTGCCTTCTCTCCCACCACACCAAAAGGGAAAATATGTCTGCAGCACAGTGCTTCCCCCCCTGACATCACAGATGCTCAGGTAAGAGATGCCCTTCCCAAAGCAATAAACACTGCATCAATGGGACCAGACAGTGTCCCAGGCTATGTCCTACATGAACCACAAGAAGAGCTACACCCAGACATAACACCACTGTTCAATCCCAGCCTTAATACACGATATGTGGCCAGAGAGTGGCATACAGCAACAGTGGTCCCTCAACATGCAGGTGGTGCCGTCACGGATCCTGGACACTACTCACCCCATATGTCTGACTAGCTTTGTCTGCAAAGCTATGGCAAGGATCATCATGAACCTCACATATCTAGATATTGTGGACCTACAGACATGTCACCATACACAGTTTGGCTTTGTCAATGGCAAATCCTGCCTATCAAACCTGTTTGATTTCTTTGAAACAGTCACCAAGGCCACTGTCAAGGGGTAGGAGGTCCACACAGCCTACCTGGACCTTGCATAAGCCTTGGATACAATACCCCACTTGTGCATTCTAGGGAAGCTCACCAGTGTACATATTAACCCCTATGTCACTATGGGTATTGCACAGTGGCTCAAGGGCAGAACACACATGGTAGAATTGCTGGAGCCATATCAGCCTCCAACCTGGTACAAGTGGTGTCCCACAAGGCACAGCCCTAGGAGCTGTCATGTTCATTATATATTTGTCATAGGTACAGGCCAACATGGAAGTACTGTGGCTCACTAAGTCGCAGGTGACTGCAGACCGAACACCATAATCAACTCACCAGCTAACACACGCATCCTCCAAAAGGGACTCTTGCAAACACACGACTTGTGCCACAGCCATGGCCTCAACGTGAATGACAGCAAGAGTATAGTCATCCCCTTTGTCAAACACTAAGTGACCACAACGTACCACATATGTGTTAATCCAGTAAGTGCAGACCAAGGAATTATGGACCTTGGGGTAATGAGGTTGATAGCATTCTACCATTTGACAACAACATGGACAAAGTGGTTAGGTAAGCATGTTATATGGGCCACATCATCATGGAATCCACATGTAGGCCAGGGGAGGACATTGTGCCCCTTTACTCATCCCTCATCATGCCCATAATTGACTATGATGAACCTGTCAGCATGCAACTTACCAGACACCTGCAGCAACTGGAGCTACCACATATGTACCTCGACAAGGGGATCAAAGTGCTCAAACAGATGCCACATACTGACTGGTTAAAGTAGCAGCAGCTCTACTCAGTGACATACTGCCTCTTCATAGGCAATCTGTGCCTGACATAGAAGGCCAGGTCATACCCTCACGTAATGGCCATGCTGCATCTCAGAATATCCAGATCCCACCAGGATACACGCTGGAAATACTTGAACCTCAGGAGTGATATACATAGGACATGGTGGAGGGGCACATTCACAACTCAGAGGCTCCCTTCATTCCTGATTATTATCCCAATAGAGGTTAGGCAGACTGACTCAGTGACTATCTTCAAGAGTGATATTAATGACTGGATGTGACATTGTAGGGTTACCCTGGGTATCACTTATGTGTCACTGTGAGAAAGAGGCACAGTATACTAACCTTGGAAAAGGGCATAGCAAGACAGATTCACAATGCATGTTGAAAGGCACACACATTCTGGCTAGGTGGATACATGCCCTGGGCAGATATCCCTGTACGAACCTATGGACCTATGTCTCTTTTCACCATTGGACCTATGTGCTGTCAATCACCAATGTAATCTCAATACTCCGGTAGCATGTGCAAAGGTCAGTTGTCAGTCACCTCTATGGTACAGTTGTGGAATATGTGTGTCATGTAGTAATGTCACAGCTGCCACATGTACACAGTCAACCCTATCCCCTACCCATTGATGTACATCACATGTATGAGATGGAAACACATGGCCAAACTGTAACAACAACATACAAGTCAGTCAGATGCATGGACACATATGACTCAGTCATTGTCCATGCCACCACAGCTGATGTGGGATGTCGCTCACTGGGATACATGATAGGGAACATGGAAGGGATCACTGAGCAAGTGACACAGGCTGGTAGACCCCTGACCTTGGTTGGCATCAGACCCTCACCAGGGATTCCGACAAATTACTGAATGCTAATGAATAAGTGTAGCTACAACACCCTAGCTGAATGGTTCTTAGCATGCAGTCACTGCATTGCTATGGAATACTGTCTTACCACTCCCACAACAGGTGAGAACATGCAGCTCCTGTACATCAACAACATGTAGACTTTATGCCCCAGACCAGGTGTGCATCCCTCACTACTAGGCTGATAGCATCTACATCTCACACTGTATATACACATCCCACATGCAGCATCTGCACAGAACACCACGGTCATAATGTTACCGTGTGCAAATACCATGTATTCACATGTGGCAGGCATCACACATGGTAACTATTGAAAGTCACAGGTACATATGTGTATTTGGCACACACATACATCATGTGTTCATTGCCATAACCGGTGTAATCAATGTCATGCATTATTGTGAGGGACAACCCACACACATGGGCATTCTGTGTGTGCACAACACACATGGCATGTCTGTAATCAAAAGCCATACATAATTGTGATATCATTTAGAAATGGGTATGTGCATCCTGTAGTGTGTTTTCCCAGTTGCCAGAAGGGATATATCAATCATACACACTTACCCCCTTCACACACACTTGCCACCTGCTGGATTCAAACCCCTACCTAACTATGTTAAGACACTAGAGACGGACGCATTAGCACAGCGCGCTATTCGCATTACTGGGGGATTTCCTTTCCCCTGATATACTTATAGGGTGCTGACATCATCAGAGTTTAGAAAGTGGAATGATCATCCTGTGGTGTGTTTTCCCAGTTGCCAAAAGGGATGTTTCTTTCATACACACTTACCCCCCTTCACACACACTTGCCCAGTGTGGGCTTTACATATGTTGAACTCTGCAGCCCATCACATTTGTGGATGAGTGTGACCTTCAACAAATACCTCCAGTTTATGGTTGTGTGTTCTGTGCCATGTTGTGTAGTTACTGTCCGAATGCTTTTTGTGTGAACAAAACAGGGAGTATACTGTGCCTGCAGGTTTTGCATGGGATACTTTGCACACAATTGTCAACATCCGTTCATACTGACCTAACACTGTAGCACTGTCTAGTGTAGTGTTTCAGTACTTTCACTGTGGTGGTCTGTATCCTGGGCTTTAGTCCTATCACTGCTTTACATTTCCATAGTGTGCACAACAGCCTGGTTAGGGTCCAGTTGTGCACATCTGCACAAAGGCAGTGCCTCTACAGACCCTGTTAATTGCTGCCCCATAAGCTTAACAAGTGTAGTCTGCAAATCTATGGAGAGGATCATAATTGAGCTCATAAACAAAGATATAGGGGACATGCAGACATTGTACCCATCCCATTTTGGCTTGGTCAGGGGCAGATCATGCCTTTTGTGCTGGGTTGACATCTTCAAATTGGTCACTTAGGCCATTGTTGGGGAAAGGCAGTCCATACAGCCTACCTTGGCCTTGCAAACACTTTCAACACAATACCCCACTCAGGTATTGTGGAAAACCCTAACAACTGAAATGTAAACCCATATGTCACAAGATGGGTTGCAAACTGGCTTAAGGACGGGACCCACAGGGTTAGAGTTGCTGGCACTATGTTAGACTCCAGGCTGGTCACAGGTGGTGTCACACAGGGCTCAGTCCTTGGCCCCCATTGTTTGTCATGTACTTCCCAGTAGTACAGGCCAACATGGGAGGACTTTGGATGACAATGTTAGCAGATGACTGCACACTGGGCACCATAGTGGACAGTGCATCACACACAGATATCCTTCAGAAGGGACTCACAGTAACTGATAGCTGGTGCCAGGGCCATGGCCTGAAGTCAAAGTGCACAACATGTGTAGACATACCCTTCAGGAAAAGCAAGGTGACCCCAAGCTACCATATAGGTGGCAATCCTCTAAGCACAGAGGAGGTTATCATGGACCTGGGGACCCAGGTTGACAGTCGCCATTCTTCTGAGACTCACATTGCTAAAGTGGCTAGGAAGACCTTCTACATTGCCCACCTGATCAGGATGGGATTCACATCCAGATCTAGTGGGTCATTGTTCCCCTGTACTCTTCACTTATCAGACCGGTGATCGAGTCGAATGCCCTATTCTGGCTGTATCTCACCCAACATCTGCAGCAATTGGAGACACCCTGGCTGTCCCCACCTAAAGGATCAAGGAACCCCAACAGCTGTCATATGCTGCCAGATTGAAGACACTCACACTCTATTCACTCACATACCGTCTGCTTAGAGGTGACATGTGCCTGACATGCGAGGCCATGTCCAAACAGAGATTAATGGACATGCTCCACCTCAGACTCAGAAGATCCACCTGAACCACTAGTGCAGGTGACTTACACCTTAGCAGGGATGTATGTTGGACATGTTGGAGGGATGGAGTTATCACCGGAGACTCCCTATGCTGTGGAATACAATCCTGGTCCATTTGAGGCAGAGCACCTTGCTGGCTGTGTTCAAGAGGTATCTTGACCTAATGCTAGTCGGAGAATGTGTTTGTCCATCAACACATTGTAAGCGTGGTTTGCCATGTCATATGTCTTGTTTAGTATACTGTGCCTCTGTCTACCTGTGACATACCATTGATACCCAGGGTAAACCTCCCATCTCCCATCCACTCATTAGGATTCCTGTTGAGGGGACTCAACCAGTGTCTCTATGGACAACCTGTACTGGTAGTTTACTCATGTGTGGGGGTGGCTTCTGTGTTTTGGATAATGCAGTACAGCCTGTCCTATATATGTCAGTGCTGGGGTTCAGGTCCCTCATGTGCATAGCTCCCTGCCATTCAGATTGTACAAGGTGCAGCATGTGCATTGATTCCAGCTTGGACATGGCTTTCTACATCAGGCACAGCTTGCATCTGGGTGGACAGCATGGCAGTGTGTGGAGCTGCACTCTGTTTAATCAGACTACACATTACATGTGTTCCAGCTCTGTCATACTCCTGGTGAGGTACTGTTGTGGACTTTACAGGTGCTGGATGTGTGTGCATGAGGTACACCCACAGGGGCTGTTGTGGTCATTTCTAATGCTGATGAAAGATAACTGCAGAACCAGAATGACCCCCCTTAGCTAGATGTCAGACAGCATGGACCATACAATCACAACTGAAAACAGGACCCTCTCCACAAAGGGAAAGTGTCCTGTCTGGTGGACCCCAGCCATAAACAAACTGTATGACAGATGAGGGTTACTAATGCAAGACAGAGCTACATCTCCAAAAGGGAAGACAGCTGTGATCAGCACTAGTAGAAAGCTACATTATCTCATAAAGACATGCAAGGTCAACTTGGGGACATAAATTACCAAAGACAATGAAGGTAACCACACTGCTTTCTTCAGTTATGTCAGACACCTGGTTGTGAACCCTCGGATATGCTCAGAGTTGGTACACAACAACATATATTCCAGTGACCTGACAGATATTGGCAACATTCCGGACAGCTTCAGTGCGATTTACCCCTCCCTCACCCCCAAAACAAGATAGTTATCACTGCTGTATGTAACCTCACTGTCATCTTGGATGTCCATGTGAGAGCCACACTCAGCAAAGACAAGTACACAGCATCCATGGGACCTGCTGGTATCTCCAGTTGCATGCTATGTGAACTCCAGAAGGGCTGGACCCATATATACAACTGCTATTTAACCTTAGTCTTGCTACAGGATATGTACCTGAACACTGGCATACGGCAACAGTGGTCCCACTCCACAAAGGAGATGCCTCCACAGACCATGGCAACTACCACCACACAGGCTTAACCAGCCTTGTCTGCAAAGATATGGGAGGAGTCATGGAGCTCTTACACAGACACATTACTGACCCACGGACCCTTGTTCCCACCTAGTTCAGCTTTGTACAGGGCAGATCCTGCCTTTTGCACCTTTGCACCCGAAAAGTACCTACCATGAAGATCAGGGTTCTTCAACACATGTCATATGCTTCCAGAATAGAGGAAGTCCAGCTTTGTTCAGTGTCATACCGCATACTTACAGGTGACCTATGCCTGACATACAAGACCATGTCCAATCAGGATTTGGTGGACATGCTCCACTGCAAGCAATCCAAATCCACCAGAGCCATGAGAGCTGAGTATTTGAACCTCAGCACATACATGTATAGGACATGCTGGAGGGACAGAGTCATAACTCAGAGGCATCTCACACTCTAGCAGAGTATCCCAGTTCATGTTTGACAGAGTCCCTCACTGACTCTCTTCAGGAGACATCTGGACAACTGCATATGAGACGGAGGCACAGACTAGACAGAGACACAGTCATGTTATTCAATTACGTAAGGGGTCATAATGTGTCACTACTAAGTCAGAGGCACAATATTCAGAATCTATTCTGTACACTTATTACCACTATAAGGGGTGGCAATAGCCACATCACTATGGCTAGGCTTATACATGCACTAGGGCAGATAGCCTAGTAGTACACTATGACACTATGAAACACCGGTGTATGTGTAGCTATTGTCAATCAAACAGTATGATGTGGCTTGGGGGTCTTGATATCTCCCTGTATTCCAACATTGTTTTGTTTATTCCTTCTAGCATGTCTAGGGATCAGTTGCTAGTGTCCTCTCCTGCTCAGCTGGTGAACCTGGGAATATTGAGGCACTGTTACAGTTGCCTCATGTACACTGACAACCCTCTCCTTCTGCCATAAAACACACATACATGTGAGAGATGCAACTATATAGCCAAAGTGGAGGCTGAGCTCTCTCAACATAGGACTAGCAAGACCAGAGAGAGGTGAAGGTAACCACACACACATCTTTAATACAGTCTCACATGGCACTGTCACAACTTAAGATCATACACATAGACACACAGAGACACTCTCGGAGGCTCTGATCAGAAGTCTACCAGAATGGCAGTGGCCACCACAGCAGACACTCACACAACTGCCTCCACAGGGCACAGCACATGCAACACATTGACCACAGAGTCGGTGTGCCAAACAGTCACAGCCCTTAAGGCCAAACACAATGCCAGACACACTTGTCATAGGTGACTCCATAGTCAGACACACTGATGTCCCACTCACCAGATCTGGTACAGAGGAGGTCACAGTAAGCTGCCTATCGGGCACTGGAATCCACCACATAATGCAAGCACTCAGGTCACTAAACTGCAAGTACAGGTCTGACCCAGTCATAATCCATGCTGGTGTGAACGACCTGAGATGTACCTCCCTGGACTACATGGAAAGAGACATAGAGGATCCCTCTGATTATGTAGGCCAGGCAGGTATGACCCTGACCTTCGGCAGTATCCTACCTTCACCAAGTATGATGCCACATAAACAGAGACAAGATGATCAGCTGTAGTATTTTGCTTAGACTATGGTGTCATTCTAAGGGGTCCAATGTCTGTCTGCCTGGGATGACATGCTGGACAGGCCACGGTGATTTGCAAGGGACGGCTTGCACCTGTCACCCCTGGGCTTCCGGATTTCAAATGATGCTCTTGCCACCCCCATTGTGCCTTTTTTATGCAAGATTCAGATTCTACACCTACCACCCTAGAACACAGTAAAGGAAAGACACTAAGGCTAATGCTGCTCAATGCCCAAGGTCTCAACCTCAAGCTGCACACACTCTATGCCCTTCTCAGTATGTAGCACATTGATGTCTGTGCTGTGCCTGAAACCTGGTTCACAGCTTCTGACAGCACCCGGCACTATCGGGTGTTACCTCATATCATGCATTCCGGCACCAGCATCCCGACAACACCAAGAAGGATGGTGGGTGTCCATATTCATCAAGGACACCCTCACCTCATGGTTGGTGGCAACACACGATGCATCGGAGACCATCCAGGTGCCAGTGACCGTAGGCAAGACTGCTCTGCAGTTTGTAGCATGTTACATGCCACCCGCTCAAACTCAGGTACCTCACACAGCTATCCTGCAAACACTGAAGGGGATAAATGTATCTCCAAACACCATCCTACTGGGTGATTCCAACTATCCACATATAGACTGGGATCACTAATCATGCCACAACACTCTAACACAAAGGTTCCAAGAGTTCATACACTGAAATGCCATGGAACAACTGGTCCCAATCCCTCAAGTGGAGGCAACATACTAGAACACATCATCATGAACATGGGGTCACACTGTTCAACACCAGACGTATACCCATCATTGGTGAGATCAGATCATGGACTACTCTCAGTGGGAGTCCACATCCCACCCACACCCCAGATGGGAAAAGAAATGGTGAAGACCTTCTCAAATGCCGACTTCACATTTCTGAGGACTGGTGTGGTCTCTTTCAAGGCCCCCAGGCCAGCGGACACCATTACCCAAGCCACTGTATCACTTAGAAATGCCTTCTACCAGCACCTCCAGGACTGCATGGTTCAGGCAATCCCAAAAATAATGACTCTTTGTACCACAGGCAAGCATCCAGTCTGGTGGACCCTAGCCATAAACAAGCTGTACAACACAAGGAAGGAGCTACTACAAGATGGAGCGTAATCCGTAGGGGGGAAGACACCCCTGCTCATTGTGAGTAAAACACTGGGTTCCCCCATACAATCATCCGAGGCATGTTTTGAGAGTAAACCCACTCAGGACTCCAGGGACAATCATGAGGCCTTTTTTACCTATGTTTGAAACCTGGGAGGAAACTCTCAGATATGCTCAGACTTAGTTCAGAATGATGTTGATATCACTGCACCTACAGACATTGACAACATACTGGCTGACAGGTTCAGTGCAGATTTCTCCCCTCCCCCCAACTGGGGGGGTATGTACACCAGAGGATTGTAGTCCCCCAAACATCTCCACTGCTGGGGTGGGAACTGCTCAATCCAAGGCAGAAAACACTTTATCCATGGGACCAGATGGTTTCCCCAGTTGTGTGCTCCATGAACTCAATGAGTAATTACACCCGCAGTTAGGGCAGCTGTTTAATCTTAGCCTCATCTCAGGATATGTTCCCAAGGAGTGGCATACAGCAATGGTGGACCCACTTCACAAAGGAGGTGCCTCCACCAACCCCAGAAACTACCATCCCATCAGCTTGACAAGCCTGTTCTGCTAAGCTATGGAGAGGATCATAATGGGAATTCTAAATGAAGACATAGGGGACTTGCAGACATTGGATCCAATCCAGTTTGGCTTTGTCAAGGGCAGATCATGCCTTTTAAACTTGGTTGACTTTTTCAAAACACTCACCCAGGCCATTGACGTGGCCAAGGCAGTCCACACAGCCTACCTTGACCTGGCAAAGGCTTTCAACACAATACCCCACTCAGGTATCATTGAAAACATCACCAGCTTAATTGTGAACCCATACATCACAGCATGGGTTGCAAACTGCCTAAGTGACGGAACACACAGGGTCAAAGTTGCTGGTGCCAGTTCACACTCCAGAGCTGTCACAAGTGGTGTCCCACAGGGCTCAGTCCTGAGCCCACATTTGTTCAGTATCTACTTTTCAGAAGTACGAGCAAACACAGGAGGATTATGGCTGACAAAGTTTGAAGATGACTGCAAACTGGGAAGCATAGTTGGAAACCCATCTGACACAGACATCCTTCAGAAGGGTTTCATAGACACAGATAACTGGTGCCACAGCCATGGCCTTACATTAAACACTAAACAATGCATAGCCATACCCTTCAGGAAGAACAAGGTTACCACTACTTCCCATCTAGGTTGCAATCCTCTAAACACAACGTAGGTTATCAGGGACCTGGGCACCCAGGTTGACAGTGACCTTTTGTTTGACACTCATATTGCCAGCGTAGTTTGGAAGGCCTTCTACATTGGCCACCTCATCATGCAGTGATTCACATCTAGATCAAGGGAGGTCATTGTTCCCCTGTACTCATCACTCATCAGACCAATGATTGCATACAATGCCCCATTCATATTGGATGGGCCCACAAATTCCTCGACAGGAGGTGAAAGGGTCTCAAACATATTTCTTATGCTGCCCGACTGAAGGAATTTTAGCTGTATTCAGTCGCTTACTGTCTGCTCAGAGGTGACCTGTGCCTGACATACAAGGCTATGTCCAACCCAGAATTAATGAACATGCTTCACCTCAAGACCTCTACATCCATCAGAACTACAAGGGCAGGAGACCTAAACCTCAACACAGACATTAATAGGATGTGCTGGAGGGACAGATTCATCACCCAGAGAGTCCATATGCTGTGGAACAACATCCTGGTACATGTGAGGCTGAGCACCTCACTGGCTTTGTTCAAGTGAGATCTTGACCAATGGATGGGAGATTGCATGTATACCCCAGGGATAACCTCAGTATCACTGCTTGACAGAGGCACAGCAAAATAATGGGCATATTATCCATCAACTTGCAGGGGTGGCAGAAGCCACAAAACTTTGGGCTAGGCTTATTAATGCCCTAGGGCAGATAGCCTAGTATGAACCTATGAACCTATGGACATAGGCCTGGGGCAGTTCCTGCTATTAGGACAGTGGTCTGCAGCAGGCTATATAGTAGTAGTCGGTTTTAGCCATTGGTTTTGACCATGGCTATTCCATGTTGCTTCTTGTTGTGGTACAAACATGGGTGTGTGGTTATCCATGCTATTTATTGCTAGTCACCCTCATTTTGTATCTTGTTCCATGTTTTTGCACATGTACATCACTGTATGACGTGCAGCTGTTTCCGCAGGGTCATATGCGTGGATATGGATGTTAGTTGGGGTCCTCAGGTGTGCATATTGTACATGATATTACATTACTTAACACATGGCATTCATGCCTCAGGTGGTGCTGCAGGGCCACCTCTGTCGGATACACATACTACACTCCCTGTACATTTGGAAGCAGGTTGTGTCATGTTAGGCATCCCTGTTACTGTATGAGTGAGTCAGAGCGGGTATCAGTCCCAGTGTTCCTACTGACCAAGTGTATGTGCTATGCGTTGCCTCTTTGCCAAGGCGAGGGCATACTGGGCACACCTCCTTCTGCCTACTGGGACAAGGTCAGGTTGTTCCTCCTCTGAGTCACCCCCTGCCTGTGGTGGCCTTGGCAATGGTGGGGATGTTTGGCCCAGCCCTGTGCTGGTCCTGCTGCAGCTGTTTCCGCAGGATCATATTATGTAGCATAGCACATATCATGATCATTTGGGTACATGTAGTTGGTGTGTACTGCAAAGCTCCACCAGATGTGTCCAGACACCGGAACAGTGACTTGAGCAGCCCAAACACACGCTCTATGATATTACGTGTTTGTGCGTGTGCCTCATTATGGCGTTCCTGTTCAGGTGTGTGTGCATTTCTGATGGGTGTCATCAGCCACGGCTCAAGTGCATAACCTGCATCCCCCACTAGGTGTCCGTGTGGGAAGTCCCCATTGGCAAATGATTGGTACAGCTGCGTCAGATGCCAGATGTGGGAATCGTGGTAGCTCCCAGGGCAGCCAGCACACACATTCATTATTATGCCCTGGGCATCACACACGACCTGGCAGTTGATGGAGGGGTATTCCTTGCGGTTAATGTAGGCTCTACCCCGCTCACCGGCTGGTGCTTTGATGCGTATGTGCGTGCAGTCTATTGCACCCAGCACCTCAGGGTATCCTGCTATTTGCTGGAAGAGATGCATATTGCTGGCCACAACCTCACGGTCATTAGGGACATATATATGATCACTGACATGTGGTGACATGGCATCCAGGAACTGGTGCAGTACCCTGGAGGCTGATGCCTGTGATATCCCCATCATATTGCCAGTTGGTCTCTGGAAGGTACCTGTTGCTAGTATTCTTAGGCCAACACATACCTTGGTTTCCACTGGGATGGGTTCCCCTGTTGGTTCTGTGTGTGAGGCGTGGCCTGCACAGCTCAACAATCTGCTGCAGGAGCTCTCTGTCCACTCTATAGCTCTACTATCTCCAGCTCATGTAACCCATGGTAGGTGACCCTGGGCCTGTATACTCTTCTCCTTCTCCTCACTCTGGGTTGTCTGTCAGCATCTGCATTGTCACCACTAGGGTTACCACCTGTCCCACTTTGTGAGGGACAGTCCCTCTTTGGGCAGTTGTGTCCTGCAAACATTGTGAAAAAAATGGCAAATGTCCTGAGATTTTAGAACAAAATTATTTTCTATATTTTATGTCATAGTTGCATAAAACAGTTATTCTGTATCTGAAACACATAAATGTTATAAGAAACAGAATAAGGAATTAAAATGCTACAAGAATAGACTTTTATTCAGGCAAAAAACTGAAGTTCTGTCCTTTGTACTGGCCGTGGGTATGTTTTGCCCTGCAAAATCTGATGTTTGTGGCACAAATGTCCCACTTTGGGCATTTGGAAAGGTGGCAACCCTAGTCACCACCCTCAGCAATTCACCTATGCCTGACTATAATAGCTATGGCAGCCCCTAGCATTTCTGCTCTGAGTTCAGCTTTTTTCAGTTTTCAATTCTGATAGCTTAGTTTCTGGCAGTATCTGTTGTGAGAAACAGCCTGCACTGCTCCTTGCAGTGTTTTAAGTGCTGGGTTGGGCTTCTAGTCTGCCTGTGTAATTGCCTGCTTCTAATTGTTTCCACCAATTAACTCCAGTAGTATCCTCTGGCAGTTTACCTGGATTTTAGTTGTTTCCTGTTTCCTCTCTGTTTCCTGAGGGGGAGCACTGTGCACACCAGCTTAAACACGCACACAGTCACTTAAACGCGCGCACACATCCTTACACGGTGTTACACGCGCGCACACATCCTTACACGGTGTTAGCTAGGCTGATTCATGCTAAAACGCGCACACTGCCTTACACACGCACGCCCACGCAAACCGTTGTAAACAGTTTGCAACACGCCCCACATGTTGAACCTGCCTTACACGCCAAGCGCTGCAAGATGCACGTATATCAAGAAACTTTGAGTGTAGGGATAGCATACACCCTCAATTTCTTGACTTTCCTAGTGTTCTGTTGGGACACACCTCCCTCCCTGATGTCTGTCTGTCATCTGTTACCTTACATTGCCCTCCAATCTGGTACATTTATTACCATACTTCCCCGTGATGTCACCTACCTCTTACTCTGTTCCTCCCCTTCTCTAACTCTTACACTACTCAGAAAGTGCTCATTACCTATGTGGCAGTGTGATTCAGTATTGTAACCCTCATTTACATAGGATTGCCTAGTAATGCTTAGTTACATGTCTTACACGGAGCTTCCCCCCCTTGACAACCACTAAACGGAGGCCATATTGTTTTGGTCTGCAAGTCCCTCCATTGACATTCAATGTAATACATAAATCCCACAATTGTGGGCTTATAAGCTTCGGTTTTCAGTTTTAGGTAGCGCACCCCGTTTGCGCGGGTGTGCACTGCAGTTAAACACAAAAATCCCGTGAAAAAAAAAAAAGTTATATAACTTATTTTTGCAACACTTTTTCATGCCAATGGCCACATATTTGGCCATTGGCATGCTTAATGAAACATATGCACCCTTTATTTGGAGCTGACATAGCTCCGTTTTTAATTTTGCAGAAATGTACTCAGTTGTCAGCTGAGTACATTTCTGCAGCTAACACGTCCGTTACACGGACTGGTTTCTGCTTCGTGGATCGCTCAAATACCTCATTTGCATATCTTGGAGCTGCAAATGAGGTATTGAGCATTTCCACGCCCAGTCCGTGTAAGAGACGTGTTAGCTGTCTCTTACATGGAGATTTGGGCTGTTCCTGAATCAGGAGGCTTACACGGAGGCTTACACTACTCTTGAACTCCGTGTAAGCCTTCCTGAATCTGGCCCTGTGTTGTCTAATAATGTGTTTTTGTTTAATAAACAGTTGTATCTACAACTTACCGGTGTAGCTATGGGCACACCGGTAGCGAACACTTATGCAAACTTAGTTTTGCATAAATGGGAGAAATTATATATATTTGATGGTAGAGAATTTGTAAATTCTAATGTATGTTTTTACCAGAGATTTGTTGATGATTGTTTTTTGATTTGGAAGGGGTCTTCAGTAGAGTTACATAAATATTTGTGTTATTTAAATAACACAGCTAGTTTTTTAAAATTTAAAATGGAATTTTCCAGTAGTTTAATAAACTTCTCGGATGTTAGTACAAATCTTGATAATGGTATAATGAATACAAATGTTTTTAGAAAGGAAGTCAATGCTGGGAGGTATTTACATGGTTCTAGCATGCACGCTCCACATGTTTTTAAAAGTATTGTTACGGCACAGTTTGGTAGGATTAGTAGACTTAACACGGATGATTCTTGTTTTATGAAACAGCTGGATGAGGCATATCAAGAATTTTTGGATAGTGGTTACAATCCTTTGATACTGAATGATGCTAAGACTACAGTAGAAACAAATAGGTCTACTACATATAAACCTATATTTTTTTCAACTAATGAACATTTGAATAGTGCTCGTCCTAATGAGAGTAGGGAACAGAAGCTTAGATATCTAACTTCATATAATACTAAAACAAGGTTAGTTAAGAATATTATTAGTAAATATTGGACAGTATTGATGGCATCTAATGAAGTTAAGGCAGTTCTAGATGATAGACCTATGTTTGCTTATAAGAACATGAGGACAATAAAAAGTATGTTATGTTACAAAGATTTTAATGTTGAATTAGATTCAACTTGTACTTTTAGGAGGAAAGGTACTTATCGTTGTGGTAATTGTACTTGTTGCATTGATATTGTATCTACAACAGTAGACAACAGCATTTTTGTGCATCCAATAACACACAAAAAATATACGTTTGATGTGTCGGCCACATGCAATACTAGTAATGTGGTTTATTTAGCGACTCGTACTGTATGTAGCTCATACTATATTGGCAAAACCACTAGAAAATTGAAAGAACGCATAATAGAGCACAAGTCTGAGATCAGAAGGGCTTGTGAAAATAATGCATTATTTAAGCATATTAATATGTATGGTTCGTGTCATAGGTTTAAGTTTAGAGTAATTGATGCTGTTTGTTCATCCATTAGAGGAGGGGATATGGGTAATTGGTTAGAGGTTAAGGAATATGAATGGATTGTCAGAATGTCAGCGGATAATCAACCAGGTCTGAACTCTGCTGTCCCCCTTAAGCCTGTACTAACTAAGATACAGCGTGTTAAGTTGAAATGAAACTATAATTGTATCATGTTTTTAGATTGTTAAAAATATATATTTGTATGAGTGATTTTTGAACATGGATATCAATGTGTACATTAGCTTGTATTATCTCTTTAACTTGTTCACATGATGTTTGGGCTGTATGTCATGCGACTCTATGGCTCCTATATAAATGTGTATTTTAAATTATACCTGTACTAAACATTGAGAAAGGGTGTAATACCTGAAAGCTTTGTTTTGCTATAAAGGTGGTTTTTTTGCTCAGCGTTCTTGTTATTTCTTGGATTTACTGATACAGTGGGTTGTATACGAATTTATCTGTAGCTGTTTCGTTGTATAATAATATTACATACCAGTGAACTAACCAGTATGTATATAAAGGGTCTATGTTCATTCTTTGAATAAAACTAGCATTGAATGGCTAATACTCAAACATTAAAACTCAAACATTAATGTTACTAAAAACATTTATCTTCGAAAATAAAATCATTGAATGGCCATAGTTGGCTAGCATCATGAACATCCGATAATGCTGTAGACCTTGTAGATGTATAAGGTAAGCTAACAAACCCTTTTATAAATTTGCCCTATTCTTCACTGTAGTGCGATTTCAGAGTTCGTATATATATATACATATATATATATATATATATATATATATATATATATATATATATATATATATATATATATATATATATATATAGTTGGGTGGTGGGGGCCACCTTGGTTGACAAGGTGTACAGCATCATTGGACGTTTGCAGTGTAGGCCAACTATGACAAGTCAATAATTTTATTTTCGAAGCTAAATATCTTCAGTAATATTAACGTTCAAAGTTTAATGTTCAAGTATTTGCCATTCAATGTTAGTTTTAGTCAGTGAACGAACATAGACCCATATTTAAATTGCTTATGCTGCAGCATGCAAGTGCCTTACTCCTGTCTAAGGCCTCTCTATTTCCATGTCTGTACATAAAGTGTATGTCTTATCACCACATTATACCTTTTATTTACTATTTCAAAATTTTCAGGTAGATATCATCCCTATTCCATGACAGAGAGGCATAAAAACCTGACTATGCATCAGATGATACGAGTTCAAGAAACAGTTCAGGTGCTGATGCAGCAAGGTGGGGGGTGTATAGCAATCATCAGCTTGTCCATCTTAGGGGAGAGACACAGTTCTGTCTGCTGTCAGGCACCTGCTCAGGAGCCTGGAGTTGCACCAGGTAGCACATGGATTTAGAAGGTGTTGCACTGCAAACAAGCTAGGGAGTTAAACATGCAGAGCAACAAGCATGTACTCACCCCAGGCAACAGTGATTGCAGCATAACCACCACCACACAAGCAGGGGGTAGGGTGGTTAAGGAACACCCTGCATTAATTATGGCTTGATCCTAATTTCTACCTCTAACCTACTAGGAAACTAGTGGGATACAGGGCCATTCCCAGGTCACAGAACAGAGGGACTATAGTGAACCTTACATGGCCTAAGAAAAAAATGGGAGGACATTCACCTCAAGGGAAGCAGCAGTTTATCAGGGGGTTCAGAATAGGGGGCCTGTAGATGAAATCCTATACACAATAGAGTTGAATCATTAATTTGATTCATTTTTGTACATACAGGAGCAGATTGTCCTGTGCTATGGCAGATACAAGAGCAGACTGTTTTGTGCTGTAGCAGATACAGGAGCAGACTGTTCTGTGCTGTAGCAGATACAGGAGCAGACTGTTCTGTGCTGTAGCAGATACAGGAGCAGACTGTTTTGTGCTGTAGCAGATACAGGAGCAGACTCCCTTTGCTGTAGCACATACAGGAGCAGACTGTTTTGTGCTGTAGCAGATACAGGAGCAGACTCCCTTTGCTGTAGCAGATACAGGAGCAGACTGTTCTGTGCTGTAGCAGATACAGGAGCAGACTGTTTTGTGCTGTAACAGATACAGGAGCAGACTGTTTTGTGCTGTAGCAGATATAGGAGCAGACTCCCTTTGCTGTAGCAGATACAGGAGCAGACTGTTCTGTGCTGTAGCAGATACAGGAGCAGACTGTCCTATGCTGTAACAGATACAGGAGCAGACTGTTTTGTGCTGTAGCAGATATAGGAGCAGACTCCCTTTGCTGTAGCAGATACAGGAGCAGACTGTTCTGTGCTGTAGCAGATACAGGAGCAGACTGTTTTGTGCTGTAGCAGATACAGGAGCAGACTGTTTTGTGCTGTAGCAGATATAGGAGCAGACTGTTTTGTGCTGTAGCAGATACAGGAGCAGACTGTTCTGTGCTGTAGCAGATACAGGAGCAGACTGTTTTGTGCTGTAACAGATACAGGAGCAGACTGTTTTGTGCTGTAGCAGATATAGGAGCAGACTCCCTTTGCTGTAGCAGATACAGGAGCAGACTGTTCTGTGCTGTAGCAGATACAGGAGCAGACTGTTTTGTGCTGTAACAGATACAGGAGCAGACTGTTTTGTGCTGTAGCAGATATAGGAGCAGACTCCCTTTGCTGTAGCAGATACAGGAGCAGACTGTTCTGTGCTGTAGCAGATACAGGAGCAGACTGTTTTGTGCTGTAGCAGATATAGGAGCAGACTCCCTTTGCTGTAGCAGATACAGGAGCAGACTGTTTTGTGCTGTAGCAGATATAGGAGCAGACTCCCTTTGCTGTAGCAGATACAGGAGCAGACTGTTTTGTGCTGTAGCAGATATAGGAGCAGACTCCCTTTGCTGTAGCAGATACAGGAGCAGACTGTTCTGTGCTGTAGCAGATACAGGAGCAGACTGTTTTGTGCTGTAGCAGATACAGGAGCAGACTCCCTTTGCTGTAGCAGATACAGGAGCAGACTGTTCTGTGCTGTAGCAGATACAGGAGCAGACTGTCCTATGCTGTAACAGATGCAGGAACAGACTGTTTTGTGCTGTAGCAGATACAGGAGCAGACTGTTCTGTGCTGTAGCAGATACAGGAGCAGACTGTTCTGTGCTGTAGCAGATACAGGAGCAGACTGTTTTGTGCTGTAGCAGATATAGGAGCAGACTCCCTTTGCTGTAGCAGATACAGGAGCAGACTGTCCTATGCTGTAGCAGATACAGGAGCAGACTGTTCTGTGCTGTAGCAGATACAGGAGCAGACTGTTTTGTGCTGTAGCAGATATAGGAGCAGACTCCCTATGCTGTAACAGATGCAGGAGCAGACTGTTCTGTGCTGTAGCAGATACAGGAACAGACAGTTTTGTGCTGTAGCAGATACAGGAGCAGACTCTCTTTGCTGTAGCAGATACAGGAGAAGACTGTCCTATGCTGTAACAGATGCAGGAGCAGACTGTTCTGTGCTGTAGCAGATACAGGAACAGACTGTTTTGTGCTGTAGCAGATATAGGAGCAGACTCCCTTTGCTGTAGCACATACAGGAGCAGACTGCCCTGTGCTGTAGCAGTGCCTGGCCTATGTTACAAGAGGCTATCTCCATTGGCTTGTGTCCAAACTGTCTGTGCTTTTTACATCTTCTTAATTATGTCAAATGCAAATACTTAACAAAGGAAACAGCATTTAAATAACCTTTTTTATCTATTGTTTTCATTTTCCTATTGTCTCAATCTCAGTTACCCTTTCTTATTTACCGACAAGAAGATGATAATTTGGGCATATAGACAATAACGCATTGTAAACTTTGTAAGTAGTATTGTATATATTGCCATCTCATTTTTATGTACTGTTATGGTAAATTTTATTTTTTCTGAATGCTTACTGTACATCGGTTGTACCTATTTGTCAACTGGGTATGTCACCTGGATAGAATTGTCCATTTTCAGAGGTGACCTTGGGGGCATTGACTGGTTAAGTGACTTGTTCAGTGCCACACAGAAGGAAAATAAATATGGAAAGAATCAAATCCTGTACTATGGATCAAGATGTAACTCATTAATAACTCATAGCTGTAGTCTGTGTATTTTTCTAACCATCCACCCCGGCTGAAAACAAAATAGGCCCAAACTATGTGAAGCTCATTTGGAAAAGAGACTCACAGAGACAACCACCAGGAAAAAATAGATTTGTATGTCTGTTTATTGGGACAGAGCACTGATCTAAGTGAACCATATCTAACTGGACCTATTCAATTACCAAGGTACAATTAATCAGTGGAGGGATCGAGACTCTAATTTATCCTTTCTTTATTCTAGTAGCGAAGTAATAAAGTTACTTCTTATTATTGTGTTGCAGAAGGTGCAAGCAGAGAAAGAAATGACAGTTATCCAGATTCTGAGCCATAAGGATAATTGTACTGGGTCCAGCAACTTAACAAACTTGCCCTTAAGCAACTCGGCATCCTCATATGAAGAGGAAATGCAACCTTATAGCATTAAAATTGTTAAAATATATATAATATTCTGGATCTGTCTGCCAAAGCATTAAACTTCAGAGTACAGAAGATTCCCAGAACAGACTGGAGTTCCCTATAAATCTGGCTTGTTAAATCCAGGCATGTGGATTCTTTTAACAGCAAGCTGCATTTGTGGGCTCCTTGCTGAGGTGAAGTAAGGTTGGATAAGCCTTAAAGTAAGCTAAGATCATTGCTGTACCAAATCCTTTGGGTGATTGACTTGGATGGGAAGAGCCCCTGATAATGTTTACCTCATTTATATCTCTTTCATGATGCTCATGTTTTTCTCATAGTATTTGTTTTAGATCTCCATTGTATGTTTGACATGTGTAACCGTGATCCTTAGAACAGAAAGAATTTGATTGTGATTAAAGGGAAATATATACTAATTCCACATTTGCTCCATCTTATAGTTCTCTCAGAGCTCATCTCTCTCTCTCTCTCCCCCCATATATATATATATATATATATATATATATATATATATATATATATATATATGTATATATGTATAATATACATCTAGAGTATGTATACTGGTTCTCTAACATTGGTCAATCATAACTAAGATCAACCTCTCTACTGTCGACCAACTTTGGTCAACAATATAAATGGATGACAGTTTGTGATAAAGGATAATCCAAATAAAAACAGAAAAGGGGTATACACCCCTTCCCTGGGAATTGTGCAATCTTGCAGTTAGGATATATAATTAGCAGGGGATATGAAGGATGCATGGGAACTTGCCCTCATGTAAAAGCACTGCTTTGATGAGTGCATGTTCTGAGGAGTAACTGCAAAGAATGCACAGAAGGGTATCAATGTTTTGTGACATGATGTTACTGTTTCAACGTGAATTGCATTGACATGACATCAAATTAACTATTTCCACTAGAACCACATATATATGTATGTGTGCGTGTATATATATATATATATATATATATATATATATATATATATATATATATATATATATATATAGATATGTTTCTTTATATATTTCTGTATTCTCTAAATCAAAAAATGTTTGTACATACCATTACCAACAGCTCTATTTTTATGTAATCTTCCTTTAACTATGCTATACAATACTTCTGTCTACACAGTATTAAGACATGTGAATCTATATTATATGCAATACTTATACTTAACCTCTTTTTGTATTATGTGGAGCTTTTCTCCCCAGGCCACAGCTGAAAATTGACTTTTTTGTCCAGTCAGACTTTCCTGGTACACAAACGTAAAATAAAATAAATAAATAAATAAAATACTAACTGTAAGGTGGAGTTCAGGGAAGAGTTGAGACAGGCACCGGGTGGCAGTGAAGACTTACCAGATAGCTGGACAGCCATAGCAGAGGTAATAAGGGAGACAGCTAGAAAGGTGCTTGGTATGACATCTAGGCAGTGGAAGGAGGACAAGGAGACCTCGTGGTGGAACAAGGTAGTATAGGAGGGTATACAGAGGAAGAAGTTGGTGAAGAAGAAGTGAGATTATCAGAGATATGAAGAAAGTAGACAGGAATACAAGAAGAAGAGACATATGGTGAAGAGAGCAGTGGCGAATGCTAAGGATAAGGTGTATGGTGAGTTGTATGAAAGGTTAGACACTAAGGAGGGAGAAAAAGACCTGTACTGATTGGCTAGACCGAGGTACCAAGCTGGGAAAG
>NC_056733.1:1005070877-1005103377 GCF_019279795.1 Protopterus annectens | reverse complement strand
GGACACCACTTGTAACTGGTTTGGAGTCTAACATGGCTCCAGCAATTCTAACCATGTGGGTTCTGTCCTTGAGCCAATTTGCAATCCATCTAGTAACATAGGGGTTTATATTTAAGCTGGTGAGCTTATCTATAATGCCCGAGTGGGGTATTGTATCGAAGGCTTTTGCGAGATCCAGGTAGGCTGTGTGGACCACCTTCCCCTCGTCAATGGCCTTGGTGACTGTTTCAAAGAAATCAACCAGGTTTAAGAGGCAGGATCTGCCCTTAACAAAGCTGAACTGGGTAGGATCCAGTGTTTGTAGGTCCCCAATATCTTTATTTATGAGGTCCATGATGATCCTTTCCATAGCTTTGCAGACCAAGCTAGTCAGGCTTATGGGGCGATAGTTTCGAGGATCAGTTGAGGCACCACCTTTATGGAGTGGGACCACTGTTGCTGTACGCCACTGTTTGGGCACATATCCTGTAGTAAGGCTGAGATTGAACAGTAGTTTTATGTTTGGGTTTAGCTCTTCTTGGAGTTCATGTAGGACGCAGCCCGGGACACTGTCTGGTCCCATTGATGCTGTGTTTTTTGCTTTGGAGAGGGCGGCTCTTACCTGAGCATCTGAGATGTCAGGGGGGCAGCACTCTGCTGGGATAGATATTTGCCCTTTGGTGGGAGGGGAGAAGTTTGCGCTGAACCTGTCAGCTAGGATGTTGGCAATGTCTGTGGGTTTGGTGTATTTTTTGTCATTTTGGACTAATTCTGAGCATATCTGGGAATTACCACCCAGGTTCCTCACATAACTAAAGAAAGCCTTGTGATTATCCTTAGTGTCCTGTGCAATTTTTCTCTCGAAGCTGGCCTTAGACAATTTTATGTGTGTCCCTAGTTTTTTGCTAATACTGATCAGTGATGCCTTCCCTTTTTGGGATTTTGCTCTATCATTTAGTAGCTTCCTCCTTCTATTGTATAGTTTGTTTATGGCTGGGGTCCACCAGGCAGGACGTCTGCCTTTGGAGGATTGGGTCTTGGTTTTATTTGGGATCGCATGATCCATGCATTCCTGAAGGTGTTCATAGAATGCATTTATAAAGGATTCTGCGGACTGGGCCGTATTTTCCACAGGCCCGGGGGCTTTGAAGGATTCCACCTCAGTTTTGAGGAGTGTGAAATTTGCTTTAGAGAAGTTTTTCACTGTGGTTTTCTGGGCAGCGGGTGGGGTCGGGATGTGAATATCCAGTGAGATTAGTTTATGGTCTGATCTTACCAGTGAGGGATACACTTCTGGTCTGGAGCATAGAGTCCCCATGTTGGTGATGATCAGGTCCAGTATGTTTTCCCTCTTGTGGGAGTGGTAACAAGTTGTTCCATAGCATTTGAGTTTATAAATTCTAGGAACCTTTGGGCTAGGGTGTTGGAGCTAGAGTAATGCTCCCAGTCTATGTTTGGGTAGTTGAAGTCACCCAATATAATGGTGTTTGGAGAGACCTTCATATTTTCCAGTGTTCTCAGGAAGGCCGAGTGGGGTTCCTGGGTTTGGGAGGGTGGTCTGTAGCAGGCTATAAACTGGAAGGCAGTTTTACCCACTGTTAGTTGCACATGGATAGTCTCTGATGCTTTGTGCTTTGCCACCAACCTGGAGGTGTGGGTATCTTTGATGAATATCGATACTCCCTCCTTTTGTGGTTCGGTCCAAGTTTTGGGGCTGAAAAGCATGGTATGAGGTATAACCTGGTAGTGCTGGGGTGCTCTCGGGAGCCCTGAACCAGGTTTCTGTTACTGCACAGATATCGATGTTCTCCATGCTAAGGAGAGTTTCGAGTGCATGCATCTTGAGGTTTAGACTTCTGGCGTTGAGTAGCATTACTCTTAGTTTCTTATCCCTTGTGATACCTATGGAGGTGGGTTTGTCTTTTGAGCCTTGCCTAAAAAGGCACTATGGGGATAGCAAGAGCCTTTGCCAATATCCAAAGCCCAGGGTGACAGGTGCAAGCTGTCCCTAGCGAAGCATCGTGGCTTGTCGAGCATATCATCCCAAGCTGACAGGCATTGATCCCCTTTGAATGACACCAGTACTTAAGCCAATTGTTGAAATTGATCATCTTGTCTTCATATTGTGGCATCATTCTTGGTGAGGGTAAGATGCTACTCAAGGTCAGGGTCATACCGGCCTGGGCTACATGCTCAGAGAGCTCCTTTATGTCTCTTTTCATGTAGTCCAGGGAGGTACGTCTCAGGTCATTCACACCAGCATGGACAATGACTAAGTCATATTTGTACTTGCCTTGGAGTGACCTGAGTGCTTGTGTTATGTGGCGGATCCTAGCGCCCGACAGGCTGCTCACCATGACCCTCTCCTTGTTCAGCCTGGTGAGCAGGACGTCACTGTGCCTGACGATAGAGTCACCTATTACAAGTGTATCAGGTGTGTTGTTTAGTCTTAAGGGCTGTGACTGTTTGGCACACTGGCTTTGTGAGATATGTGTTGCACGTGTTTTGTTTTGGGGTAGCGGCTGCTTGGGTGTCTGCTTTGGAGGTCTCTGCTGCTTCGGCAGATCTTTATTTAGAGCCTCCAAGTATGTTTTTGTGTGATTATGTGTTTGGTTTGCTGTCGTGGTAGGTCTATGTGAGACTGGAATTGTAGTGAGCGTGGTTTCCTTCTCCTCCTAACTGGTTATGCCAGTACTGAGTTGAGAGAGCTTAGCCTCCAGTTTGGCTATATGGTTGCATCTCTCACATGTGTTGGAATTTGTTGGGAGGAGGAGAGGGTTGTCTGTGTACATGAGGCAGTTGTAACATTGCCTCAAGATTCCCAGATTCACCAGCTGGACCGGAGAGGAGATTGACAACTCACCTTTGGACATGCTAGAATAATATTGGGAATTCCTTAATAATTGAAAACCAGGGCCAGTGGGTAGTGAGGGTGTAGTGCTTTTAATTTTTAGTGCAGACTTATATAATTGCTTTAGTGAGCAAGTGCCAGGTAACTTAAGTGCAATGTGTTACAGGTAACTTAAATGCAAAAATGACAAACAGTAACTTTTTTTCAAGTGAAATAAGGAAATAAGTACAGTAAGCAATGCAGCTATCACTAGTGATCCACAGAAGCGCTGAGAAGCCACGTATTAGGTGGAATTAGTGTTCCAGGGAAATAACAAGCAAACAAACAACAAGCATATAAACAAAGCTAGATTCAGCAGGCCTGGATCTAGTCTATGCTACAGCAAACAAGGTGTACCAATTTCAGTAAGATACAGTTCAAATATTCAGGCACTATAAACCTTTAACCAGAAATTCCCAGCTCAGAAGGGCAGAGTCCAGCCTCTTCTCCCACAAGAGTGCAGACCACAAACCTTCTTAATGTAAAATAACTGGCCTGAAGCCCAAGTGCTTAAACCAGAACTAATACACTTTAAGAATAACAGACACTGGGCTCTCAATCAGCAGTTCCCAACTTAGAAGGATGAAAGCTACCTGTCCTGCCACCACAGTGCATGCCACAAACCTTCCTAATGTATAACAACTGGTCTGAAGCCCAAGTGCTTAATCCAAAAGACTTAGAATGATAGCTACACTTTAATCAAGTTACTACCAAGCAGTAATAAATACAATTGAATACTTTAGAGAATGCCTGGATTAGTGCTCAAGTTACACAAACAAAGCTAGATCCAGCAGGCCCGAATCCAGTCTATGCCACAGCAAACAAGGCGCACCGACCTCAGTAAGAAGCAGTTCAGATATGCATGCACTATAAGCCTTTAACCAGAAATTCCCAGCTCACAAGGGCAGAGTCCAGCCTCTCCTCCCACAAGAGTGCAGACCATGAACCCTCTTAATGTAAAATAACTGGCCTGAAAGCCCAAGTGCGTAAACCAGAATTAATACACTTTTAGAATAACAGACACTGATTCCTCAATCAGCAGTTCCCAACCTAGAAGGATGTAAGCTACCTGTTCTGCCACTACAGTGCAGACCACAAACCCTCTCAGTGCAAAACAACTGGTCCGAAGCCCAAGTGTTTAAACCAAAAGGCTTAGAATGAGTTACACCAAGCAGTAATAAATACAATTGAGTACTTTTAAGATGATGCAAAAGTAAAAAAAGTAGGTAGAAACACAAGTACAGTAAAAGCAGATGAAATTTTTTTTTTTTTTTTTTCTGAATAAGTGCTGAGATCAAAGAAACAGATTTGAGTGCTGAAACTAGAAAACTGGCTAGTTATAAGAAAAAAAAAACTAAGCTCCAACACAGAAGGGCTTGGGGGCTCAGAAGCCTACAAATAGTCTATACCACTTAACAGGAAAGGCAGGAAACAAGCTTAATTTTTTTTTTCTGTTTCCCAGATGCTCTCTTTGTACACAGTAGGAGTGCCTGAAATCAGAATATGATCTCACTGCACTCAGTTGAGTGAGCAAATGAGATGGGCCCAGAAGGAGTATCCAAACACAAATTTACAAGAGGGGCGGGCAGTTGCAAGGCCACTAAGATTAACACCAAAACAAAAACAGGGAGGGTGGGTGGAACTAACTGAAGAGCAGAGTCAAAACTTCCAGTTCAGTTAATATTCCTTCCACACAGTTAAAATCAATTTAAATACTGTATTTTTTTGAAAAAAAAAGAGCAGATAAAGGTACTTAAATTCTCTTATACATCAAGTTGAATACAGCAAGTCCTTAGCTGGCCAAAGCTGAGGTTTTTAAGCAGAAAATAGTTCACACTGTACCACTTAAATAGGCAAGGACAGGAAATCAAAGAATGTGACTACCACCACACCTGTAATTACTAGCAAATAACAAAGTTCAGCAAACACTGACTAACTTCCAGTTCAGTTAATATTCCTTCCACACAGTTAAAATCAATTTAAATACTGTATTTTCGGAAAAAAAAGAGCAGATAAAGGTACTTAAATTCTCTTATACGTCCAGTTGAATACAGCAAGTCCTTAGCTGGCCAAAGCTGAGGTTTTTAAGCAGAAAATATTTCACACTGTACCACTTAAATAGGCAAGGACAGGAAATCAATGAATGTGACTACCCCCACACCTGTAATTACTAGCAAATAACAAAGTTCAGCAAACACTGACTAACTTCCAGTTCAATTAATATTCCTTCCACACAGTTAAAATCAATTTAAATACTGTATTTATTTGAAAAAAGCAGATAAAGGTACTTAAATTCTTTTATACGTCCAGTTGAATACAGCAAGTCCTTAGCTGGCCAAAGCTGAGGTTTTTAAGCAGAAAATATTTCACACTGTACCACTTAAATAGGCAAGGACAGGAAATCAAAGAATGTGACTACCCCCACACCTGTAATTACTAGCAAATAACAAGGGTCAGCAAACACTGACTAACTTCCAGTTCAGTTAATATTCCTTCCACACAGTTAAAATCAATTTAAATACTGTATTTTTGAAAAAAAAAGAGCAGATAAAGGTACTTAAATTCTCTTATACGTCCAGTTGAATACAGCAAGTCCTTAGCCGGCCAAAGCTGAGGATTTTAAGCAGAAAATATTTCACACTGTACCACTTAAATAGGCAAGGACAGGAAATCAAAGAATGTGACTACCCCCACACCTGTAATTACTAGCAAATAACAAAGTTCAGCAAACACTGACTAACTTCCAGTTCAATTAATATTCCTTCCACACAGTTAAAATCAATTTAAATACTGTATTTTTTTGAAAAAAAAAGAGCAGATAAAGGTACTTAAATTCTTTTATACGTCCAGTTGAATACAGCAAGTCCTTAGCTGGCCAAAGCTGAGGTTTTTAAGCAGAAAATATTTCACACTGTACCACTTAAATAGGCAAGGACAGGAAATCAAAGAATGTGGCTACCCCCACACCTGTAATTACTAGCAAATAACAAAGTTCAGCAAACACTGACTAACTTCCAGTTCAGTTAATATTCCTTCCACACAGTTAAAATCAATTTAAATACTGTATTTTTTGAAAAAAAGAGCAGATAAAGGTACTTAAATTCTCTTATACATCCAGTTGAATACAGCAAGTCCTTAGCTGGCCAAAGCTGAGGTTTTTAAGCAGAAAATATTTCACACTGTACCACTTAAATAGGCAAGGACAGGAAATCAAAGAATGTGACTACCCCCACACCTGTAATTACTAGCAAATAACAAAGTTCAGCAAACACTGACTTGATTGTCAAAGGAGAGATTAATATCTACCTGGGTCCCCAGATCTCTTATTACCTCTTCTGTATTAAGGGGGCTGCCACCTATTTGGTAATTTGTGGGTGTTTTGTTTTTCCCAAACAGGATGACTATGCAATTTTTGGCATTTAGCTTGAGGCCATGACTTTGACACCAGGTGTACGTCTCAGTAAGGCCCTTTTGGAGGATGTCCATGTCAGCTGGAGAGTCAATTATGGCTCCCAGTTTGCAGTCATCGGCGAACTTGGTTAGCCATAGTCCTCCTGTGTTTGCCTGTACTTCTGAGAAGTATATGCTGAACAGTAGGGGTCCCAGGACCGAGCCTTGCAGGACACCACTTGTGACTGGTTTAGAGTCAGACCTGGAGCCCACTATTCTTACTGTGTGAGTTCTGTTTGTAAGCCAGTTGGCAACCCATCTCATGACATAGGGGTTTAGGTTCAGGCTGGTGAGTTTTTCTGTAATACCCTAGTGGGGAATTGTGTCAAAAACCTTGGCGAGGTCATGGTAGGCTGCGTGAACCACTTTTCTCTCGTCTATGGCCTTGGTGACTGTCTCGAAGAGGTCAAAAAGGTTTAGTAGGCATGATCCACCCTTAACAAAGCCAAACTGGGTCGGGTCAAGTGTTTAGAGGTTCCCATTGTCTTTGTTAATGAGTTCCATGATGATGCGCTCCATAGCCTTGCAGATTAGGCTAATCAGGCTTATGGGGTGATAGTTACCAGGGTCATTTGTGGCCCCTCCTTTGTGGAGAGGAATAACCGCTGCTGTGCGCCATTCTATGGGCACATAGGCTGTGGAGAGGCTGAGGTTGAACAGCATGTTTAGGTGGGGGGGGTTAGTTCATTCTGTAGTTCATGCAAGACGTAGCCTGGGACACTATCTGGTCCCATTGACGCTGTGTTTTTGGCTTTTGAAAGGGCTGTTTTCTCCTGTGCGTCTGTGATTTTTGGGACACTACATTTTTCCGGTATTGTTGTGGACCCTTTTGGAGGTGAGAGGGGGGTGAAATTTGCACTGAATCTATCTGCCAGGATGCTGGCAATATCAGTAGGTTCAGTATATTTTGTGCTATTTTTCACTAGTTCAGTGCATATCTGCGAGTTGCCACTTAGATTCTTAACATAGCTAAAGAAGGCTTTGTGGTTATCTTTTGAATCCTTGGCTATTTTTCTTTCGAAGTTATCCTTGGATGATTTCATTAGGGACCTCAATTTCTTACTGATACTGATCTGAGATGTCTTTCCTTCTTGGGATTTGCCTTTTTTCTGAACTAGTTTCCTCCTTCTGTTGCATAGCCTGTTTATTACAGGGGTCAACCAAACTGGTTTCTTTTTCTTAGAGGAGTGAGTCTTGGTTTTGCTAGGGATGGCACAATCCATGCATCCTTGTAGGTGCTCATAGAGTGCATTTGTAAAGGTTTCTGCATCTTGGGCAGCATTATCCTTTAGCATGGGGGCTGTGAAACTTGCCAGTTCTGTTTTAAGTAAGGTGAAGTTTGCTTTAGAAAACTTTTTTACTGTGGTTTCCTTAGTTGGGGTTGGTGGTGGGTTGTGGACATCCAGAGTGATTAGTTTATAGTCTCATCTAACCAGTGACAGGTTGACCTCTGGTGTGGAACACCTGTCGTCCATGTTGGTGATGACCAGGTCCAAAATGTTTTCACCTCTGGTAGGGGAGTTTACCAGCTGATCCAGGGCATTTGCGTTGATGAATTCCAGGAAGCGCTGGGCCTGAGAATTTGTACTCGAGTAGTTTTCCCAGTGAATGGTAGGTTCACTATTATTTTCCAAGGATCACATTTACTTTCACAGAGTTTCAAGGCACACTAAGAATTCTGATAGGACACCCTGGTATACAGGTGGACATTGGCAAATGAGATATATAGAGCATAAAATATGGATATAAATACTGCAGTGAAGTTCAACTTAGGAAAGGATTTCTGCTGAATGATATGGTTGTTTGAAGGTTATTGCCCATAGAAGAGCTTTAAATTTCTTATTGATAAAACTGCAAGCATTGGGAGGTGATAGTGTGTGGTTAGGTTATTGGATGAACGGTCTTGGCATGATGAGATGGACAGATATTTATAAAACAATCAGAACTTTAGATAACTAGTTTACAAGGTCCAAGATAGCCTTTAAGGAAAAGTCAGAAATAATTTCTATAACTTTCTGCCTCAGCTACGATACTGTCTGCATACCTCATAACTATTTACACTACATCACATTAATTTGCACATGGATTTCACAAATCTTTTGAAGGCTTAGTGATAGCATACCCCTCCTCTAGTCAAGCACATCAGATGCGTAACTATATGCAGTACTTAATGCTTTATAATTTAAATAAGCATTGGCTAGTACAGCTGCAGGGTACAAACTAATGGCAGCAAATGCCGCCAACATTGTAATGATGATTCAGCACCAAGAAACCAACATCACTCATTCAGTTCAAATTTTGGCAATGGAAATGTTAGCATTCAGCCTACAATTACACCAGAAACTTAAGTCTGAAAATCAAAGACACAAACCATGAATTAGGCTAAAATGAAGAATTGCAAGCTATATAGATTCATAGGTACATAAGTCATTATACAAATAGTCATCAATCTGGAAAATACATATCAAAGATTCAGTTTGATATAGACCCACCTGAGGGGTTTAAGCTACCAGATCAAGTTAAAATTATCACAGAGTTTGTGGTACTTATCAAAATGGGTTCCTATTATCTTATCGAAAGATAACATAATTGAATGGCTAAAACATCAAAACGTCCACATTTCAAAGTTTGAATTGTGGGATCGCAGTACAGTGAAGATTGGGATATTTGTCCTTTTCTTGCTGTAGTGCGATCTCGGAGTTGGAATATATATTTAGCGGGGGGTGTGGGGGGCTGCGCCCTCCACAATAAAACTTTAGAAATGCGGCCGTTTTGATGTTTTTGCTGTTCGATTATGTTATCTTTCAATAATGTAATATGAACCCTATCAAAACTGCCAAATCCTTCTAAAACCACAGTCTTGTACGTATGCAGTACAGGGAATGAGCAATCCAATTCCCAACAAACTCACAAAGATACTGATGAAATATTTAAGCTATCTAGAGACAAAGACTTTAAGGGATAAAGAGGGAGAAAGACACACACACACACACACACACACACACACACACACACACACACACACACACACACACACACACACACACACACACAGACACACACACACACGAGAGCATGTGCATTGTCACACAGGTAGACAGAGACAGGGAGTGAAAGAGACAGAGAGACCATTATTAACTTTGACAGAGAACCAAACAAGAAGACATAGAATGTAATGTCTGCTGTAAAATCTGTTTTTGACTTTCACAGTGGTTCTGTATTCCTGAAGGAAGGAGTTTGCACAAGAGATAAAAATGCAAAAGATAGGGGTATATTAAGGCCTGACAACATTTCCAGAATGTGGTTAAAGTAGAATGTGATCTTGTTTTCAGTACCTCATCCGAATTTACCTGAATAATGAAACAGACCACACATTGCTAATTCGTGTAAAAAATTACCAACTTCCTGGAAAGCAGAGTCAAGAGCTCTTGGACCTAACTGAAGAGCTTCAGAAACACTAAGCCCATCCTGTGCAAAAAATTTTCCCTGAGATGATAGTAGCTGGCCGTTCCCTAAAAAGTGAGACTCATTTAGCATGGATTGCCCTCTCAACAGTTTATGTTCCAGATCGCTGCAAGGATAAATATGGTCATAAGTGAAGCAGCACAGAAGTGATGAAGATAGATTTAAAGAGCCAGCAACAGGCCTAAAAATCAGGCCTTCGGCCTCATTTTATCTCCAAAAGCCAAAGAATAGCTGACTAGTAAGGATACAGCAGTAAAGTGTGTAGCTGCAATCAAAACAATTGCCTTTTGTGCATGTATTCATTTATCATTTGTTGACCGGGAAAGTCCGGCTTGGAATTAAGCCAATTTTCAGCGGGGCCCTAGGGACAAACACTCCAGATCTATATCTTTGAATTGTGGGAAGAAACTGAAGCACCAAGAGGAAACCCACACAAACACAGGTAGGAGATGCAGACTCAGCCCAAAAGGTACCCCAGCGGAGAATTAAACCGGAAAACCTTTTGGTGACAGGCAAAAATGCTACTGCTGCACCACTGCACCATCAATTTTTGTTTATGTATTTATTTTATGTTGTTAATCAGGTATGCAAAGTGATACAGAGACCCTTATCTCCCATGACCTTGCACAAGATTAAATGTTTTCAACCACTTTGCATTGTTTTTCATTTGTACATATGCGTTTTGAGGTATTATTTAAAAGGACATGCAGCTGGCATATTTGATATTGAAGAGATTAAATTATGTGCCCCGATTATCCCTTTGTGTCCCACTCCATGAAGTCTCCCTTTCCTATTTGTACATCCTAGCTGACCTACCACCATTATTTCCCAATGAAACATTGTTTTAACATGCAGCACAACTGTTTTGCATCAATCTAATTGTCCCAGTTGAAATCCTTAATGCACCATAAGATACCACATGATGCATGTAAAAGGGTTTCAGCTCCAAATGGTTCTGCATGGATGTCATAGTAACTAATGCCTTATGTACACATCATCCTCTACCTGCTGGTGTATCCTCTGCCTGTTGGTGTATCCTCTGCCTGTTGGTGTATCCTCTTCATGTTGTTGTATCCTCTCCCACTTGGGTGTATCCTCTCACTGTTGGTGTATCCTCGGCCTGTTGGTGTATCATCTCTGTGTTGATGTATCTTCAATCTGTTGGTGTATCCTCTCCATGTTGGTGTATCCTCTGCCTGTTGGTGTATCCTCTCTGTGATGGTGTATCCTCCCCCTGCTGGTGTATCCCCTCCATGTTGGTGTATCCCCTCCATGTTGTTGTATCCTCTGTCTATTGGTGTATCCTCTACCTGTTGGTGTATCCTCTACCTGTTGGTGTATCCTCTCCGTGTTGGTGTATCCTCTCCCTGTTGGTGTATCCTCTCCCTGTTGGTGTATCCTCTCAGTGTTGGTTATCCTCTCAGCGTTGGTGTATCCTCTCCCTGTTGGTGTATCCTCTCCCTGTTGGTGTATCCTCTTCCTGTTGGTGTAGCCTCTCCATGTTGGTATATCCTCTCTGTGTTGATGTATCTTCTCCCTGTTGGTGTATCCTCTCCATGTTGGTGTATCCTCTGCCTGTTGGTGTATCCTCTCTGTGATAGTATATCCTCTCCCTGTTGGTGTATCCTGTCCATGTAGGTGTATCCTCTCTGCCTCTCCCTGTTGGCGTATCCTCTCCCTGTTGGTGTATCCTCTCTGTGTTGGTGTATCCTCTCCCTGTTGGTGTATCCTCTCCATGTTGGTGTATCCTCTCCATGTTGGTGCATCCTCTCCATGTTGGTGTATCCTCTCCCTGTTGGTGTATCCTCTCCATGTTGGTGTATCCTCTCCCTGCTGGTGTATCCTCTCCTTGTTGGTGTATCCTCTCCATGTTGGTGTATCCCCTCCCCGTTGATGTATCCTTTCTGTGTTGGTGTATCCTCTCTGTGTTGGTGTATCCTCTCCATGTTGGTGTATCTTCTTCCTGTTAGTGTATCCTCTCCCTGTTGGTGTATCCTCTCCCTGTTGGTGTTTCCTCTCCCTGTTGGTGTTTCCTCTCCATGTTGGTGTATCCTCTCCATGTTGGTGTATCCTCTCCCTGTTGGTGTATCCTCTCCATGTTGGTATATCCTCTCCCTGTTGGTGTATCCTTTGCCTGTTGGTGTATCATCTCCTTGTTGGTGTATCCTATCTGTGTTGGTGTATCCTCTCCCTGCTGGTGTATCCTCTCCCTGTTGGTATATCCTCTACATGTCGGTGTATCCTCTCCCTGCTAGTGTATCCTCTGCCTTTTGATGTATCCTCTCCATCTTGGTGTGGCCTCTCTATGTGTTGGTGTATCCTCTCCCTGTTGGTGTATCCTCTCTGTGTTGATGTATCCCCTCCCTCTTGGTGTATCCTCTCCCTGTTGGGGTATCCTCTCCTTGTTGGGGTATCCTCTCTCTGTTGGTGTATCCTCTCCATGATGGTGTATCCTCTCCGTGTTGGTGTATCCTCTCCGTGTTGGTGTACATTTTTGGGAGCCGCTGCAGTTTTAGTTATTTTCCACTGATTTGTTTTAGGTTCCTCAGCTCCAGAGTCACCACCATTGCTGGTTCCTAAACACTGGACTCTGCCTTTGAAATGCCATGATTTCAATGTGTTTATTTATTTATTTTTTTTTACTTATTATGTGTGTTTGTTTATTTGGTTCTTTCTTTATATTTTGCTTATATTTGATTTGAAGTTGCCTCATTTTAATCTGTACTAATAATCTGCATATAAAATGTACACATTCCATTATCTCTCTCTCTCTCTCAATATATATATATATATATATATATATATATATATATATATATATATATATATATATATATTTATATAAAATATTACATATGTTTACATATTAAAGTGTTAGGTCCGAGCCTTACTAATGTCTTGAAAGCCATTGGTATCAGGAAAAGCAAATGTACACATTCAATTGTGTCTTCATGGTAAATCGATACCATGTTAATTTTTTACCCAGTTGTATAAGCTGGTGAAATCATATAAATAAATAACTATTGAAGATAAATCACCTGAAATCATATGGATATTCATATGTGTATGTTGTTTACCTCTCTTAGTTGCAGAATATTATCCAGATAAGAAAGAAAATTCTAATTGCCTTGTCAAAAATAATTATCTCAAATTATGTATTATCATCACTAATATTGCATTAGCAGGGGTGATAGACAAGAAAAAAAAAAGAAATTCTAAACAAAAACAACACCAAAGCTTCCTAACTATATATTACAAGAGAAAATCAAACAAGCTGTGCTGGCCAGTGTAATAAAACACATTTACTCCATTAAAATACTAGTCACCCAGTATGCTAATGCTAAACATATAATGAAATCAGCATGTGTGATTTGGCAGGACAACCTCTCTTTTCAAATAAATTCAAACAAAATTCAAATGAATAAACACCGGAAGCAGGCAAAATCACTAAGGGGGTAGTTTATATTGCTAGATGCCAATTACGTGAACATTTTTATACTGGGGAAAAAAGGGCCTTTAAAAACAGAACATATCAATATCAATATGATATACAGAAAAAGAATGAAAGAACTGCCCTTAGCAAGCATATTTTAAAATATTCCAATCACTATTTTAAGTTTTGTATCATAGCTCTAGTAGACATGAAAACACAGGGTGGATTGTCACATGACTTCTTAGAATGCAAGGAACTTAAGTGGCAGATAAGATGTAATTCCACAGAACCATGTGGCCTTAATGAACACTTTTTTAGGTATAATTTTAAGACTTAAAGCATGTTTTGAAATTTAGTTTTATGCATCTTTATTGAATGGTTTTGAAAATTATTTTTGTAGGCACTGTGGAAGTTAGTCAACCCTTGATTATGTATTGTGCATTTTTTATATACCGAGAACTTCATTGTTAGTAAAACATCATTATGTATATCGATTTTTTTAGGTATTTATAGAGCATTTAGGTATTTATAAATGTATACTTACATAGACAAATGTTTTACATGTATTTTTAATAGGGATTATGAGGCTTTGTTTATGAGCTACTTTCTCTTGTTGTGTTATTTCTTTAAGAGTTTGGTGTGAGTCTGTTTTAATTATGTGCTAATTGCTTAATTGGTTTTGTACATGACTGTAGTATCGTTTAAATGGTTTGGTAGGGATATGATTGTCATTCTGATGAAGTCCAGCTAACCAAGACGAAAGTGCTCAGTTTTACCTATTGAATAAAGCGAGAGATTTGCATCTGCCTCCTCTCTAGTATTCAGTTAAAGAACCATTTTACCTTTAGTCCTATGTTCCATATCTGTCAATACATTTAATTTTCTTTACTGCTAATATATCTGCACAACCATCTCATAAATTCCAGTAGGGTATGGAGGATCTGAGAGTTCCACTATTTCATAAGATGTTTCTTGACTGAGGCAACACTGTTTAGCAGCTGTGTTTTTCTAACATCATATCACAGGACAGTGAGAGTCTCTCTCCTCCCACTAACACTATCATTACCACAAAACACACAAACACACGTCTGAGGTCTCCAAAAGTTTGGAGATGCCTTAAGATATATTTTAGTAAACCTTACAGGAGACAGAAATTCTCTGTGTATCCATTTCTAAAGACATGCTTCTGGAGCATTTCTCCCTGGGCCTCTGCTGAAAACAGGATCTGTGGAACCTAGTCGGACTTTCCCGGACAACAAATGTTAAATAAATAAATAATAAAATAAAAATAAATTTCCATGTAAGCAATGTCCATCTCAAAAACAGACTGGAAGTTTTTAAGACCAAGTCTTGTTCCTTCATTTTAGGCTATCTATTCAGTTCTTGAGTACATCTGGTCCATGACCACTGATCTCATTCAAAATAAATATTCCTAAGCAAGCTGTCTAATTTTTATTTATTTAGTTATTTATTTTTATTTATCATTTTGTTGATTTGGGTTAGTCCCACTAGGCTAGTACCTACTTTTTCAGGGGATACCCGAGGTGGTATTTACACTACTAGGAGAAATTGGGCCAGGGCATCATGGAAATTCCCCTAGTCATTATTGTTGAGAGTGGGACCCATTTTGCATGAGAGCTAATGGAATGGAGAGAGAAATGAAGGACAAAGCCAATATAGAGACCAGAGAATGCTTGCATGATTCTGAGAAGACAACTTCAAAGAAATTTGTTTGATGAAGATGAGTCAGCAAATCTTCTTCTTCTCTTTTGGCTGTTCCCATTAGGGGTCACCACAGCAGATCATCTGTTTCCATTTATTCCTGTCTTCTGCATCTTGCTCTGTCATACCAGCCACCTGCATGTCCTCTCTCACCACATCCATAAACCTTATCTTAGGCCTTCCTCTTTTCCTGTTACCTGGCAGCTTCATCCTTAGCATCATTTTCCCAATATACTCTGCATCCCTCCTTAGCACATGTCCAAACCAACGTAATCTTGCCTCTCTGGCTTTGTCTCCAAACCTTCCAACCTAGGCTGACCCTCTAATATACTTATTCCTAATCCTGTCCATCCTCGTCACACCCAGTGCAAATCTTAACATCTTTAATTCTGCCACATCCAGCTCAAACTCATGCCTTTTTGTCAATGCTACCGTCTCCAACCCATATAACATAGCTGGTCTCACTACCCTCTTGTAGACCTTCCCTTTCACTCTTACTGGTACCCGTCTATCACAAATTACTCCTGATACTTCTCCACCTACTCCACCCTGCCTGTACTCTCTTTGTCACCTCTCTTCCACACTCACCATTACTCTGAACTGTTGATCCTAAATATTTAAACTCATCCACTTTCACCACCTCTACTCCCTGCATCCTCACCATTCCTCTATCCTCCTTCTCATTCACACATATATATTATGTCTTAGTCCTGATGACCTTCATTCCTCTCCTCTCTAGAGCATATCCCCACCTATCCAGGGTCTCCTTAACCTGGTCCCTACTTTCACTACAGATCACAATGTCATCTGCAAACATCATAGTCCATGGGGCCTCCTGTATGATCTCATCTGTCAACCTGTCCATCACCACTGCAAATAAGAAAGGGCTCAGAGCTGATCCTTGATGTAATCCCACCTCCACCTCAAATGCTTCTGTCACTCCCACCACAGATCTCACCACTGTCACACTACCCTTGTACATATCCTGTACCACTCTTACATACTTCTCTGCCACTCCCGACTTCCTCATACAATACCATAACTCCTCTCTAGGCCCCCTGTCATATGCTTTCTCTAAGTCCACAAAGACACAATGCAACTCCTTCTGACCTTCTCTGTACTTCTCCATCAGCACTCTCAGAGCAAACATCACATCTGTAGTGCTCTTTCCTGGCATGAAACCATACTGCTGCTCACTAATCATCACCTCCCTTCTTAAACTACCTTCCACTACCCTTTCCCATAACTTCTAGCTATGACTGATCAGTTTTATCCCTCTGTAGTTATTACACCTCTACACATCACCCTTATTTTTAAAGATGGGTACCAAACCACTTTTTCCCCACTCCTCATGCATCCTCTGACTTTCCAAGATTTCATTAAACAACCTGGTTAAAAACTCCACTGCCATCTCTCCTAAGCACATCCATGCTTCCACTGGTATGTCATCTGGGCCAAAAGCTTTTCCAATCTTCATATTCGTCATAGCTGTTCTTACTTCCTACTTGCTAATCTGTTTCACTTTCAGAATCACTATCCTCACATCATCCAACCTTCTCTCTCTCTCTCTCATTCTCTTCATTCATAATCCCATCAAAGTACTATTTCCATCTGTTCAACACACTTTCCTTGCTTGAGAGTACATTTCCCTCACTATCCTTTATCACCCTTACCTGCTGCACATCTTTCCCAGCTCTGTCCCGCTGTCTAGCCAATCGGTACAGGTCCTTTTATCCCTCTTTAATGTCCAGCCTTTCATGCAACTCTCCATATGTCTTATCCTTAGCCTTCACCACCTCTCTTTTTGCCATGCGCCTCATCTCCTTATACTCCTGTCTACTTTCTTCATCCCTTTGACAATTCCACTTTTTCTTCACCAGCCTCATCCTCTCTATACTCTCCTGTACTTCCTCATTCAACCACCAGGTCTCCTTGTCCTCCTTCCTCTGTCCAGATGTCAAATCAAACACCTTTCTAGCCATGTCTCTTACCAGCTCTGCTGTAGTTACCCAGCTATTTGGTAACACTTCACTGCTCCCCAGTGCCTGTCTTAACTCTTCCCTGAACTCCACCTCACAATCACCCTTTTTCAACTTCCACCATTTAATCCTTGGCACTGCTCTTACACTCCTCCTCCTCTTCTTCATCACCAACGTCATCTTACAGACCACCATCCTTTGCTGCCTAACTGCATAATTGCAATCGTCCTGTCATGAGGGTTGCAGAATGATTTTCGTAAAGAAACAGTGATGCAGAGTGAGCCAGAAAATGAAGGAGACATTATGGAAAAAATAAAAAAGTAAGATGCAGAGACAAGGCTGACGAATAATGGTGAGATGGGAAAGAAAACTCATGCATAGAAAGTAAAAGACAAAAGAGGAATAGCAAAAAAGAGAAAGGAGAAGAAAAGGGTTCAAAGTACAGAAGACAACAAAATGGACAGGTATGAAGTGTGAGACAATGTAATAACTCCTTTGGGAGTAAACGCATATGAAGAAAGAGGATTTTTTCTTATTAACAAAGAGACATTTTGTAACATTATATTTGAAACTGTTTTTTTCAATGGAAGTTATAAGATGTGGTAAATTAAAACTTTGGGACAAAAATTCATGGCCTTGCAACAGGGGTATGTGTAGAAATGAAATAAATTATTTTATAGTATTAGATGGTTTAGTTATAGGAGAAAGTAAGGTAGTTGAAACAGGATTTTCTGATCACCTTGCAATATGGCTAAAGATAAAAGAATGCAAGGAATGTACAAAAATAGGCAAAGGAATAAAAAGGGTAAATGAAACAGCATGAAATGAAGGAAAGAAATTAGTAATACAGTTCTGGAAAGATAATATCACTATGGGAATATTTTATAAAAACTGGTCTAAATGGTGGATGATATTTAAGGAAAAATATAGAAACTATTTTTTTTACAGTGGCAATATTATGTGAGAAAAGCGGAGAAAGAAAAAATATAAAATAATATCTAATGATGCATTGGAAGATTTAGAACATAATGATAGATAATACTTTGACAAATAAAAAGAATTGTATGAAATAAATCAAGAAAAATGCAAGATTTGTTATTTAAGTAAAGATATTTTTACAAGGAAAAAGAGAAGAAGTCTTGAGTTACTTAAGCAGAATAGTAAAGGAAGATGGTAATGAAGAAATAAAAATGCAAACGGAGAAATAGAGAGAACTCAGGAAAAGGCCAAAAGACCACCCCCCGGATTTACTATTCCTCCATGCAGAACTAGCTTAGTCCTGCACAGAGGTGGACGTTTAGGAGCAGGATGGCAGCGCATCATTTATAGTAATGTGGCGAGCTGCCTGAGCTCCTAATCTGACACAGAGCATGTAAGAGTGCAGGGGGCGTGTCTGAAAGCAGAGCACTCCGAATATACATGCCCCCGCAATGAAGAACAGCAGAAAGGGGAAGAAAAGAAGTGGCCGCATATCCCCACCATCATCCTCCCTCATGTACAACAGCAAGTAATAAAAATAAAATGAACAAACCTTATTGTTTATTTTTTTTAAAAAAGCCAATTAAAGCTAACCGTAGGTGCGTGGGTGTGTCCATCGCTTAGCTACGGTTAATGTAGCTTAAATGGCTGAAGAAGATAACAAGGAAAATATATGCAAATTAAGCAGCATAGCAATAGTGTAGTGGGCAGAGCATTCACCTTACGCGCAGGCATTCCTAGTTTGAGTCCCACTGCAGCACATCCCATTTTCCATTACAAAGCACGTTATGATTAACATTTATGTTGCATAACCACTAAATAACATATTTCTATGAACTGGAGTACTGCAGTAAATGCACATGTGAGGTGTTAGTGTCATAATGAATAAAGCAGTAGTAAGCAGGTTTAAGCACCAATAAGCAATAGTAAGCACATTTAAGCACTAGTATATGAGCTTAATCCCATTTGTGCGGCGGTAAGCAATGCCTACACTTGTTAAGCAATTCTAAAGCTAACTCTCTGCAAGCAGAAGAAACGGCATGTTAGCAGTGTTTACCATCATGCAAACCCATGCAAACCCACTTACAAATGCTCAAAAGTACCTTAATCACTCTGCATCCAATGCTCTTGTTCTGCCCATCAACAAAATAAGCAGCCATGCAGGTATCAAACCCAGAACCCTATACACCCCAGTCATGGTAGTTAACCACCAAGCCATCACAGAAGTACAGATGAATGAGGTAACATGTAATCACCATAGTAAAACAAAACTGAACCTGTGAAAGGAATCAGTATACAGACATATGTGCCTTAACCCACTACATAACCCACTACTTTGGCGTGATTAAGTATCGGTTTTCTGTACTTTCTTGCTGTACTTAACTGTTTTCCACCTAAACGCAGATTTTCCAGCATTTATTGTGATTTAAAAGCTTGTTTTTTCACATATTGTACTTATTTGACTGCCTGCACTTTTAAAAAGTTGTTTTTTGTTTAAATAATTTGTTTAACTGTTGTAGGCTACACACTAAATTGCAATAGCCTTTTCTGATCATTTGTAGTAGTTTAAAGCTGTTTTAAGTGTATTTTTTACTGTTTTGCCTTATCTTTTCAAAAAAAAAAAATTCTTTGTTTCCCACCTTTCTAAGCTAATATAGTCCAGTTTTCAGGCTAGTGCTGAATGCAGGGCTGTGATACTAGTTTCTGAGTTGCCCATACCTTACTTAGATAGAAGGAAGTTTCTCTGTTCACCTGTGAGAGAGGGGAGCTTTGGGCAACCTATCTGTCCCTGGAGGAGTGGTTCCAGCCCAGAAGTTAGTAGTTTATTGGCCATTTTGGGATAATTTCTATCTCTTTCATTTCCCTACTATAAAAACAGTGTTTGCACGGTTTGGCGCACTGGGCAGGGCCAATTAGCTATGGTTAAATTATTCATGGTTCCGCTAAGTCTCCTCTTCAGTTTTTCCCTTGAAATTAGTCTAACTCTCAACCTAAGCACTCAAAAAGCATCTTACTGCCCAGCACTTACTCAGACCTAATAGCAAGCACTAATATACCCTGACACTGATTGTTCAGCAGGGCAAGGCTCTTTATTCACCCCTCACCAACCAAGCGACTAAGCAGCTCACCCTACTATTCAGGCATGACCAAAGGGTAACTAAAGGTGCACTCTCCTGTCCAGCTGGTGAATCTGGGTATCCTGAGGCAATGTTACAACTGCCTCATGTACACAGACAACCCTCTCTCCTACCACAAAACACTAACATATGCAAGAGATGCAATTATGCAGCCAAACTGGAAGCTAAGCTGACTCCACCCAAGACTGGAACAGACAGTCAAGAGGAGAAGGTTAACACTTGCACCACACCTTCAGCTGCACACAGACCTACTAAAACAGCACTGGCAAGAAATACACATAAATGCACAAAATCATACTTGGAGGCTCCAAATAAAAACCTGCAAAAGCATCAGACACCTCCAAAGCAGACACCCAAACAACCTGCACTTCCCGTCACAAACCAGACAACATATAAAACACAAAATCAGTGTGCCGCACAATCACAAACCAGACAACACATAAAACACAAAATCAGTGTGCCGCACAATCACAGCCCTTAAGGTGAAATAACACACCTAACACACTAGTAATAGGTGACTCTATAGTCAGGCACACTGACTTCCCACTCACTAGGCTGGACAAGCAGAAGGTTACTGTTAGCTGCTTGTCAGGAGCCAGAATCCACCACATAACACAAGCACTCAGGTCACTCCAGAACAAGTACAAATATGACTCTGTCATTGTTCATGTTGATGTGAATGACCTGAGACGTACCTCCCTGGACTACATGAAAAGAGACATGGAAGAGCTCTCTGATCATGTAGCCCAGGCTGGTATGACCCTGACCCTGAGTAGCATCCTGCCCTCACCAAGAATGATACCTCAGTATAAAGAAAAAATGATCAATTTCAACAACTGGCTAAGCTTCTGGTGTCATTCAAAGGGAATCCAGTGTCCGTCAGCCTGGGACGACATGCTCGAAAAGCCGCATTGCTTTGTAAGTGACGGCTTGCACCTGTCACCCCCAGGCTTTTGAATACTGGTCAAGGCTCCTGCTGCCCCTATAGTGCCCTTTTTAGGCAAGGCTCAAAAGTCAAACCCACCTCCATAAACAGCACAATTAACAAAAAAACGAGGGTTATGCTACTCAATGCCAGGAGTTTAAATCTCAAAATGCACACGCTCGAAGCACTCCTCAGTATGGAGAACGTCGACATCTGTGCAGTAACTGAAACCTGGTTCAAGGCTCCAGAGAGCACCCCAGCACTACCGGGCTGCAACTCATACTACACATTTCGGCCAGAGAACATGGACTGAATCACAAAAGGAGGGGGTGTAGCCATATTCATCAAGGATACCTACACCTCCAGGTTAGTGGCACAGCATGATACCTCTGAGATCATCCATGTGCAACTAACATGAAGGTCCTACCAAACACTCTGATACTGGGCGATTTCAATTACCCTACCATTTACTGGGAAAACTACTTGAGTACAAATTCCCAGGTCCAGCGCTTCCTGGAATTCATCAACTCAAATGCCCTGGATCAGCTGGTAAATTCTTCTACCAGAGGTGAAAGCATATTGGACCTGGTCATCACCAACATGGGTGACAGGTGTTCCACACCGGAGGTCAACCCATCACTGGTTAGATCAGACCATAAACTAATCACTCTGGATGTCCACATACCACCACCACCCCCAACTAAGGAAACCACAGTAAAAAACTTTTCTAAAGCAAACTTCACCTTACTTAAGACAGAGGTGGCAAGTTTCACAGCCCGCACACTAAAGGATAATGCTGCCCAAGATGCAGAAGCCTTTACAAATGCACTCTATGAGCACCTACAAGGAGGCATGGATCGTGCCATCCCTAGCAAAACCAAGACTCACTCCTCCAAGAGAAGGAAACCAGTTTGGTGGACCCCTGCAATAAACAGGCTATACAATAAAAGGAGGAAACTAGTTCAGAAAAAAAGCAAATCCCAAGAAGGAAAGACATCCCTGATCAGTATCAGTAAGAAACTAAGGTCCCCCTTTAAATCATCCAAGGCTAACTCCGAAAGAAAAAGCCAAGGATCCAAAAGATAATCACAAAGCCTTCTTTAGCTATGTTAAGAATCTAAGTGGCAACTCACAGATATGCACTGAACTAGTGCAAAATAGCACAAAATATACTGAACCTACTGATATTGCCAACATCCTGGCAGATAGATTCAGTGCAAACTTCACCCCCCCTCTCACCTCCAAAAGGGCCCACAACAATACTGGAAAAGTGAAGTGTCCCAAAAATCACAGACACACAGGTGAAAACAGCCCTTTCAAAAGCCAAAAACACAGCGTCAATGGGACCAGATGGTGTCCCAGGCTGCATCTTGCACAAACTACAGAACGAACTAACCCTCCACCTAAACATGTTGTTCAACGTCAGCCTCTCCACAGGCTACATGCCCATAGAATGGTGCACAGCAACAGTTATTCCACTCCACAAAGGAGAGGCCACAACTGACCCTGGTAACTACCACCCCATAAGCCTGACTAGCCTAGTCTACAAGGTTATGGAGCACATCATCATGGAACTCATTAACAAAGACATTGGGAACCTCCAAACACTTGACCCGACCCAGTTCGGCTTTGTTAAGGGAAGATCATGCCTACTAAACCTGGTTGACTTTTTCAAGACAGTCACCAAGGCTATAGGTGGTTCACACAGCCTACATTGACCTCGCCAAGGCTTTAGACACCATTCCCCACTTGGGTATTACAGAAAAACTCAACAGCTTGAACATAAACCCCTATATCATAAGATGCGTTGCCAACTAGCTTACAGACAGAACTCACACGGTAACTATAGCGGGCTCCAGGCCCGACTCTAAACCAGTCACAAATGGTGTCCTGCAAGGCTCGGTCCTGAGACCCCTACTATTCAGCATATACTTCTCAGAAGTACAGGCAAACACAGAAGAACTATGGCTAACCAAGTTCACCGATGACTGCAAACTGGGAGCCATACTTGACTCTCCAGCTGGCACGGACATCCTCCAAAAGGGCCTTACTGAGATGGACACCTGGTGTCAAAGTCATGGCCTCAAGCTAAATGCCAAAAAATGCATAGTTATCCCATTTGGGAAAAATAAAACACCCACGCATTGCCACATAGGTGGGAGCCCCCTTAATACAGAAGAGGTAATAAGAGATCTGGGGACCCAGGTAGATAGTAATCTCTCCTTTGACAATCATATTGCTAAAGTAGTTAGGAAATCCTTCTATTTGGCCCATCTAATTACTAAAAGGTTTGCATCTAGAAATAAAGAGGTTATAGAGCCCCTCTGCTCGTCACTCATTCGACCCATCATAGAGTACAATGCCCCATTTGGGATGTACCACACAAGACAATTCCAACAGCTGGAAACACCACAAAAGTAACTCACCAAGAGGATTACTGGCCTTAAACATATATCCTATGCAGCCCGACTGAAAAAACTCCGGCTGTACTCAGTAGCATATCGCTTACTCAGAGGTAATCTCTGCCTAATTTACAAAGCCATGTCCAACTCAGAATTGATGGATATGCTCCACCTAAAGAAATCTAAGTCACTGTGAGCCACGCGCTCTAGTGAGATAAACCTCACCACAACAATAAATAGAACATGCTGGAGGGATAGAGTCCTGTCACAGAGACTCCCCATGCTTTGGAAAAAAATTCCAAATTGCATCAGGCACAGCCCCTCACTAACACTCTTCAAGAGAAACCTTGATGGGGCGTGGCCAAGGATGAACACAGGATAGCAGCAGATTTCTTCAGCTCCACCAACATAACTACATTAACAGGAAATTATTACTTCAAAATTCAACTAATGGAATAATTTTCTTTCTAAAAATGTTTGGAATATCAGTACCTTGAATAATATCTAAAAAAGAAAGAAAATTTAACTAATTTTCCTGTCAGAAATCTTTTTGGAAATTTCTCTCTCACCACTTCTGTTCAGAATGAGTTCCAGCAAGGCTAACAGTCAGGATTCCAGCATTAAGAAAGAGCTTCAGACATTATTATCAACTATACAGCAACTAACAACTAAAATGGACAGACTGGATGTTAAAATTGATAACTTTATAGAGAAAACCACAAAACAAATGGATGTGCTACACCAAGATCTACAACATCAGAAAGCTCAGATAACAGATATAGAAGAGACACTTAATGATATGGACAACAGAATTAAGGAAGAAGAAATAAACACTGAATTCTTATTGAAACAAAACACACCTTCAATCCAAACTAGATGACTTGGAAAACAGATCCAGACGCAACAATATAAGGATTTTTGGACTGCCAGAAAATATAGAAGGTAATAACATTACATCTTTTTTAAATACTTGGCTTCCCAAAACTTTAGATCTGTCAGAGGCATTTTCTTTTGGCATTGAAAGAGCCCATAGGTCTTTATCCATTTCTAATACAAATAAAAAAGTATCCTAGATCAGTTATTGTAAGATTTTTATCATCTTATGACAAGGAAATGGTACTAAAATCTGCATGGGCTAAATCACCTATAAAAATTAATGAAGCAACTGTGCGCTTTGACAATGACTATTCTTCTTTGGTAATATCAAAAAGAAAGGTTTTTTTACCATTAATAAGAGAGCTTAAGAAAGCACAGTTCAAAACTCATCTTTTATTTCCTTCCAAACTAAAAATCTTTTTACCTGATGGCCCTAAAATTTTTTGAAGACTTGGACTCTGCTTTGTTGTATATTAAAAAAAATAAAATATTAGATAAAATAGAGGATATGGAATGGGCAAGTCCTTCGTTAAAGAGAATGGCAACAGGAACTTCTTGGAAGACATCAGAGAAACAAAAAAGACTAAAAAATAAATGACATGTTTTATATTTCTTTGAACTCTTTAATTACAGTTTCTGCATTTACAAGAAAACCGCATATATCTTAATGATTTGTACAAAGTTATTTTAATGTGCAAGAACTGAAGTGTGTTTTATGAATAATCAAACTTTCATGAGGAACAAACAACCTGATATAAATCAACTTGTTTCTCTTTTGTGACAAAGAGACCTAAGGTTAGTAATATGATATATTTCCTTTCTTTTCTTATTTTAAATAGCATTTTCTTTAAACTAAACATATAGAGGAGGGAGAGGGAGGGCAGGGAGGGGGGAAAGATGAAAAGAAGGAAAAAAGGAAAAATAATCTATTATCTCTTTAAAAATATTTATGCTGTTTAAGTATTACTGCTATATATTATACTATGACTAAATTACTTAAATACATGATATTAAATAATATGTCATGATATAACTGCAGTTGACTAGAACTAAAGCAGTTGTAAGTAATATGTCTCAGGTTTTACTTTATTAAAACAAACAGCAAGTAAATATCTATGTATATACTTTTTTTTTTTTTTTTTTTTTTTTTTAGGTAAGAAGGTTCTGATAATACTGATATGTGTTTGTAACATACTCTGAATGAGAAAATGAAATGGGACACATAAATATAAGTAATGTTTATGTTAAATAATTGAAGGCTTGGTTTCACTGCCATAGAGACTGCAATGACTTGTGAAGTGCTTCGAGAAGGTTTTACACTGTATAAATCCATTTGCATTCAAAATGAATGTTTGTCACTTACTTTTATTAAAATTCCCGCCAGAATGTTATAAGAGACAATTTAAGTTATAGGTATCCTCGTGAATAGTGTCCTTGAGCCGTTTTAAAAGCTTCAACATCCAGAAAACACGCAGAGAAGCTGAAAGCAGCCATTTTGAACTTTGACTCCTGATTTCACACAGACTCATCGCAAATTCAAGAAGTAAACTGTTTCAGGAAGTAGAACTACTGTAAATGCGGTATTGTGATGAAAACAAACTTTATGACAACAAAATGTGAGTTTTTCTTTATAATAATTTACTTATTTAAGATGTAACTTATAAAATGTAAAAGTTATAATGATTTTAAATGGCTTAATATGCCATAGTAAACAAATGAGATAATTTAGAATGCATAGAAGCTAAAACTCATGCATATACGACTCTGAAAGCTTATATAATTGCTGCACTTTAATGCATATGGATGCTTATAATTTAAGGATATACAATATTATAATGCATTTATTATAACAAACATAAACAAGTATGTGCATTATTATGATTCTATTACAGAAGAAAATGTCATGTGATACATTTTAAAGCTGCAGTGCAGATATATAAGATATAGCTGGCTTTCATCACAATGATGTATGCATAACTAGGGATCAATATTGCTTTGTAGTATGTTCTTTTAACTTTTATACTGAGAATAATCATTTTTATTTAAATGGTGAGAATAAGTAAGAGAAGGAAGCTTCTAGTGTATGTAATTTAAAGTTTTAAAGCTACTAACAGTACTGTTATGGCAGAAAATGGGAATACTCTAATGTAAGTAATGTTTGAGTCATAATAGCCTGCGATAACAAATGTTATTGAATTCAAATGAGCATAAACATATAATAAGAACCTATCATTACAAAGTTTATTAAACTGCCAAATGGTTATCCTCTCTCTCTCTTTTTTTTTTTTTTTTTCTTTCCCTCTCTTTTCTGCTCCCACTTTCAAGATTGTTAGAATGCTATTATGATAATGAATTCATTATATAGAATAGATGTACATAGCATTATTAAGTTGATTATAAAAGTTTTATATGATTATACGAAGCTGTTATATAAATTGTTTAAGTCTTGTTATAATAGATAATCAAAATAAATGAGGTTAACTTTAGTTAATAATAGTTAGTATTTAATTAATTTGGTGGCAGCTGGAGTACTGGTGCTTAGGATAGGGGGATAACTTGAGTGGTATTTGCTACTCGAAGTTGGAGTTTTTAACTCCAGGCTGGATGCATTGTTTAATCCAAACAATATTTTCACCTGATTATTGTTATGTGTATATAGTTTTGACATCCACATCACATTTTATAAACTCATTGTCACTACAAATAAAAGTCAAAATTTCACAAAATTCTATAAGATTTTCACTAAATACAGTTATAATTAATAGAACACCTAAAGGAGGAGACATAATAATACTTACTTTAGTAAATGTTATTCTGATTATAAGTTCTATATGTCTATAAAAGTTAAATGGTAACTTTAAAAGGAATTTCTTTAAACATTAATGGATTGAATAACCCATGTAAAAGGGCAAGTTTAATAACATATATTAATCTGCATAAAGCCAACTTAATATTCCTTCAGGAAACACATCTCCTGAAAAAAGATATAGATAAATTAGCCACTAATAAATATACAGTCTTGGTTAGCTCAGAACACACACAGAAAAAAAGAGGAGTGGCTATCTTATGGAACAAAAATATGCCCATACCTAAAACTATTAAGTCTTATAAAGATGATAAAGGAATGTTTTGTATGGTTACAATACAGATTAATGGGAAAGTATATACACTAATCAATGTATATTGGATACCAGGAATTGGCACTAATACAGTGAAACACCATCTCAATAAGATTATATCATTTTCTAAAGGAGATATTATTTTCGCAGGAGATTTTAACTGTATCCTGCATGAAAAAGATACTGCTACTATAGGGAAAAGGAAAATCACATCCAATGCAAAACATTTAAAGGATTTCATTAATTTATATCACTTGAATGATATTAATAATCAGACAGATTCTAAATCATTACCATATACTTTTTTTTCTAATAGACATAAAACTTATTCAAGAATAGATAGAGTCTTTATTTCTAACCAACTGGTAACAGACCTAATTCATTCTAAGATAATTTCATGTCCTATATCAGATCATAATTCAATTGTCTTTGAATTTATGGTAAATATTACTTATAATGTTCAGATCAAAAGAATACCAGCATACCTAACTCAACTAAAAGATTATAAAGATTATTTGCTTACAGAGGTGCAATATTTCTTAGACTTAAACACTACACCTGATGTCTCCATTATTTACATTTGGGATGCTCTAAAATCTTATTTATATGGACAAAGTATCAGATGGTATAATAATAAAAGGAAATCTTGGGACAAGGAATTAATAGACATTCAAAACAAATTAGACTCATATAAACATAATAATAAGGAAAATATTATGGACAAAAAAGTCATTGGGGAAATAAATAAATTAAATGAGAAATACAAAGAAATTTTAAGTCACAAAGTCAAAATAACATTAGAGAAATATAAATTTTTGTCTTACTCAATAAGTCCCAAATACTTACATAGACTTAAAAATAAAACAAAAAGGCTGAATAAACAAAATCACATCAAATAAATTTTCTCCAAAGAAAAGAAGAATGTCTCTAGTTTACCAGAAATATTAGATGAATTTAGAAATCACTTTCATAACATTAACCATAATAACATTAATATGGATTCTAAAGATAAAACAAAGAACTTTATAATTACAAACATGAACAAAAAACTTAATAAACAACAGACTAGATTAATAGATAAAAATATTTCATATACAGAGGTTATCACACAAATAAATAAACTTAAATCAAACAAAGCACCAGGTAACGATGGTATTATTCCTGAGATTTATAAAATCCTTCCTAAGAGTACCTACTCATTAATACATAAGGTTTTCATTTCAGCTCAAAATGAGTCATCAATTACCCCATCCTGGCAATACACATTTATTTTGCCAATTTTGAAACCCAATAAAGATCCAACTAGATGCACTTCATATAGACCTATTTCATTACTTAATGTTGACTATAAAATGTTCATGAATATATTTGCTGACAGATTAAAGACAATCATACCAAGTATAATAGATATAGATCAGACAGACTTTATTATAAATAGAAATACTTTTGATAATATAAGGAGAACTTTAACTCTGATTGATTATGCAAACAGAAAAAAGAAATATTTGACACTCATCAGCCTTGATATAAGTTCAGCATTTGACTCAGTAAGTTGGGACTATTTGTTTATCTTATTGAAGTGCACAAATTTCTCTGATACATTTGTGAATTTAATTGAACATCTATATAAAGGAGCATTGGCTTACATTAAAATAGGAACATATGTCTCACAAAAAATACCCATATTAAAAGGTACAAAACAAGGGTGTCCACTTTCACCATTATTATTTACTTTAATAATGGAGCCTTGGGCTAATTTGATTAGAAACAACAATGATATAGAAGGATTTGATATAGATGAAAATACAATATCTAAAATCCAACTTTTTGCAGATGATGCTCTAATTACATCAGCAGGAACAAATTCTTCTATGCGGTCATTATTTGACAAGATGACAGATTTCAAGAATATTTCTGGTTTGATATTTAATGAAGAACAAACTAAAATATTACCAATATACTCAGGGAAAAATGTTTTCACTAATGATTTTCTCAAATACATACCCAATTCAGGTCAAATAACTTATTTAGGCATAATATTAACTAAAGATATTAAATCTATTATACATAATAATTATAGTAATTGTCTTCATAATATACAAAATCATTTCAATAGCTGGAACAATATGTTTTTTACCATGGAAGAAAGACTCACAATTATTAAAATGATAATATTCCTGAAGATATTATACATAATACAATCAATAATATTCCCACCTACAAAAATAATAATTAAGAAATTAAATTCACAAATGTTAAATTTCTTATGGGCACCTAATAGACCTAGGATTGCATTAAAGAAACATACTAATAGTTGGTCTCATGGAGGCATATCATTTCCAGACTTTAATTTATATGCTATCTCTTCTATTATAAAAGTTATAACATTGCTAATAGATCAGTCATATGTTGCAAAATGGAAGGAATACTGGGAATTAATTAGCATGCACTTCACAAAAATATCGTTAACTCACAAAAATACTATTATAAACAATCCCATGTTATGGTTACTAAAAGAGTTTTGTACCTCATCTATTACACCAAAGTATATAGCTAGTTACCCATTAAATATTATTATTAGATATCGTAATTTTATATATATACATCCTAAGTATAAGGAATGGAATTTTATCTTATTTCCTATAATGTATACACAAGGTATTCTTTTATCATCCACCTCTGAAAGAACTCTTCTGGTCACAGAGAATAATTTAAAGTATTGGTATCAGATGCTGTCTGACAATAAAGTAAAAAATTTAGACTTCTTAAAACAAGAATTTGATTTGAGAGAAACATGTTGGTTAGAGATTCAAACTTTTAGACAACATCTTATTAATAAACTTGATTTAATGTCTTTAACAGTTAAAGAATCTATCCCAATTCTGATTGACTACTTGATATTAAATTTACAACATAGGGTTTCTGATAAAGGTAAGCTCTCACACATACATAAAATTATTAGAGATGAAAGCTATTATAGTTCAGATAATTACTGAAATTATTTCATTTCCATTAATGGAGAATCTCCAAAACAACAAGATAAACAATATATATTGGAATCTGCTTATAAAACTACTTCTTCTATTAATTGGAGACTTTTACTTGGAAATTTTTACATAGATCTTTCTATACACCCTTAATGATAAATAAAATAAACAACAAAGACAACATATGTAAGAGATGTACTGTAGAAATAAATGCTGATTGGGCACATATGTTTTACGATTGTATAAAACTGAAGGAATATTGGATGTTAATCAATGATTTTTTGCAGGCTCTTTTCACAGATAATTTCATAGTCTCTAAATCACTTATATTATTTAACACCCCTGTTCCTAAATGTGTTAAAAAGTTAAACTTCCTTTATTATGGTCAATTCTAGCTGGCTAACTGGATTTCAGATACTCCTCCTTCATTTAATGAATTTAAAAATGTTATGATTGAAGTGTGTCATATGGAACTAATGACAATAAAGTCAAGAACCATTAGGAAAACATCTTACTATAATATATGGGATACCTTACAAAACTTGTTAAAACAGTCTTAGTTTCATTAGTAAGATGTTACAGTTTAATTAATTGATTTGATTTACAGTAGATGTCTTTGTAAATACTTTAGTTGTTTTATCAAATTTTATAATTGTTTATATGTTAACTGCTTGTATAAGATTGTTATAATATTTATTTTGTATGTTAAAACTAATAAACTTGTTTTAAAAAAAAAAAGGGAAACCTTGATGAGTTTATGGGTAACAGAAAATACACTTGTGGGATCACTTCATTGGCTCTGCTTGACAGAAGATCAGTTAATTAATCAATGGGGTGGCGAAAGCTGACACACTCTGGCTAGGCTTATAAATGCCCTCGGGAAGATAGCCTAGTACCTACCTATGAACCTATGAACATAAATATGTGAACAGGAGTACAGCAGTATGGCCAGAAGTCAGGTATAATAGTAATAGAGTGCTGAAGTCCCCAATAAAACACAAGGACCCCATACAGTGTACGTACACATGAATCATGGATACCAGGCATACATATAAGGTGTAATGAGTAATAACTCAATACCAAAAAGGAATTATAATGCAAAGTCTAATGTAAGCAATGCTAAGCATTACACAGGCCAGCTTAGGAGGTGTAAGCAACGTGTAGGCCAGCTAACTCAATTTGCCCAGTGTTATACCCCTTTAAACAATTCCAACCCTAGGTAACTGGCCAATCACGGAAAAGTGCAGGAAATTGGCCCTAACTAAACCCAAGAGGTGGCAATACATCTCATAACTGGTTGTAGCTTCCCCTTGCAGGCACAATGTTAGTAAGGGGAGAAGGTATGTGCTTTCGGGTGCAGTGCTGGTGCATCCAGGAGTCCAAGGTCATGGCAGGACTCCTTGTCAAAGACCATGATCAGAGACTGCTGCAGGGCAAGTACCAGGGCTCCCAATATAAGGTGGAGGCCTGGGACTGTCTTGCCTGTGACCTCACCAGTGCCACTGGCATACCACAAACTGGTGGGCAGGTCAGGCATCACCATGCTGACCTGAAGTGAAATAAGGGGGACCTTTTGGAGGAGTGTCTCCAAGAGGCTAAAGCGGCAGTGGATGTTCCAGTTGTGTGTAAGTATCACCCCAGTATGTGTGTAATAATTGCCAGCTCAGGTATATCATGGATAGGTATGGCTAAGTATTCCTCTTATGTCCCCCACAGCTGCAATGGAGCAGGCCACGAACTGGGAGGCCCACATCAGTCACCTGGTGAGGTTGCGATGTGAGGCAGGTCAGTAATACTCATGCATTCACTGTCATAGGAAATAAAACTAAAAGTAGTAGTAAATTAATTGCCTGTATAAAACCTGTATAGTTCAAGGCAAGTACTGCATGCACTAGAGAATATGGCAGGAATAGTCTCATATCGTTTGTATGTCAATAAAAGTGTAATAGCCTGACAATAAATGTCTAACTGCTGGACTGCATGTGTATACTCTGGTATCATATGGTAATATACATAGACAATCATGAAATAGTACTGTTGTGTTAAGCACTGTTGACCACAGAGTGCACCATAAATTCAGATGTGTAGGAATGCCTGTATATGACAGCTGTAATCCCCAGAGGCCATTTAGTGCAACTTAGAGATACATAGACAGAA
>NC_056733.1:1004892129-1005070864 GCF_019279795.1 Protopterus annectens | reverse complement strand
GATTTGAGAGAAACATGTTGGTTAGAGATTCAAACTTTTAGACAACATCTTATTAATAAACTTGATTTAATGTCTTTAACAGTTAAAGAATCTATCCCAATTCTGATTGACTACTTGATATTAAATTTACAACATAGGGTTTCTGATAAAGGTAAGCTCTCACACATACATAAAATTATTAGAGATGAAAGCTATTATAGTTCAGATAATTACTGAAATTATTTCATTTCCATTAATGGAGAATCTCCAAAACAACAAGATAAACAATATATATTGGAATCTGCTTATAAAACTACTTCTTCTATTAATTGGAGACTTTTTACTTGGAAATTTTTACATAGATCTTTCTATACACCCTTAATGATAAATAAAATAAACAACAAAGACAACATATGTAAGAGATGTACTGTAGAAATAAATGCTGATTGGGCACATATGTTTTACGATTGTATAAAACTGAAGGAATATTGGATGTTAATCAATGATTTTTTGCAGGCTCTTTTCACAGATAATTTCATAGTCTCTAAATCACTTATATTATTTAACACCCCTGTTCCTAAATGTGTTAAAAAAGTTAAACTTCCTTTATTATGGTCAATTCTAGCTGGCTAACTGGATTTCAGATACTCCTCCTTCATTTAATGAATTTAAAAATGTTATGATTGAAGTGTGTCATATGGAACTAATGACAATAAAGTCAAGAACCATTAGGAAAACATCTTACTATAATATATGGGATACCTTACAAAACTTGTTAAAACAGTCTTAGTTTCATTAGTAAGATGTTACAGTTTAATTAATTGATTTGATTTACAGTAGATGTCTTTGTAAATACTTTAGTTGTTTTATCAAATTTTATAATTGTTTATATGTTAACTGCTTGTATAAGATTGTTATAATATTTATTTTGTATGTTAAAACTAATAAACTTGTTTTAAAAAAAAAAAGGGAAACCTTGATGAGTTTATGGGTAACAGAAAATACACTTGTGGGATCACTTCATTGGCTCTGCTTGACAGAAGATCAGTTAATTAATCAATGGGGTGGCGAAAGCTGACACACTCTGGCTAGGCCTATAAATGCCCTCAGGAAGATAGCCTAGTACCTACCTATGAACCTATGAACATAAATATGTGAACAGGAGTACAGCAGTACGGCCAGAAGTCAGGTATAATAGTAATAGAGTGTTGAAGTCCCCAATAAAACACAAGGACCCCATACAGTGTACGTACACATGAATCATGGATACCAGGCATACATATAAGGTGTAATGAGTAATAACTCAATACCAAAAAGGAATTATAATGCAAAGTCTAATGTAAGCAATGCTAAGCATTACACAGGCCAGCTTAGGAGGTGTAAGCAACGTGTAGGCCAGCTAACTCAATTTGCCCAGTGTTATACCCCTTTAAACAATTCCAACCCTAGGTAACTGGCCAATCACGGAAAAGTGCAGGAAATTGGCCCTAACTAAACCCAAGAGGTGGCAATACATCTCATAACTGGTTGTAGCTTCCCCTTGCAGGCACAATGTCAGTAAGGGGAGAAGGTATGTGCTTTTGGGTGCAGTGCTGGTGCATCCAGGAGTCCAAGGTCATGGCAGGACTCCTTGTCAAAGACCATGATCAGAGACTGCTGCAGGGCAAGTACCAGGGCTCCCAATATAAGGTGGAGGCCTGGGACTGTCTTGCCTGTGACCTCACCAGTGCCACTGGCATACCACAAACTGGTGGGCAGGTCAGGCATCACCATGCTGACCTGAAGTGGAATAAGGGGGACCTCTTGGAGGAGTGTCTCCAAGAGGTAAAGCGGCAGTGGATGTTCCAGTTGTGTGTAAGTATCACCCCAGTATGTGTGTAATAATTGCCAGCTCAGGTATATCATGGATAGGTATGGCTAAGTATTCCTCTTATGTCACCCACAGCTGCAATGGAGCAGGCCACGAACTGGGAGGCCCACATCAGTCACCTGGTGAGGTTGCGATGCGAGGCAGGTCAGTAATACTCATGCATTCACTGTCATAGGAAATAAAACTAAAAGTAGTAGTAAATTAATTGCCTGTATAAAACCTGTATAGTTCAAGGCAAGTACTGCATGCACTAGAGAATATGGCAGGAATAGTCTCATATCGTTTGTATGTCAATAAAAGTGTAATAGCCTGACAATAAATGTCTAACTGCTGGACTGCATGTGTATACTCTGGTATCATATGGTAATATACATAGGCAATCATGAAATAGTACTGTTGTGTTAAGCACTGTTGCCCACACTGTGCACCATAAATTGAATGTGTAGGAATGCCTGTATATGACAGCTGTAATCCCCAGAGGCCATTTAGTGCAACTTAGAGATACATAGACAGAAAACAGGGAAAATGCAGACAACAAAACCCGAACAGCACATGCAACTGAGATGTGAACTGTTGTTTTTTAGCACACACAGCCATGGTTTGAATCCTGCCAGTGGTAGTACTCTGCATACAGAATCATACCCACAACTGTACAGACATGTCCAGAATGTCCAGTAAAATGCCCCGTATTTGTTGCCTATCAACCTGTCCCCCTGGGAAATCAGTGGGATGATCGCAGATGTATAGGCAGCAAACAGGAAATACAACTGATCGACACACATCTATGAGAACTAACACATTGGCAATTCCCCAATACCTTATTAGACTAAGAAGCTACATATGTTCCATGTACACCCCAACTTGTCAAGCTGTGATCAGAGTGTGTACAGTAACAGAGTGAGATGTATGTGCATAATAGTAATGTAGAATCTGGTTCTGTGTGTGGGGACATTCAGGTAGTGCCAATAAACATTTCTCCCACAGGTCTGTCAGATACCAACACTGTGCCCACAAGTACAAGAATGATACCCAGTACTGGTACTGTTTACATTGGTATTGTATGGCAATGCGACTGATGCAGTCGCTCTGAATAATGAGGAATTACACATCACTGTCACCCACACTGTCCTACAACATATAACTATCTAGGAAATCTGTATAAGAGTGTTGTAATACAAGGCCAGAATGCAAAAGCACAGGGAATTAATAAGACAGAAAGCAGATAGAAGATATACAGCAATATCTATACAGCAGACACAACTGTGATGGACAGTGTTTAAGTTGTAGCAGACACAGCCATGGTCTGAATCCTAGTAGAGGATGTAGGCTGCATACAGAATCATACCCCACAACTGTACTGATGAGGCCAGAATGTCCAGTATATGGGCACATATCTGCTGCCTGTCCCCCTGTCCTCCTGGTAAATCTGTGGGATGATCCCAGATATTTAACCAGCAAACAGGGAATACAAGTGATTGTCAAACACCTATGAGAACAAACCTGTCACTGAAACAACCCCTGAAACTGTTAGGAGAGTAGTATTTCAAGTATGTCCTATCTACACTCCCATGTTGTCAAGCTGTGACCAGAGTGTGTACAGTAACAAAGTGAGATGTATGTGCATAATACTAATGTGTAATCTGGAAGTTTGTGTGGCAACAGACAGGTAGTGCTAACAAACATTGCTCCCACAGGTACGTTGGATATGACCACTGTGCTGAGAAATACAGACCATTATAACCTGTACTGGTACTGTTCACTCTGGTATTGTAGGGAATTGTGAGTGTTATAGTTTCTCTGAATAATAAAGTATCACTGATCACTGTCACCCACACTGTGCCACATGATATAACTGTGCAGGAAAGCATGTATATGTGTGTGTCAGGTCACTAAAGGTGGAATAGGGCAATATTCTAGAAATGTCCTGGCACACCAGCATGTGGTCAACACATGGCCAGAGTCTGTGCAAAAAGAGTTGGATAGCTATGTGCACAACATCAACCCAGAATCTGGGAGTATGTATAGAAACAGTTAGTGTTAACAATCATTCCCTCCACAGGTATACCAGGTAAGAGATGTATACTGCAGGTAAAACCAGTTCATGTATAATGATGACGACAGCCATATCACTGTCCTAACCAAGGCTATAGGGTAGTGTAGTAAGACTTGTAAGGTACAGATAACAGCACTGACTAGGAAAGTAATGTGGACTACAGGAATATATTAGTTGTTAAATGACATCTTCCATCCCCCACCATATCTCCAACAATAATCAACATACCTACCCTAACTGCTATGTAATGACACCTATGTTCTGATACTGTCCAATTGTTTGACAAATATTTTAATGGTTCTCATGCATGTGCTATATTGAATTATTCCAACATTGGTGGCATGGTGCGATCAATGTACCTGCATGCTGTTCTTATTACCACTGTGGTCCCACATATGCATGTGTTCTGTTTGCTATGCAACTGTTCCGTATCTGGTGTCTGGGTTAATGGGAATATCGATGCATGCTGTTATACCTAACCCTGGAATGTGTTGACTATTACTAACCCACATATGATGATAAAATCTAAACACTATAGCATGCTTGCGAAGGTGAGTCCCAGCGGACTAACCTGTCCCACCTCAGCTGGACATGGCACCCAGCAACAGCATGTATGGGGCCCAACCCCGGACCTCCCTGTCCATTTGTCCTGCACCACCTTTGGGTGGAACCACCTCAGGGGATGGGGCTCATCCCCCTTGGGAGTGGGCACAGACAGGCACCTGTCACCTGTCAATAGGTTGGGGTAGTGGTCCATAGAGAGATGAGCCAGCAGTTTGGTGATCTTCTACACCAGCTCGAGGGCCGCATGTCGCAATTAGAGAATCAGCCTAACTCTGCATCTCAGCCCCCAGGACAGCCACCTTTGGGGCTGTGAAGGTGCAGTGATGACTGCCCATGGGTGGGGACCTCAGTCACACTGTTTCCACTAGGGGGCTCATGGGCTTCCGATTTTCCAACACCCCTCCCCATGAAGGTGTTTACCCCCCACACATGTCATATACTGCGCCTGTATGTGTCTTGTTTGTCTTGTCTGTTAACCTACCCAACCTTGTCTGTTAACCTACCCAAGATCGCAGATATACCCCAGGGATTACCTCAGTGTCACTGCTCGACAGAGGCACAGCAAAATAATGGGTATAGTTCCCCATACTAAAGGGGTGGCGTAAGCCACAAAACGATGGGCTAGGCTTGCAAATGCCCTCGGGCAGATAGCCTAGTATGAACCTATGAACCTACCTCCCCAAATATACCTACTACCCCTCACCAACATCCCACTCTCACCTGAAAAAAAAGGCAATCTGTTCCCACAAAAAAATCTCACCCCTCACATAGCTGTCCATTTCGCACACATGTCCACTGGACACATGTCTAATTGACGTCACAACTTATTTTTGTTGTCCTCACCTTTTCCCAGGGGTTTGAGTGTCCAAATCAACCTCCAAATTCAGTGTATATGGACAGCTGTTGCTGTAGAAGAAATGGGCAGCTATGGGCCTTCCCTACACCCTTCCTGCACATCCCTGGCTATTTTCCTTACTGTCTTTCCTTCTTTGTGCCTCTTTTTTCACCACTTTCCTATCAACCCCTTTTTCTTTTCTTTTCTTTTAAAGAAATTAGTGCGGGGGTAAGCAGGAGGAAGCACTTTTAAGCAGCAGTAAGCGGGTTTAAGCCTGTTTGCATGTGGGTAAGCAATGCCTACACAGGTTGAGATATTTAGAAGCTAACTGAGTATAAGAAACTGTAACTGGAAGTAAGCAGTGCTTACCTCTGCACAAACAAGCTTACAACTGCTCAAAAGTGCCTTAATCACTCTTTATTCATTGGTCCTTGTTCAGCCCAGCAACAGAATAAACAGCCTCTGCAAGGCTCAAACCCAGGACCCTAGCCACCATAGAGAAAGCAATTTACCACTAAGCCATGTCAGGTATACAGGACCCAGCTGTATTTGCAAGCATCATCCATCCCAGTCATTCAACAGTACAGAGAATGTATTCCAACATTTAGATGTATGTGTGTGTAAATATATTAATATCTAAACAGATGCAACATATCTATATATGTATATATATATATATATATATATATATATATATATATATATATATATAAATATATATGAACATATATACATGCAAATGCCTACATCTATAGATATATACGTCTACATCTATGTGTCTAAATATATACAGCAAGTTACATATATGTAAGCAGATATATATATATATATATATATATATATATATATATATATATATATATATATATATATATATATATATATATATATATATATATATATATATATATAGATATAGGTATATATGGACATACATCTGTAGATAACAATGGTAAAATAACTAAAACATACATGTCCACATGCACCGTTAATGAGGTTGAGAGGCCCCAAACAATATTCTTGTACAAATATGTATACCCTCCTTCCTCCACAGCCAAACATGTCCACTCTGCAATACACTACCAAGTGTTGCAGATCCCATAACCAGGACCTGACACGACATGGGCACAAGATGTTAAAAGTACTACATCCCACCTGTATGATGTCAGGCTGGTATTGGTGACATATCATGCAGTACAGTCTGGCTCCCATAGGAAATGTACAATGTGGAAGCTATCAACATCCCCAGGATACATATACACAGACACATATATAGAGAGGGAGAGAGAGAGAGGTGTAACTACACATACACACACATAAATATGTACAGTAAGATACATATGTGGAAGGTGCACACAATATGGAACAGCCACTATGCCTACAGTTAACATCTTAACAACTGGAGAGTGTATGAGAAACCCACACAAATGACAATCGTTTCTTGCAACATATACCCACAGAGAGGTCATAGGATATAACACCACCCACAATTTTGCATAAATGGAAATCCTTTATTTGTGTACTATTACAGTTTTCTGTGCCATGTCATCTGTTCAGACACTGACATCCATATACACAGAATAATGCAACTGTGAAACAGTTATACTAATACAATAGTCTGGAAAGGTTCACAGTTGTTGCTGTCCAGGCTAAGTCTTTCAAATACTACAATAGTAAAGACAGACTGGGCCACAGGATACCAAACAATCAACAGTAAGTAATGCAGGTGTATAGTTCAGCAGCCTCTATCTCCACTCTGTACACAATCACTAGGTGGTAAAGACTTCAGTTGACACAATGGGATGTAACTGTTACATAACAAGGCATAACTGATGCCATCACAAGCACACTGACAAACAGAACAGTCTGTATGTCAGGAGGCAGTAGGCCTGCATTAACCCAAGTTATGTAACTAATGTAAATATAGGCAAATTGTATGTTACTGTACATCCATATACCTTAAGGCAGCTCAGCCCTGATACCCCCACATTTTGTAACAGCCTAGATTAGTTATGGTGCATCCCCTCCCAGACTCAATAATACAGGACCATATACCACTGTTACATAGACTGGCTTCTGGAGTGCATAAGGGCACACATGTATTGTGTAGGTGAAGCCCACACATATATGGCCCCAGCCCCACCGTATATGTGGGGGATACAACAGCATTGGACTGATGGCAGGGATGGCAGCATGAGATACTCACAGGCCACTACATAACAACCTCTGACAGCATGTCATATGTTCAAAGCTTGGTATGTAGGTGGAGGACAGAAGCTGGAACACAGGCCCATATGTGGAAAACTGTTGCCATACATCAAACAAGTCACTGGTGTTACAGAATAGTCTGCAACATACCCTTAGTCAGGGATTTGAGGTTAGAAACATAAATGGATGTAGCCATGTACTGATAGTACTCAACACACACACTGCCAGTGAAATATCTGATGCAAGACCTGTGTGGTGGACAGACAAAACATGATAGGCACACCTCTGGCCACCAAGAGGATAAGTCCACAGTTGAGAGCTATGCAGACAGACTACATTCCAAGGTAAAGTAGTATGTACACACACCCTGTAACACCAGTACTATACAAAGCATAACACAACTCTACTCACACTTTGTCTGTAGTTCCTGATCCTCCTACAAATATGTGGCTGTCCTGAGTGTGCCGGTTCTCCTGTAAGAGGTATTGTTACCTGCTGTCTGTAACACTGATGCCCACACACAGGAAGGATGTCCATCACACAGGAAAGGTAAAGAGACCACATCCACATGATGTTGGGATTTATACATGCAGGTAACAAGTGGAGGACACTGATTGGTGCAGAGGCCATCACCTGATCATGTGCATCACCTACTAAAGCCATGCTGCAACAGCTCAACCCATTTACTGGAGAGAGAGAGAGAGAGAGAGAGAGAGAAAGAAAGACAAAATACTTAAAAAAAGCCTAAGGCAAAGGCATTTAGCCAGCGTTCATTCAAGACATCATTCCCACAACAGGTATGCAAAGTATATATACATGTAATAGAATGTAGTACCTGGTCCATAATAATGGGATAGATGATGTGAAATTTATTTATTTTATTTATTTATTTTTTATTTAACATTTGTTAACCGGGCTAGTCCAGCTGGATATATTTCCATTTTCAGCAGAGGCCCGAGGAGAAAAGCTCCAATTGTAAAACATACCACCACCACACCAAAAGGTTTAAAATAGACAAAAAGGAATTAGCTATAAATTCTAGGAAGACAAAAGGACATACTAAACTAGATGCATCATACATTTACAGAACATTTTACAGCATGTAAGTCTAGGGCAATCCCAAGACACTATTAGAAAAATACCTTTAAAACTTTGGTAAATCTAGTTTATGCAGACAGTTACTTTTCCTAAGGATTATATGCTAGACATATTATTAGAAAAAAGGAAGGGAGAGAATAAAAGGAGGGTATATTAATTAAAAGGCAGGGAATACTACCAACAGGGTACATTGATGTCTCAGCAGACAAGAATCTAATTGTTGTCAAGTAGTAGAGATTAAGTACCTTCTAATTTAGGGAGAATATAGGAAAGAGAATAGGATAGTGGAAGGCCAAGAGATGACAATGAGAAGTCCAGAGGATCAGTCTGGGTAACAGCAAGGGCATAGCCAGTGATTTTTAAGGTATGCCTTAAGACTTTGCTTGAAGAGAGAGAGGGATGGAAGTGTGGTAAGGTCAGAGGGCAAGAGGTTCCATTGTTTTCCCACGGTATTTGAGAATAGTGAGTCACCAGCTAAGTTGTTTGACTTGGTGGTCCTAGTAAGTAGTTTATTGGAGGAGCCGAGACTCAAGATTCCTATAGGGTGATATAAGGTTGTTTAGTACTGGTGTATTATTAGGTTGATAAAAAATGTTATGAGTGATGGTAAGTTGGGAAAGTAACAGAAGAGTTTTTAGTTCCAGCCAGTCTAGTTGATGAAGGTTATGACAATGGTGAGTTCTATATGGGTTTCCAGTGGCAAATCTAGCAATACTATTATAGGAGTTGGATAGTTTGGTAAGATTATTTTTTTTTAGATTAGTATATATGGGAGCTGCAAACACTAGTGTTGAAATTAGGTGGGAGTGGGAAATAGTCTTTCTGGAAGTTGGAGTCAAGAAAGGTTTTATCCTATATAGGGAGCCCAGTTTTTTATTAACAGATTTAATGGTGTTATTAATGTGAATGTCAAAGGTGAGATTATTATCAATTGTAATTCCTAATAGTTTGGTGGAAGAGTCTGGGGATATAAGGGTACCATTGCTAGATTGAATGGAGAAATCTATGAGGGGTGACTTAGTGTTTGGCGTAAACAATAGTAGCTTGGTCTTTTTTGTATTCAAAAGAAGGCACCGTCTAGAGAACCATGACTCTACAGTGTTGAAAGCTGTTTGGGTTAAAGACTGAAGTTCAGATATAGAGCTGGAAGAGCATATGATTGTAGAATCATCAGCATATTGTATACAGGTGGTTAGAGGAATGGCTATTTGAAGGTCATTGATGAATAATGAGAATAGGAGTGGACCAAGAATGGATCCTTGAGGGACTCCTAGGGAAATGGGAAGGTGAGAAGATAGTTGATTGTCCCAAAGGACTGCTTGCTGTCTATTACTAAAGTAAGACTTAAACCAGAGAATTGCTTTGGTGTCAAGAGAGAAAGATGGCAGAGTATTCAAGAGTAGGCGATGGTTAACCATATCAAAGGCTTTAGATAGGTCGAGAAAGAGTGCTGATGAGAGGCTATTATTATTGCGGTTATTATTAATGGTGTAGGTGAAGGATAGGAGAGCTGAGGTGGTACTATGATAAGGCCTGAAACCATGCTGACAGTTAGCTAGAATGTTATGTTTTAGTAAGTGGTTCATAAGCTGTTGGTGAATACATTTTTCCATAATTTTGGCTATTGGAGAAAGGAGGGCTATAGGCCTGTAGTTAGAATAGTCAGTAGCTTTACCTTCTTTTGTGTAAAGGAATAATATGAGAGATTTTCCAGAGGTTCCTTCGGTTATGGTACGGTTAATCAGGATGGATATAGGATAGGCAACTACTTTGGCAGCTTGCTGAAGGTATTCAGATGGCAAGTTATCGGCTGAGGGGGTACAAGGTTTGAATTTGTGGATAAGTTTATAGATGTAGGAGGTAGGGATGGGTTTTAGTTGGAATGTAGGCTGAGTATGAGGTAAGGAGTTAGGTAGATCAGAGTTATCTGTTGCTAGTTGGTTGGCCAGAGATTGTATGGTATTTGTGAAGTAAGTGTTAAAGGTATTGGCAGTTTGATGGGAGGTATTGTTTTCTGACCCTAGAGGGGAAGGAGTGCTAGATTGTCCAGGGTGAAGGAGGTTATTTATGCTTGCCCAGAACTTTTGTGGATTAGCGTGGTGATTTTGCTGCAGTTTTCAAAAGTAGTTTTTTTTTATCAGAGAGAATTGCTTTTTTGTAGCATTTCTCAACTGTCTAAAGGTTTGTTGATCTGGGGTATTTCTGGTTGCTCTCCACTTAGTCCAGGACTTATTTCTAAGTAAAATATTTTGTCTGGTATCTTTTGAGAGCCATGGGGCAGGTTTGGATTTTGTTCTAATGGATCGTTTAGGTGCATGTCTGTCAAGGATTGTTAAGAATTTGTTGTTGAAATATTTAGCAGCTTCTTCAAGAGGGAGAGTTTTTAGAGGGTTCCAGTCACAGGCACTAAGTTCTGTTTGAAATAGTGCAGGTTGAAATTTTTTTCTTAGATTGAAAGGTCCTATAGTTGGGGGCATTTGTAGTGTCATGCCTTTGTCTAATGATGTAGGTGAGCATGTGGTCACCGACATCATCAGGTAGGGTCCCTACTCTATAAGTATGTTCTTGTTTATTGATTAGTATCCAATCTAGTATAGTTTCTTTATTATTAGGTTTGTTAATTCTAGTGGGGGTAGAGATGGTTTGATAAAAGGCATGCAGATTAATGTGAGAGGAAGGATTGTCTGCATTTATACTATTCCAGTCAGTGTTGACATCTCCTAGAATAATAGTTTCTTGTGGAAAAGTAGTAGATAACCAACACAGGGTATCCTCTATTGTAGCAGTGTTATTGCCTGGTGGTAGGTAGATGCAGATTATATATAGCGCTTTGTTAGAATTGAGTTGGAATTTGGTGATTAAGAGTTCAACTTTACTATTTTCAGGTGGGTTATAAGGTATAGAGGAGATGTGTAGGTCATTTTTGAACAGTAAGGCTACTCCATCCTTTGCATTTTACTCTATCGAGTCTTAGTATATTATACCCTGGGGGGATAATTTCATTATCCTTTGTTGTGGGTTTTAACCAGGTTTCTGTAAGACAGAGGATGTCAAAGGAGTGAAAATCTAAAAGGGCATGGAGATGGGCAACTTTATTGTTAATACTGCGGATATTAAGATGATCTATTAGTAGGAAGTTAGAGGGACTGGTCTGGGAAGTTAATGTGTTGGGAGGGGTGCTAAGAATAGGTGAAGTGGCGAGATTAGAAGGGCCTGGGTTAGGGTGGATGTCACCATCTTTTAAGGTGGGTGATTTTAGTACAGAAAGAGGGTGAGAATTAAGGGTAAGTAGATTTTTGATTTTTTTTATTGAGGGCTGGTTTCATTTCATGGGTGTAAGACGATGATATTTAGGTAGCAAGTAGCTAGAAGTAGAGGTGATATTTATTTGGGGATGTGTAAAGGTGGTGTTATATAATAATGTTTGTTTAGGAGAGTAGTTAAAGTAGTAGCATTTTACATTTTCAAAAGAGGTGAGGAGATAGATAGTGGTAAGGATAGGTATAAGAGTGGCTGAGAGTATTACTAAGGATAAGATAGTTTTAGTTATTGTAGACATATTACTTATTAAGTGCAAATTGTTTGTGGTGGGAAAGATAGGAAATAACAGTTGAGAAGTTAAGGCAGGGTATTTGAGAAGAAAAAAAATGTTACAAGTAAAGGAGTATTCTTTAAGTAGTATATAGATAAGATAGGTAGGTAATAGAAGAGAAATGAGAAGGATAAAGAAGTTGTAAGAAGATGGGTTAGGGTAGAAGAGATAAAGAGCTTGTGAGATTAATGAGGTTGTTAGGGAAGTGAAAAATTAAGGAGGTGTAGACGAAAAACTACTAAAGGTGGAGTGACTGATGTAAATAGTGTGTGTAGGGTTGTAAAAGGGAGGGTACTGGAAAAGCAGTAAAGGATGGGTGTGGTTTAGGTAAATTAATTAGAGTCACGGATAGGTTGGACAGGAGAGAGGGTGTGGTATAGGAAGTATATGGGTAGGAGCACTGGGGGTGGGTGGGAATTGGGGGTAGGGTAGGGGAGCGAAGTGAGTCCGTAGGGCGAACGGAGTGGGAATCACCAAGAAGTGCTGAGAGGCAATCAGTTTTGTAGTGAGACTGTAAATTCCAAGACCTTATCAGGTATGTAGGACTTCCTACAGACACTAATACCTGTGAAATGCTAGTGGAGTCCCTTTTGTCTTATTTATTATGGGAGAAAGGAAAAATAAGAAGCAATAGTAAGACAGCAAACTTTGGATAAGGTAAGTTACTAGTTCTTCTGTCTTACTGTCTAACAGACTACCAGATTAAAGTCTAGAATGTCTCTTCCATGGGGTTAGCTATGTGATAAGTTAAACATGGATAGCTAAAAGTAGGTTCATACATCAACTCTAGAGAATATTACTATACGAGTAAGATACAGGGAGTACAAGGTGTACTTTGCTGCCCTCTAGTGGTCAAACAAAAGAATTGCGCCTAGTCTCAAAACATGTTTATGGAGAAGAGAAAAAGGGGGAGAGAGGGATGGATGGCCTCAGGTAAGTCCACGGGTATGCTGGCCCAAAATCAGGAATATGATAAATGATTTATATGTGCAATCAGGTGTTGTTGTGATGATGTTCAACTGAATAACTGCTATGGAGAATAGTGTCTGTCCCTGTGGAAAGTGGGCCATAACCATCAACTGTGCAGGTCAGCACTGACTGACAAGATGTAAACCATCATAGTGTGTGTTGTGTAATGAGAAGTATGTATATTACGTGGCCATAAGCTGGTGGTGGAAGTAATGCCAGTACAATGGACATGTGGGATCCACAGCCCACCACTGGCAGGATACTCAGGTTAATCTGTAATGTAGCATGCCGGAATGCCATATGTGTGTAATAGGGTTACCCACAATTGGGTCCTACATATAGGTTCATAGGTAGGTACTAGGCTATTGGCACTAAGGCCTATACAAGCCTAGCCAAAAAGGTGTCCTGGCTTTCGCCACCCAAGAAAATGATTTTCCTGTGCCCCTGTCAAGCAGAACCACAGAAGTGATCACCAGGGTGAATTTCCTATTACCCATCCAATCATCAGGATTTTTCTTGAATAGTGTTAATGAGGAGTTCTGTTTGACAAAGATAGGTAGTCTGTTTCAGAGTATGGGAAGTCTCTGGGACAGGAATGTATCCCTCCAGCATGTTCTGTTTATTGTGGTGACAAGGTTTAGGTCCCTAGAGCGTGTAGCTTGGAGGGATTGGGATTTCTTTAAGTGGAGCATGTCCAAAAGCTCTGGGTTTGACATAGCTTTGTATGTTAGGCAGAGATCTCCTCTAAGTAGGTGATATGTGTTGGAGTAAAGCTTGGAGTTTTTTGAGACGGTCTGCATAGGGCATCTGTTTGAGGCCAGTAATCCTCTTTGTGAGGTATTTTTGCGGCCTTTCGAGTTGCTGTAGATGTCTTGTGAGGTACATACCAATTCTGGATGAGAAACCTTTTGTGATGAGGTGTGCCACGTAGAAGGATTTCCTGACCACTGTGGCGATGTGATTATCAAAGGAGAGACTACAGTCCACCTGTGTCCCAAGGTCTCTTATCACACTTTTGGTGCTAAGTAGACTACAGCTTATGTGGTAGTTCAAGGGTACAGAGTTTTTACCAAAGGGGATGACAATGCACTTTTTGGCATTGAGCTTGAGACCATGTCTTTGACACCCAGCATCTGTCTCAGTGAGGCCCTTTTGTAGGATGTCCACATTGTTAGGCGTTTCAATTATGGCTCCTAGTTTGCAGTCATCTGCAAATTTAGTTAGCCAAAGACCTTCTGTGTTAGCCTGCACTTCAGAGAAGTAGATACCAAACAGGAGAGGACCCAGGACTGAACCTTGTGGTACTCCACTTGTCACTGGTCTGAAGTCAGATTTGGAGTCTGCCACTTTCACGGTGTGGGTTCTGTCAGTAAGCCAGTTGGCAACCCATCTTGTGACATAGGGATTTATACCTAGTTTAGTGAGTTTATCTATAATTCCAGAATGGGGGATGGTGTCGAACGAATTGGTGAGATCTAGATAGGCTGTGTGAACCACCTTACCCTCATCTATGACTTTGTTGATTCCTTCAAAGAAGTATATCAGGTTTAGGAGACATGATCTGTCTTTTACAAACCCAAACTGTGTGGGGTCCAGAGTTTGGAGATCTCCAATGTCTTTGTTTATGAGTTCCATGATGATTCGTTCCATGGCCTTGCAGACGAGGCTCATCAGGCTAATGGGACGGTAGTTCCTGGGGTCTGTTGTGGTCCCCCCTTTGTGGAGTGGGATAACTGTCATGGTGCGCCATTCAATGGGCACAAAGTCTGAGGTGAGGCTATGATTGAACATGGTACTTAGGTGGGGTGCCAGTTAATTCTATAGTTCATATAGAAGGCAGCCTGGGATGTTGTCAGGTCCCATGGATGCTGTGTTCTTGGCTTTGGAGAGTGAAGTTTTTACCTGTGCAGCCATTATTACAGGAACTTTGCATCCTTCCGGTATAAAGATGGGCCCTTTAGGGGGTGGGGGGGGTAAAGTTAGCACTGAACCTATCTGCCAGGATGTTGGCAATATCAGTTGGTTCTGTATATTTAGTGTCATTGTGCTGTAACTCAGAGCAGATCTGAGTGTTGCCATTGAGATTTTTGTCATAGCTATAGAATTTATTTATTTATTTATTTATTTTACATTTGTTAACCGGGAGAATCCGACTGGATACATGTCCATTAAGTACATAACAGACATATGAACATTGTTAATGCAAAAAAGGAAGATAGTTGAGTTCTAAATACAATATAAAGATACATCACATCTTGGGAAAAAAACAACAGCAGCATATAAAAAAAAAAACATAGGTCAGTTACAAAAGTAGCCTTGTTTATGATTAAGGATAGTGAGGTAAGAGAAGGGTAAATGATAGTGGTTAATCAGGTTTGGAACAGGGACATTGCCAGAGAGTATTGAGATGGGGTTTAAGTTTTTTGAATTGGGGAGTGAGGGTTTTCTGGGGTGAGCATGGTCGTAGGGAGTTCCACATTTTACCTACAAAGTTTGAGAATAGAGAATCCCCAGCAGAATTTAATGATGTTTTCAGAGCTGGTGTTTTCTCTGGGTGATACAGTATCTGGTGAGCCGTTTGAGTTGGTTGAAATGGAGTTGGCTGGAAAACTCTAACCACCCTAGTTGCTTCAAGTTAGTGCAGTGGTGCGTTCTAAAGGTGGAATTTGTGGCAAATCTAGCTATGTGATTGTAACAAGAAGCAAGTTTGTTAAGGGTTGTCTTGTTTAGGTTTCATAGAAAAGAGTTGATAGTAGGTGTGTGCTGGCAATTGTAATTTTAGCGTGAGAGTGAGAAAGTGTTTTGTCAAATTAAAGGGAGTTATCAATGGTAACACCTAATAGCTTTGTGTGAGCTTCTAGTGATATAGTGATTCCATTGGAGGATGTAATAGAGAAGGTGGGAAGAGTCTTGTTAGTGGGTGAGAAAGTAAGTAGTTTTGTTTTGTTGGGGTTGAGAACTAGTTGTCGACTTGAGAACCATTTTTCTATTAGGTTGAAGGTGTCTTGGCAGTGCTGATGATAGTCGAATCATCTGCATATTGAATGCATGTGGCATGGGGGGTGATTGTGGGCAGGTCATTAACAAAGATGGTGAAGAGAAGAGGGCCAAGAATAGATCCTTGGGGAACTCCAAGTGTAACAGGTAGGCATGTAGATAATTGGTCCTGCCATAGAACAGCCTGTTGCCTATTGGACAGGTAGGATTGGAACCATTTCAGTGGAATTGCTGAGTGATAGTTTTTAATGTATGGAGGAGTTGAATGTGGTTCACCATATCAAAGGCCTTGGAGAGGTCTAAGAAAAGAGCAGATGATAGTTTATTATTGTTTCTGAAGTTATTGATGGTATTAGAAAAGGATAGTAGGGCTGATGTGGTACTGTGATTTGATGTTGGGAGTTAGCTAGAATTTTATTTTTGGTGAGGTGTTCCATCAGTTGTTTGTGGACACACTTTCCATAATTTTGGCCAGGGGTGAGAGTATAGCTATAGGTCTGTAGTTGGTTAATAATGTGGGACATTTTTCCATATGGAGGATGAAGGCTTCTGACAAGTGCGGTTTATGATTATGGAGGCAGGATAGGAAATGGCCTCAGCTGCTTTTGCAGAAACTCAGCTGGGAGAAGGTCAGCTGCTAGCTTAGTGGGTTTTAGTTTTAAGAAGAGATGTTATAAAGGATATGGGTACTGGATCGAAGGTAAATAGATGATCTGATGTAGTTGTAGTATTCTGCTGGCATGGGTAGTGGAGTGGGCTGGTTGTTTGTTTGAATTGTGTTGTATAGTTTCTGTGAAGAAACTATTGAATGTTAGCAATGTTTACAGGGCACTGTTGTTTGCAAGTTGTTGGAGTGGGGGTGGATTATTAAGGTGTTTGTGTTGGAGGTGGAGGAAGAAGTTTTTTTTATCATTTAAGATCATTCTTTTAGTTTCATTTCTAAGTTGCCGGAAGGTTTGGTGGGAGTGTGGGTCTTTAGAGGTACGCCATGTGACCCACATCTTGTTTCTAGATAGGATTTTGGATTTTGTTTCCTATAGAATGTTTAGTTCCCATAGAATGTTTTGTGGTTGTCTTTAGAATCAGTGGCAATTTTGTTTTCATAACTAGCTTTGGAGGATTCTATGAGGGATTTCAACTTCTTACTGAGGCTGACCAGGGAGTTCCTCCAATCATGGGATTTTACTCTTTTTTGCAACAGTTTCTTTCTTCTGTTGTAGAGTTTGTTTATGGCAGAAGACCACCATATTGGCTTCCTTTTTTTGGAGGATAGCCTCTTGATTCTGTTAGGGATAGCATGATCCATGCACTCGTGTAAGTGCTTATAAAGTGCATTTGTGTAGGATTCAGCAGTCGTACCTCTATTGTCCATCTGCATGGGTGTCGTGAAGTTTGCCACTTCTGTCTTAAGAAGCGTGAAGTTGGCTTTGGAGAAATTTTTTACGGTTGTTTTCCTAATGGGGTGGGTGGGAGCGGGATGTGGATGTCTAGGGTGATTAGCTTGTGGTTGGATCTGACCAACGAGGAGCTGACCTCTGGTGTGAAACACCAGTCACCCATGTTGGTGATGACCAGGTCTAGGATATTGCTGCCTCTGGTGGGGGTGTAGATAAGTTGATCCAAAGCATTGGAATTGATAATTTCCAGAAAACTTTGAGCAGAGGAGTTGGTACATGATAGTTTTCCCAGTTAATGGTAGGGTAGTTGAAATCACCCATTATTAGAGTGTTGGGTTGTACCTTAATATTTTCCAGTGTAGCAAGAAAAGAAGAGTGGGAATCCTGGGGCATGGTAGGGGGTCTGTAGCAAGTTACAATCTGGATTGCGGTTTTGCCTAGAGTTAGTTGAACTTGGATAATTTCTGATGCATTATGCTGAGCAACTAGCTTGGAGGTGTGGATATCCTTAATGAATATGGACACGCATCCACCTTTAGTGTTTCGGTCCAGGTTTGGTGGCTGAAAGGTGTGGTATGAATTATAGCCTGGTAATGCAGGGGTGCTCTGTGGAGCTTTGAACCAGGTCTCTGTCACTGCACAGATGGCAATGTTCTCCATTTTAAGGAGTGCCTCGAGTGAGTGCATTTTGAGGTTTAGACTTCTAGCATTGAGTAGCACTACCCTCAGGCCATGTCCATGTGTGGCACCTGTCTGTGTTGTAGCAAGGCAGAACAGTGTAGTGCTGCAGGAAGGTGTTGTTAAATTGTGGAACTGATGTCTGAATGTACCCCACATATAGGTATGCATATGTGTACATATGTCACCTATATAATATATAACGATATATATGTATATCAGCATGTATGTCCACAAATATACAGATACCCATGTGTACACACATATATGTGCACATATATACATCACATATATCTACACATATATAGATATATACCTATATGCACATGTCTACATATATACAAACACACACACAAACATATATGTATGTAAAGACATGTCCCCTATTTTAGTGACACAGTGATGCATGCTATGCGCGAGACACCAGCACACATAGCAATACACACAGATATCTTCTGCTGGTAGTGTGTGCAACATGGATGAGTATGTCACATGTTAGTCCCTTGTTGGGACCACATTGCCCCCGTCTGTGAGGTATGCAATGGGAATATGGGAATGTATGGCAGGTACACTTCTGGAGGTGGTCAGGATTGGTAGATATAGAGGACAGTCTACAGGGGCGGTATGTGACACATGTGGTGGGTAAAGGATGGTGTTTGTGGTCTGTGATGTGGACACCCCATGGGCCCCAATATGGGCACAATGGGAACAAGCCTTCCACCCACTGCTACTCACAACAGCAGTCCAAGTCCTGAAGGTGCCTGGTCTGGAGGCTGAGCAGGAGGAGCATGTTGGCCCTGTGAATGTGTACTGCTTGCCTCAGACTGATGTAGCACATCCCACATATGTCTGTGGAGCCTGGTATGGAACAGACCCTAGACCTGACCTCAGCGGACAGAAATAAGTTTGTGTGTGCCCCGACAGGGGGGGGGGTGGCAACATCCCCTGGGAGGTTTCATCTGATGGTATTGCTGGACCAGTACATGAGGAGGTTGCAGGTTGGGACACACATATGATGTGGCCAGGTACCATGGGCAGATGGGTTTGGAGAGGTGGATCTGGGTGCCAGTAGAACATATACATGTTATTGTGTCACTGTTATAGAAAATATGTTGGTAGTAATAGTCTACACAATCCCGGTACATGTCCAACAGCATGCATAGATATTCCCGATAACACAAAATGTCAGATGTGCAGCAATCCCAAAGCAGCCATACCACTGGTATATACGGAACCATAGTGGCCCTGACAATGGCATGCAGGTGAATAGTCTGTAACAGGCCAGCAATGATAGTGTCCACACAGGGAACATGGCTACAATCACATAGCAGAAAATGTGGTACAATACAATATCTGTCACACTGGTAGCTAGGCTGTAGCCATACCTAATGAGTTGTGTGTACAGTTTGTTGAAGCTGATATGATGGGGGGGGGTGACAGATGTGTATTACAAACTGTGGTAACCTTGCTGTATGAGTTGCTCAGATCTATTCCCATCTTTATGTCTTTCAGCCAAGATGGCACTTGCATGGTTACCCACCTATTCCCAAGCAGAGAATGATGTTGTGATATCAGACTTGATCCAGCACTATCCAGTGCTGTTTAGCAGGGCTGTACATGAGCAGCAGGAGCGGACCGCCCTGTGGAATGACCTAGTCCACAGGGTCAATGATGTTGGACTGCACAACTGCAGTTATGAGCAGGTCCTGCATTATTGTACTGACCTGCTTCACAATGCCTGTCGGCGTGCTGCTGCATTCCAGGGGATCACCTTGCAACATGGGGGGGGTGCATGCCTTCCATCCCCTGACACGTATGGAGGAGCTCCTGGCTAGCCTCGTAGTACCTGCCCATTCGGACAGCCATCAACCACTGGACTCCTTCATGGAGGTGGGTGTCACCCACACATTGGCCGAGGAGCGTGCAGGTAAGGACACAGGGCACATCAGTAGACCACTGTTGTGTATACATCCATATTGGTACAGGTAGATCATGCATATCTGACATGTCATAGATATATTGTGTTGCTGCATTGTAGTGATAAACATATGTTCACATGTGGTAGTATTGTGGGAATGTACCATTGATGTATTGTAATACTGGACCCACCCTGTAGCACTGCCACAGGTGTGGCCACTGACATTGCATCTCTCACCCTCTTATGTAGGTCCCTCCGGGATACCACCAAGGCAGCAGCCTGTAACTGGTGAGTATGTTTTATGTAGATGCTTGCCAACACACTGGACATGTAATGGTGATGGTATATTCCATGTAAACATCTAACACACCTACCCTGAATGCATTCTGTACATGTGCATGTATTGTTGCTATGAATTGCATGGTCTCACAGGAGTGACCATGATGTGGTATTGGAAGGGTATTTCAGACACCTGCATGATAACTAACATCCTGTTATTGTGGAATGTGTCCACAGGGAGTAACATACTGGTGGTAGACATGGCCTACAGTAGGGGCATGTTTGGAAACCCACCCAAATACAGTGCAACACCAGTGTATATACCTGTAGGACAATGACAACTGCTGCAGAGATACACTATGGCCTAAGGCATTACAGTAGTCCACATTATTAGCTGAGTTTAGGCTGCAACATGTGGTGTTCAGTGTATGGGACACTGCAAAGTGGCACACATGTGTAGGGCTTATTTGTCATGCATCTGCATAAAGGCTGAAGGGGGGGGTTTCAGCATGACACACCAGTGCACTGCAGTAGGGATGGTAAAGATGCTAGGAATAGCCCTATCTGCACATAGTCAGGTTCAGGACCTGTGGCAGCCATAACCCTACCCACACAGCAATACAGATGGCATTGTGTGAACACCATGGGGTGTGCAAATGAGTAGACCTTGCAATCATGCAGAATAGGAGGACATGTGTAGGGCACACTGAACATACACTGGCAAATGCAGATGGCCCACGCTGGTATACCCTTGCCAGGAGTAGTGACTGCTGTTGTACACACAACAAAAGGTGCGATAAACCATCATGATAAGGGTGTGCACACATATGCCAGAACTGTGTATATGCATTGCAGTCAGCAGACACACACCTAACACAATTTGTAGACACTGCATGTGAAAGTACAGGACATATGTCACATATCGGGCTCATGTACTGCTAAGATATGCGGTGATGTGGTCCCATGGCAGATCAATGATGTGTGTGTCAAATCAATAAAGGTGTGTACACCCACCATAGCCAAGGTATGCTCTGATGGTTGTCAGTGTAAGACTATTGGATTGATCACACATGGTCTGTTGATGTTGAGAGCTGTAAATCAGACATCAGGGATTCACAAATGACATCTGTCCACATATCATCCCAGGTATGTGTTGCTGAAAACATAGGAGCTGTGAGAAGCACAGCTGACATAACTGACACAGTACTAAACATTCCACAATGGGTAGTACACCTGTGAATTGTGGTGCACAGTACATGGCAGGGTGCAGAACAGGTGCACAGCAATACCGTGTACATGGATGCAGTGGTATCCGGGGTAAGGGGCATCACCTAGTGACAGAGCACATGCATCACACATGTATACTATTGCTAGCATGGATTGACTATAGCTGAACTGCATGCTGTTCTGTACGATATGTTCTGCATGTTGACAGATGGGTAATAGGAGGACTGTGTGTACTATTACTGTGCAACCTCACCTGTGTGCGTGTGTGTGTGTGTGTGTGTGTGTGTGTGTGTGTGTGTGTGTGTGTGTGTGTGTGTGTGTGCGTGTGTGCGTGTGTGTGTGTATGTGTACATCCTGGTGGTTTGTTAGTTTGTCTGCAAGGTCACTCTGGTGAAGTGGAGGGAGGTAGATGCATGTAGGATGTGTGTGTGCATGTGTGTGCTTGTGTGGGTGGCCATGTATGCACATGTGTGATTGCTGGATGTTCATACGACTGTACCTCCTTTTGGGACAATGCAGTACATGGACATGGACTGCCACATTACACACCAGGAATACCTGCCATGTGTGTAATCACATGACAGCAAATAGTATAATATGGTCTGTAGCATGGAGTAGGCATCCAGATGGAAGGTAAACACCAGGTACACCCTTAATATTGCAGTCATCAGGGAGGACACCTACAACCTATATATGCATCACTACAGATGCATTGGGGAAGTACTAGTCAACACCAGGGAGTGTATCCAAATATAACAGTTGTCACATGATAGGCTGAAAGAGCAGCATATCTGGCATGTACTGAGCATTACATACACATGACACACCAGTGCGAGACATTCTGAATACACCATAGTAGCCCACACATATAGGGGCCATGCACATCATGTTCGGACATACAGAGGGTGCATACTGAATGACAGCAGTAATGCTACGTAAAACCACTACACACAGGTCAGGCAAGTAAAGTAGCGACAAGCCTTGTGTTGTGGCCACTTGTGTGGGCATTTAGAGGACTGAGATGTTAATGAGTGGTGTCAATATGTGTATGTTAACAAGTGTGATGCTGGATGGAGTAACACATGGACATATACGTGGGACTGTCTGTAAAGCCATGGACAGGTAGGTATTATGGAAGTGTGTGTGTGTGTGTGTGTGTGTGTGTGTGTGTGTGTGTGTGTGTGTGTGTGTGTGTGTGTGTGTGTGTGTGTGTGTGTGTGTGTGTGTGTGTGTGTGTGTGTGTGTGTGTGTACTGTTAGGTAATGCTGTACAGATTTTAAAGTGAGTTTATTGTTTTCCCTCACAGGTGGCGAGGTGGGTCAGGGACCCTCCTGCATGCAGTCTGATGTTGCTGTCCATACAGACACCGAAGATGATGATAGTACTGTTGAGGCACAGGTGGGGTTGTCAGGGGCTGACACTGCACCAACATCTGACATCCTCCTTTTAGCCACCCTAAACTCACACACAGTTTCAGTGCCTAAACCTACCCCATCACCAGTGGCCATAGCGGGGGAACAGCTGGTGTTTGGTGACAGTGCACAGGGAAGTGTGGTAACCATGCCTACTGCATCCAGTCGCAGCAGGCATAGCTGGATGGCTGGCAGGGCACCACATAGTCAGATGCCCAGGGTGCTCATGATAGGGCCACTGAAGATCATGCCCCTGGCATAGGCAACATAGCTGGTAGCAGCAGGTGCATGTTTCAGGCTGTAATGGCGATGCAGGCACCTATGGAACATTACACCAGACAGGGCCTGAGGCTGCAGAGGGCTGCCCTCACATCTGTAAGTGGCAACCTCAGTGAACTGTCAGGTGCCATCCTCATTGGCCATGGTGTGTCCGTGCTTCAAAGTGTGCTGGGGATGCAGCGATGCCTGCATGGACGTGGGCCAGCAACACCAACAGCTGGCAGTCAATGTGGATGTGCTAGGACACCAAGGGGCTCATGTAGTGGCAGTAGCAGCCCCGGCAGTGTGGGGGGGGTGTGCTGTCCACACCACACCATAGCAGGCCATGTGCACATGGTCCTGGCCAGTCCCAGGAGGGACCTGGTACCAGCGGACAATTGTCATCAGCAGGTGAGAGTAGCACATCAAGGCCTTTACCTGGACATGCCCATGGAATCCCTGGCAGGCACAGTCCACATGTCCATGGCCGGAGGCAGTGAACTGCACACCCTGCCAGATATGATCTGCAGCTGTCCATAAATACCTTTGTAGGGCAGCCACATGGCAGAACTGTGTGCATGCATACCCACACACTATGCAAACACACATAGGGTAACCCTAAACCTGCACACACCACATCTCCTCACCCAGCCCTCCACAGTACACCTCTCACCAACACACAAGGTGTCAAATGTATGGCCCACCCTCGGCCTCTGGCAAACCAATATCACACCCTGTGCATATGGTGATAACTGTGCCACATCCCTGTCATCCATACCATCAATACAGGGACAGGCTGATATGGTTCTGATGCACATGGTGACTGTACAGCAGTGTACTACAGTACTGCAGTGTAACATGTTGTAGGAAGTAGAGTATAATGCATTTATGGCAGGTTGTGTAGCCATCCAACAATGATGCCTTATAGCTGTTAGTAACACTGGTTGGATGTGGTCTCTTCAATGCCATCCATTTGCATTGTAGGTGCACGTGTCAGCACTAGGATGCCCCATGCATATGATGATACCTGTGACACATCCCTGTCATCCATACAGTCAATGCAGGGACAGACTGATATGGTTCTGATGCACACAGTGACTGTACAACAGTGTACCACAGTACTGCAGAGTAACATGTTGTATGGAGTGTAATGCATATATGGCAGGTAGTATAGCCATCCAGCAATGATGCCTTATAGCTATTAGTAACACTGGTTGTATGTGGTCTCGTTAATGTTATCCATTTGTGTTGTAGGTGTACATGTGTCAGCACTAGGATGCCCTGTACATATGATGATACCTATGCCACATCCCTGTCATCCATACCATCAATACAGGGACAGGCTGATATGGTTCTGATGCACATGTTGACTGTACTACAGTGTACCACAGTACTGCAGTGTAACATGTTGTAGGGAGTAGAGTGTAATGCATATATGACAGGTAGTGTAGCCATCCAGCAATGATGCCGTATAGCTGTTAGTAACACTGGTTGGATGTGGTCTCTATAATGTTATCCATTTGTGTTGTAGGTGTACATGTGTCAGCATGAGTATGGTCTGCAGTCATATTCCACAATGGGGTGTGTCACTGTGGTGACACCATGGCTGTGACATATCTGGGGTACAGCTGAACACGTCACAGGTTACTAAACTGATTATTGCCTTTGCCACATGGATGGGTGGCCCACTGAGGCGTATATACCCTGCAACCTGATGTAGACCCATCCACATGCACGCACACTGTTACTTGGCAACATTGGGAATAGACCCCTACCAAGCTATGCAGTGATACTGATGTGTGTGGTTTACATTGCACACACAACACAACATTTAGAGTGAGGTGTTTCCAGGTTACGTGTTACATGCAGAACATCCCCAGACATGTACAGTATGCTAATGGAGAATGTGATGGGTGTATTTGGACAATACGTAGAGTGACATACTATCATATACACATTTACAGACACATAACAGCCAGACACACATCCGAGATACCAGGGCCTATCGCTGCTAACTAACCTGATCATTTGTCCAATGTGGTACAGGTAGGCTGCACACATCACATGCATAACTGGTTTGGATTGTGGTAACAGTTACCTGTATGCTTGATGGTGACAGTGGTAATCATAACATGGTACATGGGACATATACCGGGTGTACCTTGATGTAATGACAGTGTACACAGCACCCACATCCTCCAGTGAATATTGTACTCCCTGAAACCCATTATGACACTCTGCCATACCCACCATCACACATGAGCCGCAACTGCGATACAACCCATAGTATACCTCAACAGTGGTACTACAGGGATATGCATCTCATGCACATGCCACATGAGTAGTAGGGTGTTGCATTGTCATGCCTCACCTATGGGCAGCAACAACACTATCTGTACTACTTTGTGGCAATGGGTATTGTAATATGAGTATGTGGCCTCGGAATACTGTCCCCCACAAATATACGGACATGCACACCTACACACACATGCCAAAACACAATGGGAACCCCATGCCTATCACCCCATTTGTAAAACACTGTTGTGCTGGTACTGCAAGACTCATGTAGCCAGTATGGGGGGAGCTTAACAGGTTACATGTAATGTCCCATACAGCAGCAGCCACAACTGACTATGGCAATGTGTGTTGCATTGGTTGTGAAGGCTCTCATGGAATTCCCAAGTACAGGTGTGCTAACACACAGACATTGCTATACTCAATCATGCACATGTACACATGTGTCAGTACAGGGGTGCTTCCCTGCAGGTGGTCATAGCTGTATACCTAGCTATTGTCCAAGGGGAGATGGGTTGTGTAGGGGTTGTGTGTACGGTGTTACCCTACCACCTGCCAGGTGGCAGTGGGCATCTATCAACAGACACTACTGTCATGACCCTCAGTGTGTGAATGACATGCATCAGCCAATCCTCCAGGTGCCTCCTGCACATGGCCACTGAGTTGATCAAGTTGACAGGTATGCAACATGCATTACAACATATGGTGATTGTCTGTAATGGTGACCTGTACCCAAGCATGTTTGGTTGACTGTGGTAGTGTAGTGGAGGTACCTGTGGCATGTGATGCGTACAGGGTGACATCTCCTATATGTGCCACTTCTTACACAGCTGGGCAGATATGTCAGTGTCAATCAAGCTTAGGTTGCCTGTACATATCCCAGCTGGATACCTGCCATCTGCATATCTGTACAGGGACTGACAGTCATCAGCTTGGCAAGTAGCTATGCAGTAGTATGAGTGTGCTGACAGATCGACATCTGACAAAAATATGTATGCCATAACTACATGTCAGAAGCCCTCAGTAGCATGTGCTGTACAGATGGTAGTCTACAGTTACATTCCAGATGATGGACCATTATTCAGTAAGGGGTATATACTGTGACACAGCTCACACACCAGGGATACAACAAGGAGGCCTCAGAGTCCAGCTATGCCTGCAGGAGTGCCTATTGTCAGTCCTACATTTATCACTCTGCTCTTGCCTGGGTTAGCACTGTGAACAGTAGTACTGAAATAATACACTACATGCCAGTGTGACAGCACATACCCTGGGCTACTACCCCTGTATGTAACACATTCACATGGATAACAGTGCCGTACAGGCCTCATATACGTCTGTGTCCCATACATGACACTCACACCCCTTGCTACTGTAATGACAGCACATAGGCACATGTATTGTACATGGCATTACATACACTTACTACAGATGTCATTATCCTGCTATGTTATCAGACTGGGTGGTGTAACCTGGTTACCAGGGCTAAGCCATGCTTAGCAAGTCTCCACACTGGTGCAATATAACAGCTAAGCTGATTTGCGCACTGGTAAGTGAAGCCTACGCTGTGTAAATGCCCGTATGTTTACCCATAGCTTAGCACTGCTTAGCTTCATGGAAACCCGTACAAACCCACTTAAAGCTGCTCAAAACTGCCTTAACCACTTGGCATCCAACAGCCCTTGTTCTGCCCGGCAACAAAATGAACAGCCCTTGCAGGTCTTGAACCCAGGACCATGTACACTAAAGTCACAACACTTACCCACTTTGCCATGACCACTGTGAAGACAGCTGTTGGTTTACCAATATAGCTGTCAATACAGATATTGAGTAACATTGAACAATTGCCTTTACTTCCTAAATTGTGTAGTCCTTGTTATTAATATGACTGTTGCATCACATATGTTGTTTTATCGTAATGTACACATAGCAAATACAAATGGTGAAATACATCTGGGAGGGCATACGCAACCGTGAGGTTTACACATGACAAGACAATAGTCATATACATATAATATGTCTATATGTGGGTTGCGTGGCTGGCATAATGGTTAAGGTGTTTACCTTATAGACTAAAGGTACAGGGTTTGATTCTTACATGAAGTAATTGGTGAGGCTTAAAATGCCCCTCTAGGGCAGTTAACCTAGTACTAACCTATGAACTAATCTATATATGTCTACATATAAATACACATGTATACTCATACATATGTCTGTATACACATCTGTATAGTGCAACTTATATATGGCCATGTGTACATCCCTTCGTATGTATATATATATATATATATCTATATATATATATATATATATATGTGCGTGTGTGTATATAGATGTATATATATATATATATATATATAAATATATATATATATATATATATATATATATGTTGTGTCTTTCGGCTTTTCCCGGTTAGGGGTCACCACAGCAGAACTCCGGACCGCTAATGATTGGCAGATAGATCTTTACGTGCCATATATATATATATATATATATATATATATATATATATATATATATATATACACATATATGTATATATAGCTATATATATATATATGCACATCCTTTGTGTACAGTTATGCCTAGTTATGTTGGTATATATGTAGATGTGTACAACTATATGTTCATACATATCTATTGTGATATAACTACTGCTGTCAATATATATGCAGATATCCATATGTATATGTGCATATGTATCTCTATCTACATGGGGGCATATCCATATTCATCAAGGATACCCACACCTCCAGGTTAGTGGCACAGCACGATGCTTCAGAGATCATCCATATGCAACTAACAATGGACAAAACTACAATTCAAATTGTAGCTTGCTACAGATCACCCACCATGTCCCAGGACCCCCATTCTGCATTTCTGGAAACATTGGGAAAAATAAAGGTCCTACCAAACACCCTAATATTGGGTGATTTCAATTACCCAAACATTAACTGGGAGAACTACTTAAGTACTAACTCCTTTGCCCAACATTTCCTAGGATTTATAAACTCAAATACCCTGGATCAACTGGTCAACACTCCCACCAAAGTTGACAAAATATTGGACCTGGTCATCACCAACATGGGCGACCGGTGTTCCACACTGGAGGTCAACCCCTCACTGGTTAGATCTGACCATAAACAAATAACTCTGGATATCCACATTCCGCCCCCACCCCCAGACAAGGAAACCACTGTGAAAAATATTTCAAAAGCAAACTTCAAGTTACTTAAGACTGAGGTGGAAATTTTCAAAGCCCCCATGCTAAAGGATAACACTGTCCAAGCTGCAAAATTCTTTAGTAATGCATTCTATGGGCACCTACAAGAATGCATTGATTGTGCTATCCCAAGCAAAACCAAGACTCACTCCTCCAAGAAAAGGAAATCAGTCTGGTGGATCCCTGCCATAAACAAGCTATACAATAGAAGGAGGAAACTAGTACAGAAAAGAGTAAAATCCCAAAAAGGGAAGACATCCCTGATCAGTATCAGCAAGAAACTACAATCCCTTATAAAATCATCCAATATGAGATTTGAAAGAAAAATTGCCAAGGACTTCAAAGATAACCACAAGGCATTCTTTAGCTATGTCAAGAATCTAAGTGGCAATGCTCAGGTCTGCTCGGAGTTAGTACAGAATGGCACAAAATACATTGAACTGACTGATATTGATAACATCCTGGCAGGCAGGTTCATTGAAAACTTCACCCCCTTCTCACCCCCAAAAGGGCCAATAGCCATACCAGAAGAATGTAGAGCCTCTGAAATCACAGACACTCAGGTTAAAACAGCCCTCTCCAAAGCCAAAAACACAGCATCAATGGGACCAGACGGTTTTCCAGGCTGCATCCTACATGAGCTCAAAAACGAACTAACCCTTCACCTAAACACAAGGCTACATACCCATTTGTGCATTACAGAGTTCATTCCACTCCACAAAGGTGGAGCCACAGCCCGAACCCCCGAAACAAACACCCTCCCCCTATGACCCCAATTTGGTCTGCAAGGGGCTATGGGCGCATCACCATGGAACTCATTAACAGAGTCTTTGTTAAGGGCAGATCTAAATGGATTGAAGTGGACATCTTCTTAACAGTTACCAAGGCTGTGTACAAGAACACATGGTATACACACAGCTTTTAGATCTTGGCAAAGGCCTTCAACATCATTCCCCTATCACATAGGTGGTAGTCCCCTAAATATGTAAGATGTAAAAGGATCTGAGGACCCAAGTAAAGTGGTTAGAATATCTTTGGCCCATTCCAAATCACAAAAAGGATTCGCATCCCAGAAAAAAGGGTCATGTGCCCCTCTACTCATACTCATCAGAGACCATCATAGAGTACAACTCCCCATTTGAGATGTACCTTACAAGACACCAACAACAGCTAGAAATACCAAAAAAGTACCTCACCAAGAGGATCAACTGAAGAAACTACTCTAGTTGCATACCCACTTACTTGGAGGCAGACTCAGCCTGCTGATGCCTGAACATGTCCCACTCCTCCAAGGGTGGTGACATGCTCCACCTAAAAAAACAATGTCCCCTTGAGCTCACAGGCTCCTAGGATCTAAACCTCACCACAATCACTTCAGTGGACAAGCTGCACAGAGAACTAGAAAACTACTATAAGAAGTGGCAGAAAACACATTCCTCTGGCTAGGCTTTATAAATTGGGCAGGGCAGATAGCCTATCTACTACCTATGAACCTATCTGTATATGGTGTAGACATATATTGCTCTGTATATGTATATATCTGAATGTGTATATATCTATATATAATATAGAGATATATAGATAACATCACATACATATGAACATATCATGGAACATGGAGGCAGCCCAATCCATAGCCCCAATAGTCCCAACTTCAGAGGTGGTAGGTATTGTATGTATGTATACTACTACCTGCTACTGTAATAGGGAGCCGCCATTCACATACATGGTGTGTGTGGGAGGTCACATCTGCTTTACTGCTTTATCTGGTGGCCCAGCAACAGTACATCCAAGGGCCCAGCAACAGTACATCTGGCAAATATCGCACTGATAACATCTCACTGGCAACAAAGTTAACTGCGCAAGGGCTAAGACATTGCAGGCTACAGGCAGACTGGCTCAACCTATGGGAAGTGCTACGTACCCGCATACACATAGAAAGGCATATAAGCAGGATACGCCAGACATGTCACAGCACAGAGTAATGGGCACCTGTGTGAAAGTGCATAACTATGGTAAGCTAGCGCACTTGTACAGTATATGGTACTGTGCACACAACCACAGAATGTAAAGGTTATGTCATCAAATATAACCCCTACTATACATAACATGTGTAGCAGTCTGATATCTCACTATCAGATATGATGTCAATAAATATGGTGTACAGCACATATGCACCTCTTACTGCATGCCATATGTACAAAGGTTGGCAGAGTTGTGGATGGAGGCACAAACAGAGGGCCATTATTGACATGTTGCTGTGATAACCTCATACATGTACTGTTGTAACAAGGTTTGTTGCAACATATGTCCTATGAGGGATATGAAGTCAGTAACTCTCATGGCTGTCACCATCTAAAGACTGCAATCCTCACACTACCTTCTGCAATTCACAGATAGGTGCTCTGTGGGTAACACTAGAAACAAAATGCACCACACACTGCCCAGTCTGCAGATGACCCTACTGATGGGAGTTTCCTCATAAACATATCACTGAAATGACAGATATTAAAACATGTAGGACAGCCATATCCACACACACCCTGCTAAACCAACATTACTCCAATTGCAATATAGCAGCACTTACAGTCTGTAGTCGTGTCAGGCATATCCCCCTCTTTTGTGTTTGCCTGTTTCTACAGTGTATGTTGTTAGAGGTAAATCCCCAATCCATCTGCAGATCTAGTTCCTGCTCACAGTGAATAAAGATGTTCCTAGATATTGGAGTGTTTTTCCATGCAATTGGCTATGGGAATGTTACGACAGCTGTTCCATATGCAATCAGCTAGAGGAGGGCTGCAATTCATGCAGAGGCCATCAGCTGATCATGAGCATCACTTACAATACGCATGCTGTTGCCTAAGCAAAGCAGGTGTAGGTCTCCACATCCACCAGAGAGGGAGTGAGAGAGGCAGACAGAGGCAAAGTAAAGTCAGGGAGGGGTGGGAGGATAAAACTTAAGCATGTTTGTATCACACACCTACCAGCACAGGGTATCAAACCCCCTGATGACTATGTAGCGCTATCACATTTCTATGCAGTTATTGGATGCACCACACAGGTTCTATGTTGAGGAGCCCTCAAAACATATATGTGATAGTGAGTGGCATCTGCAACAGGGATATGGTAGTTATACAGTAGGTGTAATGCACGTGCCTGTCCGCATGAACAGGTACCAGTATCAACACAGTCACACTCTCAGAGGGACGCATACACATTGGCACACATGGCAGGGCCAGGAATACAACTCATCACTAGTGAGATTCCCACAACCCATTACTGTGCAGGTATCACATGCACCACAGAGGTTATACAGAGGTTAAATGGGCAAAGGGTATGTGGAAGTGTCTGACATTGGACAGCATGCTTCAGTATGCCAATGGGGGTTGTAGTGAGTGTGAATTTGATCATACACATCATACAACATACACACAGGCTGCCAGTACTGACATGTATGGGAGCAAAGCTTCACGGGTGTCTAGTGGTCAACTGTACCAGACAGCTATACAAGGCTAGGTGATGGGTATACCTTGGCATCAGCCCACATGACACTGGTCTGCATTGTGGCTCAGGGGTGTAGTTTCACGATTTTCCCACACAGATGGGTATTGTATTCACCATCAAGTCACCTGGGTGATTAATGTGTGTGGCCAATGCTGTGCATTGCTTGCCATGTATGTGTTCCTTAGTCCATGACATGGACGGTGTCTGGGATATGCACACCTCCCACATGCATGTACAGTGACATGTGGAGCTGTACCTGGGGTGTCTGGCCCATGTTGTGTACATAGACTATCATCAGATGTGCCAGTCCTGGCCTCATGTGGTGGAAACTGGTAATGGACAGCAGGTTTACCCTGTACCTACATTGATAGCATAATACTGGCCTTCCCTGGTGTCAGTGGCATCTGTCCATACAGGGCATGTTTTCTGGCATAGCATGTCCTTTGTGGGTCACATTTGATGGCACCACAGGTGTTGCAGATGTCCAGTCTGGAACACGGGAAAGGTGCACTGTCAACATGTACGTTCCTATTGGACAGATGGACAGGGTGCCATGCCCTCTGTAGCCCACTGCAATCACACCATAGTTACTAACAGTGGGCAATATGCAGGGCACTACCAACACAGCGGCTGTTGCCTAGTCAAATGTGTGTGTATGAGACATGGGTTGAGAGTGTTCTCTGGGTAATACTAGGGCTGCTAACTTTGTTTGCCTGGCCTTGATGTCACATGTATGGGTATGGATTTGCACCCCAGCCTCTCGGCTATTTCACATCTGTTATCCCTGTATGGTGCACATTTTGATATATACTAGGGCCACCATATAAGAAATTTGCAAAACCCACTCCACATTGAGCCCAGTTGTTAAACACTCACCTCCACACAAGATATGAGTTACAAACACAGACACACACACACACACACACACACACACACACACACACACACACACACACACACACACACACACACACACACACACACATGTATGGGATTAGAACTCCTACCTAACTAGTTTATTGCACTACAGCACTATGCAGTTTTAGGATGTGCCACAGAGATTACTGGAGTATTCTTTCGGGTGTATTTCACATTGGATGACATCAGCAGGATTGCCAAAGTAGGGTATTTGAATTTGAGTGAGTGTGGCTAGGCTAAAATGCATTGCTCCCTACACAGACATTGAAACACACACAAGACATCCACAACCGAAATGTGTGGGAATAGAACCCCTACCAGAGATGTATATCATACTACAGCATGAAGCTGTTATAGGACACCACAGGGATTACTAGAGTACACCTTCCCCAAAGGTGTATTTCACAATGAATGACATCAGCAGGATTGCCAAAGTAGGGCATTTGAATTGTAGTGAGTGTGGCTAGGCCAAAATGAATTGCTCCCTACATAGACATTGAAACACACACAAAACATCCACAACCAACATGTGTGGAAATAGAACTCCTTCCAGAGTTCTATATCACACTACAGCATGAAGCTGTTATAGGATGCACCATGGGAATTACTGGGCAATAGAATTGTAGTGAGTGTGACTAGCCTGAAAATCATTGTTCTCTACACAGATGGTGACACAGTCACACACACACACACACACACACACACACACACACACACACACACACACACACACACACACACACCCACACACCCATACACCCAGACACACACACACACACATACACACACACACACACACACACACACACACACACACACACACACACACACACACACACACACACACACACACACGCACACACACATAGTTTCCATGTCTGGGATTAGAACTCCTACCTAACTAGTTTATTACACTACAGCAGCACACAGGTATAGGACGTGCCATGGAGATGACTGGGCTGCAGCTTTCCAAAAGGTGTATTTCACAGTGTATGACATCAGCAGTCTTGACAGAGTAGGGCATTTGAAGTGTAGTGAGTGTGACTAGCCTAAAAAGCATTGCTCCCTACACATATGGTGACATACACACACACACACACACACACACACACACACACACACACACACACACACACACACACACACACACACACACACACACACAGTTGCATGTCTTGGATTAGAACTCCTACCTAACTAGTTTATCACACTACAGCAGTATGCAGTTATAGGAAGCTCCATGGAGATTACTGGTCTACACCTTTCACAAGGGTGTATTTCAAAGTGGATGACCTCAGCAGGCTTGTCATAATACAGCTATGGGTAGGGCAGTGTGTGTGCATGGGCCATAACCCATTCATCTAGAGGTCGACACACCACATGCGGGCACATGCATGGTTATATTCCACAGGTACATGTATACAGCTGTTAGAGGACTACTTTCTTGTACAGTCATGTTGCACAGCTAGCACTTGCACCACATAGTCCATCATGGTGACAGATTCCAGTGGCTAATGTCTACAGTGAGTGACATCCGAACCTCATGTGGTTGTAGCCATTTGGCTGTGTGCTGGGTGGGACAGGCCTCATAATGGAAGGACCCTTGTGACACTCTATTCAACACATCTGTGTATGTCTACTTATGGTTTATTATAGTGGGCTGTCCTTGGATATATGCCTGTATTCCTATCCAGTGTTCGTGCAAAGCATGAGTGCTGCATACTGAGGAGTGCCTGCACTAACATCTGCAAATGCCAGATATGTCTGGTCCACTGTTGTTTGCAGACCTGACCTTCATTTGTTTAAGTGTGTGAGCATGCCCAGTATGACCTTTCAGTATGTTTTTGGATGACATTGCCCTAATTTCTCTAAGTGTGTGAGCATGCCTAGTATGCCCTTCTGTATTGAATGTGTGGATCGATTCCAGGTAGTTTGTCCTGCAGTGCAGACCTTTGTGTTGTACACCTACAGGTAGCATACTGTTTCTGCAGGGTATCCGTCAATCATTTGGCAATATGGAGACAAACTGTGCAGGGGATAGTGTGTACTGTAGGTGATTGTGTCTGTGCTGCTTCAGCTGCATGGTATTGCTGTTAGCAGAGATATTCAGATATGTGTACTGTTATACAAAGTGATGTTTTCTGTCCTCATGTACTGTCAGGTGGACATTCTTGCTCAAGTGATGACTTGTGGGATAAGGGTGACTGCAACTGTGTCTGGTATTGTGGGCAGACACCTACATATTCATAGCAAGTTATGCCATTCTGGAAGGGGAGCTGCAGACACTTGGTGCTGGGTTTGTGTATCCAGTTCAGCACCTTGGTACAGTGCTGGCAGAGGATCCCATACTTGTCCACCCATCAACATGGCAGTATGGCCTTATCTTGTTGTGGCAATGCCTCACAGCTGTACAGATTTGCACATGTTAGCCAGAGGCAGGGTCCATGGCTCAGGACATTTACCCTATTGTGGTGTATGGGCAGGTGTGTAGTGTGTGCCAGGGATAGTGTGCACACAGCTTGGTGTTGGACCCTGCACATTCCATGCTGCCCATGCTCCCACACCCCCTCTGTTATTCTAACCTCTTCCATACATTATGCATGCATTCTGTGATACTTTCCCTATGGGTATCAACACATCACAGGTGTGTGTTAGTGGTGGTCCACAGTTCATGCAGTGGGACATGGTGGACATGTTACTGTGGTTGGTCCACATGGCCTTGCATATGGCTTAAATGAAGTGTGTTATGCTGTTATTTTGGTGTCTATGACATAACATGCATTGGCAGTACGTGTGAGCCATGGGCCTTTGACAGGCGCCTGTGGGGCATTAGGTGTTGATGCAGGCCAGATGTGGCATACTGTTGCATTCTGTATATCATACAGTCCCAGACCACTATACAGTATACTCCCTTGGGGTGACAGGGTAGATGTGATAGTTTTTCATGCCAATACCCCCTTAATCAGGTGGTGTGGATGCTGGCAGGGTGCTACCTACAGCTAGGGACACATCTGCATGGGACATGCTGCAGTCTTCCACTATTGCCATGTACAGGTGGGTTGTACCCATTCCCCACAGCAGGGATATTGCAAGAGAGGGGCCTGTGGGTGGTGTTTGCATGGCTGGGTGCATGTGTGTTATGGACACTACTTGCATCTGACACACACATATGCATGGGGCATTACAGTTATGCTGGCATGTGCAGGAACATCAGCTGATTCCCAATATGTCAGTCCTACCTCCTTTGTGATCTGCAGGTGTTCAGGCAGACATCATCAGTATCCCCTACTACAGGTCCTGTTACTGTGATGCATACCTATATGTACAAATCTGAGGGTGTCACCATTTCACAGTGACACAATACATACTGTATGTCTGGGATAATTTACTCTGTGTACTGCATGTATATCTAGCCCAACAGCCATGCCATGTCAGTATTTCAGATGGTGACACATATTACCACCATACATTTACAATGGCTTACTGGTAGCATGTGTTATACTGGTGGGGATTGTCTTTGGCACTGCAGTCATGAGGGCTTGTCCTTGTTATCAGCAGTAGTGGGCAATGGCCACCAGGTCTTACCTCAACATGCATACATACTGACCACTCTCACATTTTGAAACACACACCATCCTAAAATACACAAGACCTGCATATTGTGCAAATGCTACAACCTAACCTGCTACCATGAAATATAAACAGGATGTCCTCTGCCAAGGTAAACTGCTCACACAAAGCACAAATCCAAGGAAAAAAAGCAGTTACCAAATAATATGTAAATAATTTATTCTTCAGATAAATATGATGGCAGGTAAAAAACAAAATAAAATCCAAACACTGTATTGTAAACGCTTTTGGGTGACTACCATTCTTTCCATATTATTTGGTAACTGCCTTTTTTTACTTGGATTTATCCTGCTACCTTGGCCACCTCTGGCCTTCTGTGCTCCACTCGTATTATACCTACTCATACATATTACTACATTTCTACACAGGATTGGGGGGGGGGGCACACCTGAGTTTCACTACATTTCTACACTGAATTGGGTGAAAGGACAGACCTGTCTGTTTCCACATGTCTACATAGGTGTGGGGGGGGGGCACACCTGACTGCTACTACATTTCTACACAGTATAGTGGGGCACACCTGATTGTTTCTACATGTCTACATGGGAGTGGGGGGCACACATGACTGTTACTACATTTCGACATAGGGTTGTGGGGGACACACCTGACTGTTTTTACATGTCTACACAGGATTGGGGGGCACACCTGACTATTACTACATTTCTACACAGGATTGGTGGATTACACACCTGGCTGTTTCTACATGTCTACATGGGAGTGGAGGGTACACCTGACTATTACTACATTTCTACATAATGTCCAAGTCTCAGCACAAGGCCACACTTAGGGGCTAGTCAAGCACACAGAAACAAACGTAGAGAAAATAAACGCTTCAAATACTTACTAGCCCCCCTAGTGGCCTTGTGCTGACACCTGTAATTTTTGTTTTTACCAGTACTGTTGTTGCACCTTCCATTTTTGTCATTTACATTTCTACATAGGGTTGTGGGGGGGATACACCTGACTGTTTTTACATGTCTACACAGGATTGGGGGGCACACCTGACTGTTACTACATTTTTACACTGGATTGGGGGCACACCTGACTGTTGCTACATATCTGCATAAGATGGGGGGGCACATCTGGCACATGCACACATTTGCTATGACTGTAGTGGTATGTCAGGTACTCCATTTAATTCTGTATTCTAACCTATCATACTGACTAGAGGCATATTGGTGTACTACTGGTCTTAGCTTTGGTTGCCCTACATATTACTGTCTGACTTCCTACCCTTCAGAACTAACATCCCACTGCCTGACCTGCTGTAGTCTGTCTGTGTAGGCCTGGGGGGAGGTTACCCATAGGCATCATTCAGATGCCATAGCACAGGCTCTGTTTGGGTTTGTCTACACCTGTCCTGCTGGCTGAGACTGTTGTTGGGTATGTGAATCTCCCTGACTAGGATGTGTGAGTCATATGGACACACATGTTGCCCAGCACATTTCTTGCAGTGGGTTTTGTCACCCTATGTAATACTGGCTACTATGGTGATTCCAGTATGCATTACAGTTGTCATGGTACCACTATGGGTGTCTACTATCTGCTGCCATAACATTCAGCCACCCAATTCCCTTGCATGCTCATATCCATACCATAGATACAAGTAACAACACATTTTACTCCATTTAGCAATTGGTAGGTTGATCGACTTACCTTGTGGGTGTTCCAGGATTGAGGATGGTGCTGGAGGGCTGCCTATGTTGGATGCACATAGTATACTAACTATTCATGGTTGAGCACAGGTAGTGTCATGTTTGGCATCCCTTTTACTGTATGTGTGAGTCAGAGAGAGATGTCATTCCCTGAGTCCCTACTGTGTCAGTGTATGTGCTATGCACTGTCTCTTTGCCTCGGCATACTGGACACACCACCATCTGCCTACTGGAGCAGGCTCAGGTTGTTCCTCCTCTGAATCACTCTGTGCCTGTGCAGGCCTTGGCATTGGTGGGGGGCTGTGGGGCCCTGCCCTGTGCTGTTCCTGCTGCAGCTGTTTCTGCAGGATCATATTGTGTAGCATGGCACATACCATAACAATTTGGGTACATGTAGCTGGTGAGTACTGCAAGGCTCCTGCGGATGTGTCCAGACACTAGAGCCATGACTTGAGCATCCCAATCACATGCTCTATTATAAGTCTGGTCTGTGCGTGTGCCTCATTATGGCATTTTTTTTCATGTGTGTGCATTTCTGATAGGTGTCATCAGCCATGGCTCCAGTGTGTAACCAGCATCCCCCACTAGGTGACCGTAGGGGATGTCCCCATTGGCAAATCTCTGGTACAGCTGTGTCAGATGCCAAATGTGGGAATTATGATAGCTTCCAGGGCAGCCAGCAAACAAATTCATTATAATGCTCTAGGCATTGCACATGACCTGGTAGTTGATAGAGGGGAGTCCCCTGCATTGATGTAGGCCCTACCCTGATCACCAGGTTGTGCTTTTATAAGTATGTGCATGCAGTCTATAGCACCCACTACCTCAGGGCATTCTGCTATTTGGTGGAAGAGATGCATATTGCTGGCTAGCACCTCATGGGTGTTGAGAAAATATACGTGCTCACTGGCATGTGCTGACATGGCATCCAGGAACTGGTGGAATACTCTGGATGCTGATGCCTATGAGACCCTCATGATATCCCCAGCTGAGCTTTGGGTGGTATCTGTGGCTATTATTCCTAGGCCCACACTTACCTTGGTATCCACTGGAATGGGTTCCCCCTCAGTCAGTTTGGTGTGTCAGGCATGGCCAGCACAGCTCAGCAATTTTCTCTAGGAGGTCTCTGTCCACTTTATAGCACTCCACTATCTCCAGCTCATGTAGTCCCTGGTAGGTTACCCTGGGTCTGTACAATCTTCTCCGCCTCCCCACTGTGGGTTCATTGGCAGCATTCACATCCTCACCACCCTCAGCCTCTTGCAGATGTTGTTCTATGTTGCCTGCTGCAGCCCCTATCATTTTGTAGTTTTGTTTGTTAAAAGTTCCCTGCTTCTATACACCGGTGGTGTAGTGTACGGGAAAAACCAGAGGGGAAGGTCCTTGCATAGTTTATAGTCATGTTCAGGGCTGAGCTGGTCTGCTGCCTGTGTAATTGGCTGATTCTGATACATTTCACCTACCAGCTATGCTAGTTCTCCTTGATTACCTTCTTACTGCTATTTTCAGTTCCAATTGCCTTCCTATTTAAGCCAGGGGGCACCATGCAGACTGCTCAAATGTGCACAGTGCTGCTATTTCCTGGTTTAACTTTTGTTTTATAGATTCATAGATTAGTACTAGGCTAACTGCCCTTGCGTGCCATTTTTTTAAGCCTACCAATTATCTCTTGTGAGACTCAAACCCTGCACCTTGTGTTTGTAAGGCAAACACCTTAACCATTAGGCCATCCTCCCAACCAGCATGCACTCCTGCTTAGGCAATGTAAAGAATGCTAGGCAGATTCAGACACACCCCCTTGCTTAGCTGTGCAAAGCTAGCAGCAAACCCAAGCCACAGTGCTCCAGTCTGCTTACTGTATGCCTAACACACACCCCTATGATGTCAGCTACCTCCTAGGCTTGTACCAACCTACTCTTACACTGTTGGGACCTGACTAGAATGCTGGGGAAAACTGGGATTCACTATCATTCCCCTCATTTGCATAGGATTTCCTGCTAATGCATTGTTACATGTCTCACACTGAGCCTCCCCATTAGCAAACACTGCTCACTGGCCATGTTGTCTTCTGCTTGCACTTAACTTGCATGGCAGCATAGTGATTTTAGTTACAATGCTTATTTTAGGTTTAGTTTATTATTTTCCCCCGATCCCATTTGCGTGCTGCTGCCCTATGCTTAAACAGCCAAGATTGGCTAAAACAAAAAATAAAAAGTTGATTTTTGCATTTTTTTGGCTGTTTGCAATGCCAATGGCCTTATACTTGGCCATTGGCATGCTCCCTGACTGATATGCAGCCTTTATTTGGAGCTGTCACAGCTCTGTTCTGGATTTTGCAGAAATGTTACAGTAGTCCTGCACGGACTGTTACAAGCTTCCTGGATCACAAATTCACCTCATTTGAATGGATGTCTCCTGCAAATGGGGTGATTTGCAAACAGGGTCTTAGTCCATGCAGGACTATTGCAGGAGTGCTTGTGCACACCCCTGCAGGCTATTCCTGGATCACACAGCAGACATATTGCCTGCTAGAGCTCCTGCATTGATCCTGCATGCTGTGCAAGGCATACCGAATCCTGGGGATCGAGTAGTGTATTACAGTATGTGCAAGAAATGTTTAAAAAAAGAAGGTAGTGAAAAAACATGGAAAGTAAAAAAGTTAACCGAAAAAGAGAATAGAGAGTTGGAAAGGAGAGTTCTTCATATGAGCTAGATAAAATATTATGCAAGTAAGTACAGATTTGGCTGCATGACCAGATGAAATAAAGTATGAAATGTATAAAAATGTAAGGGATTGGCAAAAGATATTTTTTTAAGATTTTGAATGAATGCTTAAATGAAGGTTTTATGTATAAAGAATCTTGCAGTGGAATACCTAAATTCAGATGGAAGAAGGAAGACAGAAGACAAAAAATAGACACTGATAGTATTCAAAAATAATGACTATAATAATCTTTATGAAAATAATACAAAAAAGAGTTGAAACTAAAATGAAAAATATTATGAAAGGTAGTATATATAGTATATAAAAGAAGAGTTGTCAAGAATTATTAATGATAGTTACAGAAATTGTGGATGGTATTATGAACAGAAAAGAAAAAAACAAAAATCATGATAGGAGATCTTAATAAGACATATGATATGACCAGACATTAAATCTTATGGGTAATAATGAAAGAATATAATGTAAGTAAGAGAGTTAGGAAATTACATATGCCAGTGTATAGTAACAATAAAGGAAAAATACTTGTCACTGTCTGGTTAAGCCAAGAGATACACATGAAGAGTGGTGTAAGACAGGGATGCCCAATGAGTTGTTGTGTACTAGTTGCATTAGTTATAAATATTATAGTATTTGAAATAAATTACAAAATGAAGTGCAGGATATAATGCTTAACGGGTTGAGTGCCAGTCATGTTAACATATGCAGATGGCATTATAATAATTGCAAAGAACAAATTTTGGATAAAAGAAGTAATAAATTGCACAACTAAGTGTCTAGAGGTGATAGGGATGGTTTTAAATAAATTAAAATGTAAACTTTAGGTGATGTAGTAAAGACAGCATATATATTTTACAATGAATTAAATTTCTGAATTAGCTATAAAACTTAGGAAGAATTCAATTGGAAAAAAACTATAGAAGAAATAAAACAAACCTGTCTTTTCTGGAGAATATATAAATTATCATTCAGAAAAAAATAGTTATTTGATAAATTCATTACTTATAGGAAAAATAGCATACTTAGCAAGTGTATTTATGTTGCCAACAGTATTGCAAAAGGAATTATTGCAGATATTTTTTTTTCATTTGTATGAGGCTCTAGATTAAACCCAGTAAAAAGATAAGTTTTTGTGTAAATAAAAATGAAAGAAGTTTAGGGTTAATTAACACAGTGGTATTTAAAGTGGATAAATGAAAACGTTGAGAGATTAGTAGTAAAACTGTATAAGTATGAGCAATTTGGGGTATGGTAAAAAAGGGAAAAGGGGAAAAGAGTATATAAAAGAAGAAATAAAATGTTGCTAAAAAATATTTTGTGGAAAATAAAAATTGATGATATAGAAAAAGAAAGAAAAATATGACATAAAAATGTAATAAATCATTGTAAAACCATGGGAAGATCTAACAGATGAAACAGATTAAAGCTATAAAAATAGGAAGCAAACGGTGTAATAAGAAAGTAGAATGTCAAGATTATTATTTTTTTTTTGTGGAGACTGGTAATAGATATATTTCCAGTAAAAGGAAATTTGCCATATACAAACAAGAATGATAGAGTATGTTTACCTTGTGATAATGAACTACTGAGCATGTGTTTTTGAAAAGTAAAAGAGTAACAGAATCATGGGAAAAACTACACAAAGAAGATGGGCAATATTCATGAAGTCTAACATGGAAAATAACACCGTGTTAGCCTTCATAATACCGTTTTCAATAACACCGTGTTAGCCTTCATAATACCGTTTTCCAACACTAAACCCTTTTCCCTATTCAAGAGCAGGGCTTAATTTCCATGGTGCCACGCTGTGCGGTGCACATGCATGCAGAAATTCGCCAAGGCCCGAAAACCAGTGGTGGCATGCAAATGAAGTTCATGCCTACCACCCCAGCCCACTGTTACCTAGTAACAACAGCAGGTTGCGATTCAGCAACCTGGTGTGAGTCCATGTTAGCTCTATGTTATGTACAGGAAAATTCTCACTGTACATGAGCTAACACCGAAGTTGAGCAAGGTGAAAGCCATTAAAAGTTGACTTTCCAGGGGGGCATGGCTAGGATGCTGAACTGATAGCTGCACTTCATTTCAGCTCTCATACCTTAGTACAATTCCTGACAGGAATTTTACAAAATAATATTTAATTTGAAGAAGTATTTATTACTAACTTATTTCTAATTACTTTGAGCATCTATAAGAAACATTTTATTGTCAGAACTTGAATAATTCCTGTCAAATTAATTACTGGAAAATCAGCACCAATATCATCTTTACAGCATGAGTCATCTAAGGAATACAGCACAAGACTCTTCTCTCAAAAAAGACCTGCAATCTCTCATTACAAATATACAGGAACTTTCAATAAAAATCGACAAGATGGACAATAAAATAGATACTTTTAAAGAAAAGTGCTCACAACAACTGGAACAGCTTCAATAAATGTTTACACAGCAGAAAGGACAGATATCACTTATTGAACAGTCATTAAGTGACATTGACACTAGAGGCCAAATAGAAGAACAACAAACTGAATTCTTACTTCAACAGAACACATATTTACTAGAAAAGCTTGATGATATGGAAAATCGAACAAGAAGAAATAATATTAGAATATATGGTCTACCAGAAAAATCTGAAGGGGACAATATGATAAACATTCTTACCACCTGGATACTAGATGTAGCAAAAATACCTGAAGCTCTTTCATATGGTATAGAACGTGTGCATAGATCACTAGCAGCTTCTGGAAATGCTTCTTCTTCGGGTAAGAACAAGACGAGATCTATAATTGTGAGACTTTTTTCTACACAAGATAAAGATGTTATATTAAGAAATGCTTGGGCAAATTCTCCCATCAAATACAATGATTCATTAATAAGATTTGACAATGATTATTCTACACAGGTGGTTTCAAAAAGAAAATAATTTCTACCAATAATAAAAACCTTGAAGAAAAAGCGATTGAAAGTCCATCTTTTATTCCCAGCAAGACTGAGAGTTTTTCTACCAAATGGAATAAAAATCTTTGAAACAGCAGATTCAGCAATAAAATAACTTACCAACAACAACATCCTAACACATGAAGAATCTATGGAATGGATAATAAGTACACCGAAAAGGAATGCTGAAGTAAATAATTGGAAAACTGTTGAGCAAAAGAAAAAAAAAACTAAAGGACAAATAATCTTACATATGTTATATTCTGTAAAAATCTAAATAATAATACTAACAACAAAAGAAAAGTTCATACTGTCTTCAAGTTACACCAAAACAGGTACTGTTTTCAATTATACTTTAAATGTCGAAATTAGCATAAATTTAAATACATTTATCTCAAATCACATCAATACACTAAGCATAATTTAAACATTACTCTATTTTTCACTATTATCCATCTATTATTTTCATATTCTTAATCAGAGTAATCAGTGCATAGTAATGTTCTCAAATATTTATTTATTTATTTATTTTCTCTTTCTGTCTTGTTGTTTTTTATTTTTCTCTTCTTTTTATAAAGTCTTCATTAACTTATTATACTTTTATCAGTATATGGTTATATTGCTTAATAGGTATAGTAATGGCTGCTATATAACTTATTATCAGTTACATCCCTGACAGCATTACTTTTTATAAGTTAAAAGTGTCCCTGTTTGGATAAACACTAATGCTGGGTGGAAATGTGTTGCTTTTGAAATGAAGTATTTCAGTTTAGATGTATTATAAGACTACTTTAAATAATCTTAAAAGATGTTCTGCCTTTGACCCATATGCACATATTGATATAGTACAGTGAAAAAATATGTTTTAAGTAATATTTTGAGGTTATAAGTCAGGTGTGTTGTGGCTCCGGACATCCGGAGTTGAAAGATGCTTGTGACTAGCTTAGATATCCTGTTGTCTTTTCTTTTGTAGAGAAATAAGGCATAGCATGTTTAAAATGCAAAGTTTGATAGTTGTGAACACTACTCCACAAACTAGAGTGCTTGTGTGCACACTACATGAGTTTGTCACAAAGTAAGAGAAGGGGAAAAAAAAAAAAAAACACCTTTTCCCGCTTGGTTCTCGAGACAATTTAACAGCCACAAACATCACTAGAAACTCGAGTTACTTATTGCTTGTCGCATTTACTTGTGTATGTCATACCCTGACTCTTTCTAATTGACGTCTAATCAGGAAATAAGCTAGGTTCACATTTAAAGATACAGGAACCTAAATTCCTTCTAAGGAAATGCAAATAACATATGAGGTTCATCTAAATATACACAGATATATATATTTTTAAGCACTTTCAGTTTATGGCTTCTGATGTCTTCTAGCACCTTGATAGATAAGGACATATATCTGCTTGTCTTTCTGTCAGTTTAGTTTTCCAGACATTTTAGCTATCCCTTACTATGTTTTGTACAGCAGAGTTTAAAGAGCAGAAATTAATCACCAGTAAATAAAATCACTGCTGTTTTACAAATTCTCTAAAGAAACTAGTAAATGTCAAGCAATGGACATGTTTATTTTAAGGAAAATTGCCATTTACCACACTGGTGCTCCTACAAAATACTACTAATGTCCTGCTACCAAAATATGCCCTCAAGTGGACAAATGGGATGCAACAAGAAGGTTAAATGTACATTTAGCAAATCAAGCATTTAAATAACAGTATAATATACTAGATAGAGAAAGTAAAAGCAATAATCATATAAACAACTATAATAAGTAACATAACAACAGAGGATTTAACCCAATGTGTCAATTATACAATATTTATATCCCATATAGGTTTGAACTTTGTCAAAATATCTGTGTTCTACACACATATTGTATTAAATCCAATTTGAGTAGAAGAGTGAGAGGCTTAGCCCACATCCTAATTTATTACTAAATTACCATGCATTGTGAATATACATTGTGGCAGGTACTCAGCAAGCTATCCATCCTTAGATGGCTCATGCTGTTCCCATTTACTCATCTGAATAATGACTGCGGCTGTACTCTTCTTATTATATTACCTGGCTGTGGCTTCACCCTTCTTATAATATTACCTGGCTTTTTGCATTATCAAGAATGACACAATTCTAGTGTATGTGGGTATATCATGTTACTGTATGTGTAAACAAAAATCCTTGACAATGCAACCGTAATTCTCGAACCTTTCTGCAGACAAATGTATAGCATTGTCTAGTAGTTGAGAGCCTGATTGTTCCTGATCAGCAGACCTGTATTTTCATGTTCCAGTATGACTACATGAAAAGACGCCAATATTAGTCTGCAAGTTTAGTAAGCAGTAAATTCATCAGGGATTAATTCGAGGGGACACTTATATTATAGCTAAAGCACTTGACATTTGATAAGTGTATCCTCTCAATGATGAGTTTTATCTAGTCATTAACTGTTAAACAACTTTTTCTGAGAAACATTGTTGTAATGCCTGTTAATTATTTGAATTAAATATTTCTATATACAGTCATAAAGCAATTACCAGGATAAATAATACTCTTGCAGTGCAGGGATCACCCTAGCTATCCTCTGATGTTAGAGGAAAAACAAGCTTCTTAAACACCTTTTTGACATAATAAAGGTATTACCCCATAGTTTAAATACATCTTGTCAATTTACTGCAAAGTGGGTTAGGAATTTTAACCTGTAACATTTTCATACATAATAGTTTAAATCTTAGCAGCTTCCATTATTTTGATATGTTCTCCAGTATACTTTTTAAATACTATAATGAGAAGCTCTGGATGTTTAATTCCAAACTTTTATTCAATCATAAGAATAAATTACTGATGTTAAGTAAGCCAACATTATATCTCCAGCACTTAACAGATAAACTCACTGTTTAAGTGTCAGTCTAAGCTGTAAAGGGTTAATATGTGATATACATAGATGTTTGCTTTGAAAATGTTGTCAAGTGCACTATAGTTTTACCTCTGTACTGTGTCTTTTTGATTATACAAAGTCCCTCTGAAAGTTGATAAAAGTGTTAACAACAAAACACTCAATCAAATAACAACATTATAAGTAGTCTCTTAGATAAGGGAGATGTCTAAATTTTGATATTTGTCTCCAGCCATGGGAATTGTCTTTGAAAAGCTGAAAAATGCAATCAGAGGAACATATTTAATGTCTACTAAAGAAATATTAATATACTTGTACATTGTATTGCATTTCAGTTTATCTTAAACATGAAATATGATGTGGTTTCAGAACTATTCATGTTTTTATTCCAATATGACTTTGCAAATATTAATTTAAACACTGGTTTCAGACTTGAGTAGTCTAAAACATTTACAGAACTATGGTATTGTATTATACAGTAATGTCAGTAAATAGTTTTCAACAGATGTGTGCAACATACAGTTATAGATTTTAACATGATGTTTATTAATGCCCTAAACTATTTTGAAATGATACTACCTTAATCTAAATATTTGTACCTTTTTGAAACCTGATTAGAAATAAGTATTACTGAATTACAATAAGATAAGAGTAAAGAATATATTTATGTATTTTAGCTGATTTGATTATCTTAATATATTATTAAATTATCTTTATTTAAAAACTAAGAGGATAAGAGAAACTGATCCAAATATTATTTGTGAGGCTAGAAAGTTTGTTTGGTTAGATTCACTAACCAAATAAAGAGGTATATTACCTCATAGCGATAGGGAATGTTTTTTAAGGTTAAGAATTACAAGTTTGGAAGTTCTTTGTTTTTCTTTTATTCTATCACTTTGGTGTCACTCAGAAACATGCAAAAATCATACAAGAAAGTGTGTATCCAAGATGGAAATAAGAATAAACAATATTTCCATAAACTCACATATAAAACAAACTAAAAACTAGGAAATTAATTGTTTATCCATAAATGTTAATGGTCTAAATAATAGTAATAAAAGGAGAAGCCTATTCAAGTACATAAACTTACATAAACCACAGATAGTCTTCTTACAAGAGACACATTTATTAGATAGAGATATAAACAATTTAAATATTAATAATTACACAGTACTAATAAACTCTCAATGCAAAACAAAAAAAAGAGGAGTAGCTATACTACTTCGCAACTCAACTATAACACCTAAAATAATTACTACTCATCAAGATACATCAGGTATATTTTGTCTAGCTTCAATAGAATTACATAAGAGAATCTATACATTAGTAAATCTATATTGTATCCCAGGACTAGGATTAAAAACAGTTAAACAGCACTTTGAAGAGATAATTCATTTAACTAAGGGTAGCCTGATATTAGCAGGAGACATTAACTGTATAATAAATGAAAAAGATACAGATTCTAAATCTAAAAGAAGAAAACAACCTATCTATAAAGCACTATCAAAATTTATAGATATATTGTATTTAAAAGATATAAATGAATTTGCAGAATCAGACTCATTAATCTTTACATTTTATTCTCATAGATATAAAACTAACTCAAGAATTGATAGAATATATGTTGCCAATGACCTAATAACAAAAATTGACAAAGTCAAAATTATAAATTGTCCCTTATCTGATCATAGTCTTTGAGATAGAGCTTATACCATTTTATTCAAATCCCATTACTAGGATACCTTCCTATATCAGAAAATTGACAGATTTCAAAGAATTTTATGAAGAAACAATCAAAATCTCTATAGAAATAAATTACACAGAAGATATTTCAGAAATACATGTCTGGGATTCATTAAAAACAGTTACATATGGGAAAATATTATCCTGGTACAAAAATAAAAGGAAGTTATGGAATAAAGATATGCTAGACTTACAAAAACAAAGCAGATAAATTGAAACTGGAAATACAAAAGGGCAATGCTACTCAAGTTCAAGAACTTACACAAATCAATAAGAAGTATACAGAATTGTTACATCATAAGATTATGATTAACTTAGAAAAGATAAAAATAAACTCATACTCTACTAATTCAGCACACCTGAGACAATTAACTAACAGAACAAAAAAAAATTAAATCTAAGCAAATAAAAGAAATATTTATTCCTAATACTAACAAACGAGTTATGGAACTAAATGATATTTTAGAAGCATTCAGACTCCAATTTAACATTGATAATTCCATAAACACTCAAGATACACCTACTAAGGATATAAAAATACTTAGAAAATAATATTCATATTAAATTAACACAAGAACAAATAGACATTATAAGCAAACCAATCAATATGACAGAATTAAAATCACAAATTAAAAAGCTCAAGACAAATAAAGCACCTGGCCCAGACAATATGCTACCAGAAATGTATAAATTAATACCCAATCAAGCCATATCCTTATTATTAAAAGTATATGATATAGCCAAGAAAGATTTGAATATACCACCCTCTTGGAAATATTCATTGATATCCCCAATTATCAAACCAGATAAAGATGAGAAGCAGTGTTCCTCATATAGGCCAATATCATTATTCAGTATAGACTATAAGATGTTTATGGCTAAATACGCAGATAGGATCAAACACTTTCTTCCTTTCTTAATTCACAAAGATCAAACAGGGTTTATTAAAGGAAGAAATACTTCAGATAATATTAAAAGAATACTAACATTAATAGATTATAGCAAACATATAGTCCTAGATTTAAATGTAATCTCATTAGATATTAATAAAGCTTTTGATTCGGTTAACTGGAACTTTCTTTCACTAGTTTTAAAAGAATATAACTTTCCTTCTAATTTTAATAATCTTATCCAAATACTATATGAAAAATCTACTGCATATGTTAAACTAGGATCGCATAGATCAGGCCCTATAACAATCAAAAAGGGAACTAAACAAGGTTGCCCATTATCACCATTGTTATTTGCATTACTCATAGAACCCTTTGCAAATCAAATCGGATCAAGCAATAACATGAAGGGCATTTGTATTAATAAAATGTTAAACCTTAAAATCCAACTCTTTGCTGATGACATACTATTAACTCTCTCAGATGCAAATGAGTCTTTGAATGCTCTATTTAACTCCATGAATAAATTTCAAAATATTTCAGGCTTAAAATTTAATGAAAACAAAACTAAAATTATACCCTGTAATTGTAAAAAAAATAATATAAACAAAATATTTTCCAAATATATAGTAACAGAAAGTAAATTATTATATCTGGGAATAAATCTACTCAATGAATTAACAGATTCTCCAATATTTAACTATAATAAAATACTAAACAAAATGGAACAAACAATTGGTTACTGGAATAAATATATCTTTTCAACAGCAGACAGATTACATCTTATTAAAGTAATCATATTTCCAAAATATTATACTTAATACAAAATTTTTCATTGCCACCTCCCAAATATATTATTCAAAGATAAAATAAACAAATTTAAAATTTTCTATGGTTTCCAAATAAACCCAGTATAGCCTTAAATAAACATTTACCAGATTGGGAAGACGGTGGAATTAATTTACCGGATATTGATTTATATATTGCCTCATCTGTTATTTAAAACATAACACTATGGTTAAATAATTCATACACACCTATAAGGAAACAAGCCCATGAGCAGATTTACATAGAAATCAATTATAATCACATACAAGACAACTTAACAGTAATACCATCACCCCTTATATGCATGTTAAAAGATTATTTTTTAGGGAAAAGGAATAATATTAATAAATTGGTATCAAACTATATAAGCTCTACACTTTCAGTAATCAAAATATATATAAACAAAATACCAAATATTAATTCTTGGATTTTTTTATTTTCCGTATAGCTTTTATACCAAATATTCTAGATACATTCCAAATATCTAAAATAAATATACTTAAAGAAGAAACATTACTCTTTTGGCATCAACTTATAGAGAAAGGGAAAATTCTAACAAATGAACAGATAATTTATAATTATAATATAAATAAAGACAACTGGTTGTTTTTACAAAATCTAAGGCATTTTCTTATAAATAAAATAGAACAAATGCAACCTTGAGTTAGATATGAAGCTCCAAAACTCATTGAATACCTTATTCTTATCACAAAACAGCCTTATCAGGCTATAGGTTATTTGTCTAATATCTATAAAATTGTTAAAAAAACAAAAAACTATCATGAAAAATCATACTGGGATTATTATACTTTAATAAACAACCATCCTCCAATTGAGGAAGAAAAAAGTAATATTCTAAAATCTTCCAAATTTTCTACATTATCAAAATACTGGCAATTATTCACTTGGAAATATCTACACAGAAGTTTCTATACACCACATAGGTTAGCCAAAATGTATTCTATTGAAGATCAATGTTGCAGATGCTATACCAAGATAAAAGCAGATTGGCAACCTGTTTTTTTATGAATGTATATGTCTTAATATGTATTGGAAATCCATTAACTATTTTTTCAGACTGTTTATAATGATAATTTTCAATTAACAAAGTCTTTAATTTTATTCAACTCTCCTATTCCAAACTGTGTACCAAAAAAGACACTAAAATCTTATGGTCACTATTGGCAATTTCACATAAAATCATAACTATACACTGGAAAAATGAGGCTTCTCCTATGTTCAAGGAATTTGAGAATTTAACAACAACAGTTGCTCACATGGAAATATTAACAGTGAAGAACAGAACTAAAGTATTTCCTTCTTACTATTACTCTTGGATGAAAGTACTGGAAATACTCGAAAAGATCGAAGAAGATATATCATCTTATGTTTCTAACTTTGCATAATATAGAATTTCAATGTTATTTGCATAAACACCAATGTAAATAGTTATATAATGGTTTGAAGTTAGTAATGTTTTAGAATTGTAAATATGTTATTTATCTTTATTTCATGTAATGTTTCTTAAGACATCTTATTTGAAATAATAAAAAAATATTTAGTAAAAAAAAAAAGTTGGCTTTTCTTAATTATATTTAAATTCTACTTTGTGCGATGTGGCTCAGAACTTAAACTCACACAAAGAAGCTTATTTAAAAAAAGTATATTTTTTTATTAACAAGATTAAACTGTTAACAGAGAAAAGTCCCCTTTAATGTGGATAGCACAGAGTGCGCGTGGTGGGCAGTAAATGTACCTGAATCAATCTGGAGGTGTAGAAAACAGTGCTGCACCACAGTGTAAGCTAACACAGTGGTAGGGAGCCATAAGGGGAGTATGGGCAAATGTTATTTTATTTTTACTGGTTTTATTGTCATTTTTTTGTTTTGCCTTTATTTTTTTTTAATCTCCATTAGCAATAAGTCTGGACAAAGGCAATACAAAAAGTGGGACAAAAGGCCCGAAATAGGGACAGTTTCTAAATATTGACCTTACAAACTTAGAAAGTTGATAGCATAACATGTTTTGCATTAGTATGGATATTCATGAAGAGTATGTTGCCTGCAACTGACATGCTATCTATCTATCTATATATATATATATATATATATATATATATATATATATATATATAAAACTGTAAAATGGTTGTATGTTTTGTTTCCACTGTATTTGAAGTTTAAGCATAGCTGAGCAGGTATGTGTGCTGTGGTGCATTGCTCAACACTGCTTACAGAGGTATGAAGAGCTATGCAGAAATGTATATCTGAAACTTTCTCTGGTGATTTAACTCAGTGGTTAGAGTTTTGGATAAGTGCATGGTTTGAATACCAAAACAGGCAATCCAGCTTTTACATGGGAAAGCATTGTTAAATTATTATTTTTTTATTTTTAATGATGTAATAATTGATATTTGTTAACCAGGGTAGTGTAGCTGGCCAAGCTTCCAGTGTCAGGGGATATATGATGTGAAATGTCCCATGAAACACAAATGTCCCAGACAGTAAAGCCACACCCCAAAGTAATGTAATCAAAGCACATAGGGGAACGTCATGTAAAGTAAAATTTATACACTTAATAATATGTCAGTAAGGAGTAATTAATGTCCAATTTGTTAATTTCCTTTAAATGAAAACAGAGCAATGCTTAGCAGTGCTTAGCTCTGTGAGCATTGCTAAGAAGTACAATTCTAAGCATCAGTCAAGACAGCAAAGTGGATTTGAGGAGTACTTAGCACTGCTCAGCATTTCTGAAACCAGCTAAGCAAGGGTGTGTGTCTGAGGCTGCTTAGCTGTGCTTAGCTGGCTTAAGGAAAGCTAAGCATGCTCATGTACATGGGAGGTGTAGATCTGCTGACAAGTCTTAGCATTTCAGCAGCATGTTTGTGTGGCACAGTGGGAAGCTTAAAAACACAGGAAATAACAAAAAAAATGGAAACACCTTTAGAAAAGGCAATCAACTAGAAATTACTAATAATCCCTCTGGCACTCACACTGGTCCATTCAAACCCCTCAGTAATGCAACTGGCAGGTGGAATGTGTTCATAATTAGCCAAGCACACAGGCTGCATCTGCAGCATACCTGTATTAAGTATGCAGACACCCTTCAGTCTGTTTTTCCCCACAAACTCTACACCATTGGAGTACAAACTTGGGGATTTTAACTGACAAAATGATAGGGGCTGCTGCTTTGTTACATCTCTATGTGCTACAGATTGTTAGCAGTGATGAGGATGATGCTGACAACTGGCCCGGACTGAGGCAAAGAAGAGTATTCAGATCCAGGGTAACCTTTCAGGGGCTACATGAGCTGGAGGTAGTAGAGAGCTACAGGGTGGACAGGGACATACTACAGCAACTCACTGATTACCTCAGACCCAGAGCCAATAGAGGGGAACCCATTTCAGTGGAAACAAATGTATGTGTAGCCTTAAGAATACTAGCTACAGGTACTTTTCCAAATACCTACTGGGCACATCATTGGGGTCTCACAGGCATCTGCATCTGGGGTAATCCACCAGTTCCTGGATGTCATGCTAAGACATGCCAGTGAGCACATTTATTTCCCCAGCACCCCTGAGGAAAGGACCAGCAATATGCATCTCTTCTGCCATGTACCACACTACCCAGAGGTACTGGGTGCCATAGACTGCAATCATGTCCACATCAAAGTACCACCTGGTGAAGAGGATAGAGTGTACATCAACCACAAGGGCTATCACTCCATCAACTGCCAGGTTATGTGCAATGCCCAGGGCATTATCATGAATGTGTGTGCTGGCAGCCCTGGCAGTTACCATGACTCCCACATCTGGCACTCTTCACAGCTGTACCAGGCATTTGCCAAGGGGGCCATCCCATATGGCCATCTCATGGGGATGCTGGCTATGCACTGGAACCATGGATGATGGCACCCATCAGAAATACATACACACCCACTGAAGTAAACCATAATGAGGCACACACACACAAACTAGGAACATTGCAGAGCATGTGTTTGGGCTGCTCAAGTCATGGTTCCACTGCCTTGACATATCTGGTGGAGCCCTGCAGTACTCTCCATCTATATGTGCTGACATGTTCATAGTATGTGCCATGCTACACAATATGATCCTGCAGAAACAAGTGAGGCAGGAACATCACAGGGAAGGGGCACACAGCCCCCCACCATTGCCAAGGTCCCCACAGGCACAGGGGGACCAAGATGAGCAACCCTCTGAGCCTGTTTCTGTAGGCAGTCGTAGGCATGCCCAGTATACCCTGGCCTTGGCAAAGAGGGAATGCATAGCACATACACTGACAACCTAGAAACCTAGAGACTGACATCTCTCTCCTACTCTCACACACACAGTAAAATGGTTCCACACACATCACACTACCTGTACTTTACCAAGTATAGGCTGTGTAATGCGAGCAGCTGACAGAGTCAGCCCTCAAGCACCATCCTCACAACTGCCACAGGCACAAGGTAAGTCACTCTTCTTAATAAATGAATGGAGTAGTATGTTGTGGTAGCATATCTATGGTATCTCTCCATGTATACAAGGGAATGGGGTGGCCTACCGGGATAGCAGCAAACTGACAGCTGTGTGAAATAACAGGAAATGTCCACCCAATATTGGATTCCCCAGAGTATGCAGTAGTCCCCTAGGTGACAAATCTCACTGCAGTATATGCGGGGGACTAACAAACTGGGGGTTCATAGGTCACATGCATGGATGTCAATGTTGGGGTCCCATACTTACCCCTCAGCCTCTCCCAGCAAGTCAGCTGTAGAAAACCATAAAGACATGTCTAGCAAGGGCCCACAAATAGGGATAATGATGAAACATTCCTCTTACAGAATTACACAGTGATATCACAACAGGTCTTGCAGTTGCATTAAGTCTCTGAAGGGTAAGATGTCTGAAACTCAAATGCCTGCTATTACATTCTTACCTACTGCCTTTAGTGATATGCCAGTATTCTCAAAGACAGGCACAACACTATGCTAAATGGAACCAAAATGTAAAGCCAACATCTGCACAGTCTGTGCAAATGTGTACAGTTGACAGATATGACCCCCCCAGGACACCCGTGGTCCGATAGAAATGCAGTAACATTTATAATTGTAGGGTAATAGCACACATTCCCAGGGCTAACCCAATCAACTTGATAACTTGTTGCATGTCCATAATATGCAGGGGTCAATGAGCTATGTATATGCGTGGTTAATACTGTCAGGATGGGTGAAGCACTTACTCTTAGCTGTTGTGGCTTAGTGGTCTAAGTACAGTACTGTGGTTGGCAAGGTCCATGTTCCACGATTTTCTATGCCAACTATTTTGCATGTCAGCTACACCTATGGTAAGAATTGTACACACTGCCCAGAAGTCAATATCCATTACTGCATTAAAGCTGGAAAAGTCAGGGACAGGGGGCCACACATATGTACAGTACACAGCTCAGAGTAACCTACACAGTGCCTAGTAGGACAGCAGGTACCTGAAAGTCAGTGTACTGCCAGGTTATAAATGGCTGCCACCTTACTGTGTCAGCACTGACAACAAGTCACTGGCCACCATCCTTACCCCTGGAATGACAGGCTGTCACAGAAGGACCACAAGTATGCCTCATATATCTGTTCTGCTTCTCCTAACATTGCAGTTGCCTGCCAAGCTATTTGCAAAACAAGAAAGGTTCATGACAAAACATCAATGGCAGACAGTGGAGAAGCGAACATCATACCCATAAGACAAAACAAGCAAATGCCAAACCAGTCTCCCAACTGTCTATGTTTGGCAGAACATTATTGACACCCTGTCCCCATGTGTGGGCCTGTGTCTGACTGTCATATATGGGCCTGTCCAGATGTCAGTCTGTAATGGTTTGACAGCTAAGCCAACATGTAGCCTCATAATAACATAGCAACACAAACTGTCTGAGGACCACAGCAGATGTAATGGTGCAATGATGGACAACCTGCTAAATAGCTACACTTAGAGGTGTGAAGTCCATAACCCTGTGTGTGATGTTGCGGTGTCTGCCCTGCTCATACCAGAAATGCAAACACATAACATCAGTGACTGTGGAAAAAGCCTGTGACTGGACTACAGAAGGACAATGAAACACACATAAGGGGAAGGAGAACCACTGGCCAGACAAATGGAGAATGTGCACATTAGGACAAATTGTGCAGTAACATAGGTTCCCTGCAGTGTATGGAGTCAGTAAACATCACCCACAACTACACAACACACACCCATGTAAGTAGAGGTAATCAACAAAACTAAAACCCAAACAAGGACACCTCAGAGGCAAAAACACATGAGAACTCCACAAACCTCTACACCACAGACCATGCTTAGTCCACACACCCAGTATCTCGCAACCACTAAGGCCTTACCATAAACCCAACATATTACTCATAGGAGACTCCATTGTGAGATACACAGATGTGCTTCTCACCAGGCTGGATTAGGAGAAAGTCATGCTTACTTGTTTGTCAGGTACCAGAATCCGCCATATCACACATGCACTCAAGTCACTCCACAACAGGTACTGTTATGACTCTGTCCCAGTCCATGGCAGTGTAAACAATGCCAGATGTACCTCCCTGGGCCATAGGAAGACAGACATGATTCAGCTTGCTGAATATGTTCCCATGCAGGTATGTCCCTAGCCTTAAACAGTATTCTTCCATCACCCAGAATGATGGTGCACTACAAACAGAAAATGATTGCCAGTGCCAATTAGCTTATTTACTGGTGTCAACCCAGGGGAATCCACTGCCTGGCAGCCTGGGAACATATGATCGACAGACAATGCTGCTTTGCTAGAGATAGCCTGCATCTGTCTCACTTGGCCTGCAGGCCTCTGGCAAAGGCCCTTGCCTCCCCCATAATGCATTTTTAGGGAAAGTCAGGGGGTACATACTACCAACACAAAACCCTCAATTAAACTTAAAGGCCATGCCACTAAACTCTAGGAGTCTAAACAGAAAAATGCACTAATTGCAAGCAGTCATAACCCAGGAAGATGGTGACATTTGTACACTCTCAGAAACCTGGGCCACTACAGAGAGCAACCCATCCTTATCTGGTCACTCATCCTATCACACAGCCAGAATCCAAAATGCGGGCAGCAAAGCCAAAGGAGGTGGAGTATAAATATATGTTAGCTAGACACACACCTCCAGACTTGTCAAACAGTCTGACATATATGAGACATTCCAACTGTAGTTAACCATTGACAAGACCCATACGCAAATTATAGGTAGCTACAGGCCAATATATCTGACTCAGGATATCCACCCCATATATCTGACCCTCTACAAATCTGTCAAGATTCAACCCTTTACCCTGATCCTGGCTGACTTTAATTACCCAACCCTTGATTGGAAAACCAACCATGCCAGAACAGAAATGCACAGAGATTCCCCCATCTTATAAATGTTAAATCCTTATGACAGCTACTTGATACCCCCACAAGATGTGATACATATGTCAGACTTGGCAGCAACCAACATGAATAACCACTGCAGCACCCCTATGGTATTATCCTCCCTGGCAAACTCTCACAAAAAGCAGACACGTTTGATATCACCATCTCTCCTGACCCCCTCTAGCCATGGTAAAATGAAAATGTCTCCCAAGCTGATCACAACTACCAGAGGGATGGTATAAAGAGCTGAATAGCCCCCTACCCCACTGGAGGAACAATCACCAACATCCAAATGTACACAAAGATACTATTCCAGCATATATATATATATATATATATATATATATATATATATATATATATATATATATATATTTATATAAATAACAGCCAGCCACTGTCATCCCTTTACACAAAGGTGGAGTGTTCACTAATCCAGGAAATTAAAGACCCATCAGCCTAACTAGCCTGATCTGCAAGGCCATGCAATGAATTATCATGGAACTCATTAACAGGGACATTGGCAAACTCCCAATAGTCAACCCCACACAGTCTGCCTTTGTCAAGGGGAGGTATGTCATTGAAATCTGGTTGACTTTTCTGAAACAGCCAGCAAAGGCATGGATGAGGGAAAGATGGTGCATACCGGCCACCTTGACTTGGCCAAAGCCTTACACACTATTCCCCACTTGGCCATAGTACATAAACTCTGTCAGCTAGGCATCAATCCATATGTTACCAAATGGGTAGCAAACTGTCTCATTGATAGAACTCACCTAACCATAATAGGGATAGCCAACTCAAGCAGTACACCTGTAATGAGTGGTATATCCCAGGGATCAGTCTTGGGCCCTCTGGTATATGGTATATACTTCTCTGAGGTGCAGGCCAAAACCACTGGCCTAAGGCTGACCAAGTTGGCAGATGACTGCAAGCTGGGTGCAGTCATCAATTCCCAAAGTTATTGTGGATTTCCTACAACAGGGTCTCACCAAAACAAATGACTGCTGCCAGAAACATGGCCTCAAGCTGAATGCCTGCATATGCATCATCATCCCCTTCAGGGAGACTGACATCCCCATATATTATCACATTCACAACAATTTCCTACTTACACAATCAGTAGTGAGGCATTTGGCCACCCAGGTTGGTGGCAACCTGAATTCTGACCACCATGTTGCTTCCATTGTACAGAAAGCTTAATAGATGGGCCAACTCAAAAGTAAGGGTATCTCATCCAGGGACAAAGAGGCCATAATATCCATGTATTCTAACCTTATAAGGCCAATTATTTTGCACAACACCCCCTTTGGCATGCACCTCACAAAGCACATGCAGCAGCTGGAGAGACCAGAGAGGTTCCTCACCAGGAGAATCCAGGACCTTAAACACCTACTCTACACAGATAGGCTAAAAGCACTGTCCCTCTACTCAGTCCCATACAGACTCCTCAGAGGTGACCTTTATCTGGCATACAAAGCAATCCAGACCCTGCCTTGATGGGACTGTTCCACATGTGAAAGTCAAAGCCCACTCGATCAACCTGTACGTGCAGCATCAACCTGGTCTGTGATATCAATATGGTTTGTTGGTGTGAGAGAGATGTGTCCCACAGACTCCCCCATCTGTGGAATACACTCCCTGTTCACATCAAGCCAAGAACCTTAATACCTCATTTGAAGTGCTCCTTGTGTAAGTGCATGGGAAAAGAAAATACAGTCCTGTGGTTCCACCTGTGTCCTTGCTGGACAGGGGCTCTGGGTGCTGACATGTCATAACATGGGCTACACTCTCATCTGTGAGGGTTATAAGGGCTTCAGCGCTAATAGCCTACTATCCTCATATCAACTTATCAACCTATAAACAAATGTCTATCAGTGGTTCACCACATTACTCTGTACTGCTCTGCCACTGACATACCTGGAAATCACAGTGCTATGTTGCATATACCACACATATTATGGACATCTCTGCTCAGTAGAATGCACTCTGTACCCACACCAGGATATGACTGTTCAGTTAAGAAGAATACCACACAAGCAAGAGGTCCCCAGCCAGTATTTCACTGAGGTGCTAAACTTTTTACACAGCTTCATCAGCCAATCAGCTGTAGCCAGACCTCTCAACTGGCCGGATTGGGCGAGAATGTCAATAGTTTGGCTCATAAGTTTGGTCTGTGCAGCATACATCTTGTATTTCTCAGGTAAATCACTGTGATGAGCTGAGGATTTCTGTCAGTAAGTAATGACACAATACATTTCAGTGTCAGACGTCATATATGTCAGTAAAATGTCTGCTAAAACAAACCCTGTTACTCTAGTAACTTTCTACGTTTGTAAGAGCAATATTTACAGTATCTCCCTATATTTGGCCAATTGTACCCCCGTTTTGGCAGGCTATCTCCAGATTTCTTGCACTAATAGGTTGAGTGGTATGGCTGTGGCACAAAAAATCCCAGATCAGAGTACATCTATCTCTAGAATGGAGTCCCACTCTTACTATAGAAGGTCATACTGGACATGCTCCTACACTTAGAGAATTACAGCCCATGTCTAAAGCCACATCGGACTATATAACTGCATTGTGCATATATGTCTTTGCATACAGACAGCTATGTACCCCTTAACTGTGTCTACCCACGCTCATCACACAGGATGACCCTCAGTTATCTGTAGGTGGCCCATATGTGATATACCTGCATATGTTGTATGTGATACACAGACATATATATGAACAACACATAACAATATTTCAAGCATGCACACACATAGACACGGGGAAGAGAGACAGACAGTGACAGAGAGAGAGAGACAGACAGACAGACAGATAGAGAGACAGGGAGACACAGATAGAGAGTGAGTCATAGACAGAGATACCCTGAATGGCATAGAGTAATGCTCTACTGCAGACAATTGCCTATCAGTTGTAACTGGCTGCATGTGCCAGCATGAAGATGAGCTCCATTGTGTAATACTAGTGAGGTAGGGGTTGTAATATCACATCTCCTGCCTTTATGTGTGTGTGTGTGTGTGTGTGTGTGTGTGTGTGTGTGTGTGTGTGTGTGTGTGTGTGTGTGTGTGTGTGTGTGTGTGTGTTTGTAGGTTAAAGTATTATGAGGCTTTTCCCACCCAGTACAATTCCCATTGCCCTACTTTACAAGATCTGCTGATGTCATTCACCTTAGAAGTACCTTTGGACACTCATCAGCCCTATAAGCTCTATGGCACATGTGATAACTGTAATGCTGTAGTACAAATAAGTAGATAGGCAGGGGTTCTAATCTCAGTCCTAACAAATGTGTGTTTGTGTTTGTAGATGAAAGTATTTTGAGGCTTTCCCACCCAGTATACTTCTCATTGCCCTACTTGAGAAGACCTACTGATGTCATTCACCTTAGATAATTCTTTGGATACTCTTCAGCCCTATAAGCTCTGTGACTTGTGCAATGACTGTGTAACACTGTAATACAAATTACTAGATAGGTAGGGTTCTAATCTCAATACTGACAACTGTGATACTGGGTGTGTTGGTTAAACCATTTTAAGGCCTGTTCCACCCAGTACACTTCCCATCACCCTACTTTACAAGGGCTGCTGAAGTCATTTACCTTTGGACACTTATCAGCTCTCTAAACATTGTGGTGTGTGTGATAAATAGGCAGCGCTATAGTACATACAAGCAGAGAAGTAGTACCATTTTAAGGCCTGTTGACTCTCTCCAAGGCAATTCTTTAAAGATCCAGTTGATGGCATCCACATTACAAGCACAGTCATACATTTTCTAACAGAAAGGCACTGTGGTGCACGCAATAATCATATCAGTCTGTAATGTACATAACTAGAGAGGTAGGTCATATAATAGGAAAAGTGTCAACTCTGTGTGTATGTGTGTTTCAATGCATGTCCCCATGCAGCTGTGTGTCGTTACTTGACAATAGCTGTAATCAATCTGCAATGTTAGTCTGTCATGATTTTCCCACAGTTTACCAGAAAACCACATTTTATGACAGATGGAAAGAAAGTATGTGTCAAACATCAGGACAATCTGCAGACATATGCAGAGGTCACAGGTATGGCCACCATCTGTACCACCCTGCAGGTTGCTGTCCATGTTTGGCAAGGTGTGACCTGTGACAACAACTGAAACAGTAAAGGTTCCAAGAGTATAGGTCAACAAAAATATATGGTCCTGTACTGATTGCATAGAGCAGTTATTGCACAGCAGAAGCACCTCAATGTTATGACAAATACTGTAAGCTATGGTAATGTCACACAAAGACGTTGTCATACTAGCAAACCAGAGGAAGTCCTGTGAGTTGCCCTTGCTATGGTCATGGTATGTCTTCTCAACTATCACATTACTACAGGTCGTGTCCCACACTCCACATTTGATAATGTTGCAAAGCCATTCATTGTCACTTATGTGTGTACAATATGTATACATGTGAAGGCCCTGTGACTACCTGGTGCCCCCAATAACTCACAAGTATATAGGCATGAATGCTAATTGGATCCACCCACATATGTAGGTACAGCTTAAGGCTGTGTGAACTGTAAGTATTTTGCACTCTGTCATTGAACCACAAACTGCTGTTAACACACTGTGATGAGCCATACAGTGGGTATGGAATGCTCTCAAGGTCCTAGCCTCAAGCTGTATGCAGACAACAGTGTCAGCATGTCATACAGCAAGTACATTTCCCCACCATGTCTCACATCAGTGCCAACCCCATAAACACACAGACTGTGATGACAGGCCTGGGTACCCAGGATGGCAATGTACGTAGTTGCATTCAAGCACCAAGTACTGGCAGTCATCAAGAATTGCTTGTATGTGGTTTACCACATAGCTGAAGGGACCACATCCAGCCAAAAGGTGGACATTACCTCTGAATAATCCACAGTCAGTTCAACAATACATTAGCAGCATGGCTAGTCTGCTATGCACCTATGCAGATATCTGCTGAATCTGTAAAGTCTATATTAACTCCCAGAAAGGTCAGCCATGTCCCTCAACACACACACACATGTGGCATTGGTATAGGATATGTGCATTTATGAACATGTACAGTGCAAGCTGTGATACTACCCAAATCACTGACATTCACTATATGTGTGCATTTGTGTGCATTAAAAACACCCACCAACAAATGCAGTTTGACCTGACATATGCATTCAGGTATGCAAAAGCTGCCACTATGAATGCTACAGTATTGACATGATGACCACTGGGGTCTTACATGTATGCTTCTTGGCTGTTAACTCTGTGCCACCCACCTCCAAGGCAAATGTGGGGATTTGTGCCGGGGAGGTGGCGACTCCACCAAGGTTGATGAGGAACTCCTCTGTTGGTGTCAGTGTTGCCTCTGTAGCAGGCCCACCACCAGTGCCAGCATGGTCTCTCGACACAGCTACAGTCTTTTGCCATGCTTTGTGTATTAAGTCTGTGGCATGGTGTCAGACCTATTCATAGCCCCTGGCATGGTATCCAATGTTGTTGACAGTCCCCACCAGTTTTACCCACAAGGCAGTTCATTGCTGCATGTGCTTCTGGCTTCTCCCCTGTGATGTATTCTCAGGGGAATCCAAGATCACCACAGTCTCAGACTCTATGTATGGTGGGTGATTTTTATGAGCGAAATTTGATTGCATTGTAAGGGATGCAAATATTTTATGTCAACAAAGAGTGAATACAACTTTAAGGAATGGTAAATGTTTTTTGGTGCCTTTGAAGTTATTTAAACAGTGTAACAGTTATACGCTTTAGTTCTGATGAAGACCAGCTGATTTGGTTGAAAGCGCTTAACTTTGTTAAACAGTTCGCTTTGTCTGTATGTGCTTATAGTGTTTTGTCGTATCAGTTCATTTTTTTTTTGTACTTTGACTTCATTAAATTGTGGATTTACCATATTTTTGGCAGTCGTGAGCACTTATTGGTGGAACCGGAGAACTATTGTGTATATTGTGGATATTCTTTCATTCTGATAGCTACCATTGTGCACAGACCATGCACATCCACATTTGCTAACACTATCCACCGCTAACACCCACCATTATACCCCTGCCATCAACAGTACATTATGTGTGTGAGTATTGTGAACATACCAGTATTACAGCATGCATTGCCCCCTTATCCCGATGTGTCATGTTCCCCCCACTGAGGACCACTAATGTGCATAATCTGCCATTCATTATTCACATTACACAGTACATGCAGCAGCTGGGGACATCACGGAGGTTCCTCACCATGGAATACCAGGCCATCAAACATCTACTGTACACCTATAGGCTATATGGCCAACCCTCTGCCCAGTGTCATACATACTCCTCAGGAGTGACCTCACTGTGGAGTGTGAAGAAATCACGGTCTCCACATTGCTGGGACTGCTGGCTGCACAAGTGCAGGTTATGCTCCATCGTATTAACACACACACACACACACACACACACACACACACACACACACACACACACACACACACCGTCAACCTGGTTAGTAACCTGGTCCATGTCCACATCAGACAGGGTAGCTACCAACACTTTTGCAGGTGTGACTTGGTGAAATGGATGGCTAACAGCACAAACACCCATGGGATACCACCTGTGTCCATGTTGGATGGGGACATCAGCTACTGCCTTGCTTACACATGGGCTAACCTGTGGGCTTGGCATATGGCTGCTTATGGCTCATAGTCTAGTAACTGAGATGGCAACAGGACTACCAGAAATGGCCTGACTGCTGTAACAGACTGTGTTGTTATGTGTCCACACACATCACTGCCATTGACTGCTGGGTTCCCTCTATGGGCAATGTTAGAGTATCAGGTCATCCAGCCTATATCTGGCAAATAGATGAGTGGTACTACAGGTGCATGTGGACATTCCAGGAAAATCTGAGGTACACAAAAACAGACAGTGGTGCATATATGGTGTAGGGTGATATATTTACAGGTGTCTGACATCTGCAGTACCAGACGTCATTACTTTCTGACTGCAGTCCTTCATGACTTGCCACTAATTTGCCAGAAAAACAAACTTTTATGGAAAAATGGCTAAAATTGTGAGGCAAATATCAGGACATTCTGCAAAACCCTGTACAGTTCAGAGGTAAGCTGCAGACATAGCCATCAGGGATCACTGTAGGTGCTGGACAGCAAACTAACATGCAGCATGGCTGTCCCAGAAGTGCTGTTGAGAGCTACTGTTTAAATTCCAATTTCCCATGACTGCATCCCCCCATCTGCATTCCATTACATACTTAATTGTTTGATATACCTGGTATAGTGCAGTACCCATTTTCCAGAATACCTCCACAAAAGGTGGTATAAATAGTCACAGTCTGTCTTCTTGACAAAAGTATCAGACTTATTTAGCATAGGCAGTAGCTTGCCTTTTGTAGGTAATGCTCATGAAAAGGTGATGGCCTGTACACCAATCTGTTGCTCCCATTTGCTAATTGCATCCAGAACAACTGGGTTACCTTCCTATTAGCCAATGTCATGGCAACACAGTCATTTAATTAATGCCTTCATGTGGGCCTTGCCCCTTTTCCTGGCCTGTGAGGAGGACATAATGGAGATGTTGGAGCTACAGTATCACAGAGGGTAGGTGGAAATACTGTCCACTGTTTAGATTGATGTATTGTGTCCACAGTTTTGCATGCTATATCTGCATACCTCTCAACATCTTAGCACAGGAAATGTGGACACAGCACGACAAAACATGTAGACAAAGGGTCACAAATAGGGAGAGATTTTAAATATTGGTGTCATACCCTTACAGAATTGCTAGAGTAACAGGGTTTGTTTTGACATTCAGTTTCTGAGGGATTTGATGCCTGACACTCAAATGTGCATTATTATTTACTGACTTCCACCCTGATATCATCCCACTAATTTAGCAGAAGACCGTAAATGTTATGAGGAACAGGCCATAAATATGAGCCATAACCATGGACATTCCATGGAAATTTGTATAGTCACATGTGACACTTTGCAGCATTTATTAGTCTGCATACTGGTTCTGTGTCTGTGTCAGAGGCCCAAGTACACAGTGATTTTGGCCACTATATGTCAAGAGTACTGTGTGACTGGCTATCAGGATGTGTTCATATAACTCAGTTGCTGTACTCAAAAGGTCAGTTGGCCTACTGGTATGTTGCCATGACTGCAGTTCAAATGGTTTCATGTTCATAATTTGGCAGTGATGTTTTTCATCCTAAAGGTATATCCCTGTACTGCCTGATAACTTTACAAATACATCAGCATACCAAAAACTGTACGTATTTTCACAGAATGTCCATTGTTTGTGTTCATATTTTTGGTCTGTTCCTCAGAATATTTGCTGTTTTCTGGCAAATAACTGGGATAATCTGAGGGCTGATGGCACTAAATAATGACAGAGACTTGAGTTACAGACTTTGAATCCTTCAGAAAATGCATGTTAAAACAAACAATGTTAGTCTAGCAACTTTCTTATATGTATAACTACACTATGTAAAATATGTGCCTATTGTTGGGCCTTTGTCCCCCATTTTGTCAGTGTTCATCCAGTTTCTTGCACTAAGAGGTTGAGAGGTATGTGCATCAATAATTTTCCAGAGCTGATTTGGTGTAGTGGTGCGTTGCTCTGACTCTAGTGTAGAGGGTCCTGGATTCAAGAGTTGGCAGTGATATCTTTTTTCCTTACTTCTAAATGACTGTAATGCATGAACAAGCATCACCAATCCCTACAGCAGTACATTACTCTGACCATAGTACACAGGATCCTGGGTTTGAGACTTGGTAGTAGTATGTTTATTCCCTAATGTTAAATGACTGTAATGCATGATATGTATGAAAAAGCATTATAAATTCCCATAGCTCATATGGCGTAGTGGTACTTTGCTCTGATTGTAGTGCACAGGGTCCTGATTTTAGGACCTGCCAGGGCTGGTTATTTTGTTGCTGGGCAAAACAGAGGCTGATTGAGACAGAATGATTAAAGCAGTTTTAAGTGGGTTTGCGCATATTTGCGTGACTCTAAGCAATGTCAAGAGGCACTTAGTCCTTTTTGGCTTCACTTAGCACTGCTTATTCCTGGTTAAACCCACTCTAATTTCAAAAAAGAAAAGAAAAAAGGTTGATAGGAAAGTGATGAAATGGGGGCAAGCAGGAGGAAAAACAGTGTGAAAGACAGCTAGGGATGTGCAGGGTGGGTGTAGGAAAGGACCATAGCTTTCAATTTCTTCTGCAGCAAAAGCTGTGAATGATGTGGACAATTTGGAATTTAGACCCTCATACCACACAGGGAGGAGTGTGGGCAACATACATTGGTTGAGTAATTCAGGGGTAAATTTATTGACAAAACAACTGCAAACATGAAGATGAACCAAAAGAAATACTCTAAGTAGCAGTCAGGAACACCAGCACAGGAAGGTAAAACAGATCCTTTATTCACAGATCCAAGTCCTAGTACCTCGGCTTTTTGCCTTCAATGGAACATTTTATCATTCAAAAACCTTCTCTTTAAATACAGCAGCAATAATTCATCAACCAACCCCCTAATTAATCAATCAAAACTAATTAGTTCATTTGCACTATGAACAACATTACATTGATTGAATACAAACTTCATCTTACAAAAACATTTCAGAATACATAGTCCCTAGTGCAAAAAATCTAACATAATGTCAGCTGAATGAATAAATAAATAAATAGATATAACAAATACACACAACATACACTAAATGCCCAGTATGTTAAATATACACTAAATACCCAATGTATTAAATAACATTGATGTGTGCCTGACCATACAATAAGACTTTTTTCAAAAATATTACAAAAAAATCAACCTGTCATGTCACAATACAAAATCTATTTACCAATTCACCCAAATGTGATATATAATAACATACTGCAATGCTGAGAAATTAAGTTTATAATGGTATACCCATATGCAAATTCATACCCCTTGGATATAAAGTATGGTAATTTAGAATCATCTTATATTCCAATTTATTAAGCTCAGCTTTGAAATTGCCCGCTTCAAAATGTGGTCTAGCCAACACGCTGAAAATGAATCCATCCGTGCAACTGTTGTGGACACCTATGAAATGTGAAGCAACAGGGATGTTCAAATTACCCCTTCTCACGTCTCCTAGATGTTCTAAAATACGAATTTTGATTTTCCTAGTAGTTTGACCAATATACCATAATGATTTAGCACAATCACAACCCAAAATGTAAATAACCCGTGTGACAAACAATTAAATCTTTCAAAATCCCGATACTTTTTTCCATTAATTTTCTTACCATCTAAATTTCTGGCCAAATGACACACTGAACATTTTCCACACATTTCCATACCAACGTTCAAACCATGCATCGAATATTCTAATTTTTGACTCAACAATTATTTCAAATTGTTGAATCTTCTATAAGAAAATGTGACATTTTTGGGAAATAACCATCCCAGTGTCACATCTTCACAAACTAAATACCAAAGCTGTCTAATGATCTTCTCAACTACTAGTGAAAAATCTGAATATCTAGAGATGAAGAACAATTTTTCATCATTTTCACCTGGACATGATTTATTATAGCCCTTACCTACATTTATCCCTCCTCCTCCACATAATCGAGTTTTTATAGCTAACAATGCCTCTTCTGAGTAACCTCTATTAGAAAGTCTAAGAAATACTTCATTAAGTGTTTCATCCCATAATTTTGAATCAGATGTATTTCTAAGAATCATTTTGAATTCCCCCTCAGGCAATGTCCTGATTAAATGTGGAGGATGCATGCTGCTAGTATGCAGGAAATTATTCACAGAAGTTGCCTTCCTAAATGGTCTAAATTGCACCTTGTGATCTTTCCCAACATAAAATTCAACATCCAAAAAAGAAATTGTTTCCTCTGAATATTCAAACACAAAATTAAGCCCATGATAATTTAAATTCAAGTCCTAAATGAAAACATCAAATTGAGATGGCCTTCCCGTGCATACAAAAAGGAGGTCGTCAATGTATCTTTTATAAAAAAATAACATTGTTAATGAAAAAGCTGTTTTGAAACATAAATTCTTTTTCAAACTCCCCCATATATATAATTGCATAACTAGGAGCAAAGGCCGCACCCATAGCTGTTCCCTTGGCCTGAAGGTAAAATTCCTTCTTCCATACAAAATAGTTATGCATGAGGCTATATTCTAACAATGACAACAAAAATGCAGTTCTAGGTCCTTCTCCCATTACCCTTTTCATTGCTTCCAAGCCCCACCGCTTATCAATATTTGTGAATAATGAGGAGATATCGACAGTTGCCCAATAAAATTCCTTATCCCATAACATCCCCCGCAATTCATCACAAACATCTTGAGTATTTTTAACGTGTGAAACTATTTTGGGTAAATAAGATTTGAAATGGAAATCAAGGAATTTATTCATTCTTTCAATATATGAACCAATTCCTGAAATAATGGGTCTACCTGGAGGGTTAACCAAATCCTTATGAACTTTTGGAATTGCATAAATATATGGGTGCCTGGGCTCTTTCAAAAGCAATTTTTTAACATCATTACTAGACAAAAAAACCAAGCCTCTCCCCTCTCTCAAGCAATTTGACAAGTTCATCTGTGTATTGTCTTAATGGGTTAACATTCAATTTCCTATATACATCTAATGTCAATGTACTTTTTTCATTTCATTATAACCCCAGTCCCCCTTTTATTTATCAGGTCTGACTACTACCTTATCCAAGTTTGTCCTCAGCTCCTTTAAAGCAAACCATTCTTCCTTAGAGAGATTATATAATCTCTTCTTTTTACAAAAATCAATGTATGCTTTTTCCCCGCTGGCACAAACTACATGTTCAAAAACATTAATAGCAGACAAACGCTTAGGAGGCAAAAAGGTACTATTGCTAGAAAATTTAGGCAAAAGTAGCCTGTTATAACCCATACCAAATGGTTCCCCACTCAAAACATTATTGCAGCTGTTCTCATATTCATTATTTGATTCATCTGGAATGTTATAAATACTCAGATTAAGCAATTCATCCTCATTAATGCTATCTTCCATGTTTACATTCATAGAATCCACACAAATATTTTCATTGCATTCAGAAAAATAAACCTTCAGATTAAGTTTCCACACAAAACTTTAGATGTCCAAAATGACATCAGCTAAAGTCGGCAATTTTGTAGGAATGAATTTAGTGCCCTTATGTAAAACATTACACAATTCTGGAGATAGATAAATGTTGGAAAGATTCACAATACTTAATTTATCAGAATATGTGGAAGAAACAATCTCACCATGAATATTAAAGTTACAAAAAGGATTCTCAATGGTGTCCACAAAATGCACAGATGCCTCATTCTCAGCGCTGGGCATCCTCACAGTCCGGGTGACACCCGCTATAAATTTTGATGAAAAAAAGTTTTATTTCCTTGATTCTTCCTGGGCCGAGTCTGCATACAAGATTTCTTTGAATTTTGATCACTCTTGCTACCTCCAGTTCTTTCGCTCAAACTGTCTAAACCATCATCTTCAAAAGACACATTCTTACGGCTACCGACAGTCTCCATAGAAGAGCAAGATGAACCATCTTCACTTCTAGACATGCGCATATTGATATTACGGCGTTGATGAGGACCCTTGCATGGCCAATTAAATACTTCATCCCTTTCATAGTTTCTTATGTCCCTATTAAGTTTAGAATGTTTTCTTCCCACAACATCGTTTTCTACTTTAACAATTTTTTCATTGATAGTTCTAAAGGCAGTTTCAAAAACATTGAGTGAAGTCTTATCCATTAGTTCCTGCTGCAATTTGAAAATCTCCTTACGTAGATTGTCAACAACCCTATTATTTTTCTTAATCAGTATCTTTAACCAGCTAAGAGTACATACTTGAGTGACCTGTCTCCATTCCAAAAGCAGGTCACTCTCATCCTCAGCAAATCCACCGGCCGGTAACTTGTCAATGCGTAATCCTCTAGGAGTGATGTTTAAAGAAATATATTTTTCAAGTAATTTTGAATCATAGTAAATAGTCACCTCTTTGGCCATGAGCCACTCAAGTCTGGCAAACTCATCCGAACACGAACCGACTCCTCCAGTAGACCACAAATCAGAAGCGGCACATTTTCTCTCTCTCTCCCTCAAAACTTTATTAAACAGAAAATATCCACCAGCTCTGCCATTTACACCACTGGCGTTTCCTTCAGCTACAACCGAATCCATGACAAAACAACTGCAAACATGAACATGAACCAAAAGAAATACTCTAAGTAGCAGACAGGAACACCACCACAAGAAGGTAAAACAGATCCTTTATTCACAGATCCAAGTCTTGGGACCTCAGCTTTTGGCCTTCAATGGAACATTTTATCATTCAGAAACCTTCTCTTTAAATACAGAAGCAATAATTCATCAATAATTCATCAGCCAACCCCCTAATTAATCAATCAAAACTAATTAGTTCATTTGCACTATGAACAACATTACATTGATTGAATACAAACTTCATCTTACAAAAACACTTCAGAATACATAGTCCCTAGTGTAAAAAATCTAACATAATGTCAGCTGAATGAATAAATAAATAAATAAGTGGATATAACAAATACACACAACATACACTAAATGCCCAATATGTTAAATATACACTAAATACCCAATGTATTAAACAACTTTGATGTGTGCCTGACCATACAATAAGAATTTTTTCAAAAATATTACAAAAAAATCAACCTGTCATGCCACAATACAAAATCTATTTACCAATTCACCCAAGTGTGATATATAATAACATACTTCAATGCTGGTTATTTTGTTGCTGGGCAAAACAGAGGCTGATTGAGACAGAATGATTAAAGCAGTTTTAAGTGGGTTTGCGCATATTTGCGTGACTCTGAGCAATGCCAAGAGGCACTTAGTCCTTTTTGGCTTCATTTAGCACTGCTTATTCCTGGTTAAATCCACGCTAATTTCAAAAACATTTTCTAAAAAGAAAAGAAAAAAGGCTGATAGGAAAGTGCTAAAATGGGGGCAAGCAGGAAGAAAAACAGTGTGAAAGGCAGCTAGGGATGTGTAGGATGGGTGTAGGAAAGGACCATAGCTTTCAATTTCTTCTGCAGTAAAAGCGGTGAATGATGTGGACAATTTGGAATTTAGACCCTCACACCACACAGGGAGGGGTGTGGGCGACATACATTGGTTGAGTAATTCAGGGGTAAATTCATTGACTTCAGTGTACTTGGGGATGAAATGGAGAGCTATGTATGGAAGATGTTATTTTTTTGTGGGGGGGACAGATGTCCCCCCCCTTTTTTTGTAAGGTGAGAGTGGGATGTTGAGGAAAGGTTGCAGGAATGTTTGAGGAGGTAAATTGGATAAGAGAGGTTGCTTTTGCAAACAGACAAGACAGACAACATAGCAGACAGTGGTGGTGTATGACACATGAGGGGGTAAACACCTTGGATGGGGAGGGTGATTGGGAATTGGAGGCCCATGTGCCCCCAGATGGAAACAGCGAGACTGAGGTCCCCACCAATGGGCAGTCACCACTGCCCCTTCACGGCCCTAAGGTGGCTGTGCTGGGAGCTGGACAACAGGGTCAGGCTGCCCCATGAGGTGCACCAGTCAGCCCTTGATATGGCTCAGGTGTTCATCCAACTCTGTCTGGATGACCTTGTGCACCATTCCTTGGAACTTTTTGTGGTTGACGGGTTTCTCTCCATGCTCGCTCCCAGGAGGGAACAGGCCCCAAACCCTGAGGCGTTTCCACCTGAGGGTGGTGTAGGACCAGCAGAAGATGCAGTTCCAGGTTGGGTCCCAGACATGCTGGGGCTTGGTGCCACTGCCAGATGAGGTGGGACAGGTGGATCTGCTGGGATCTGCCTTCCCAAATGTGCTATGGTGTTGAGGTTTTTCAAAATGTATCGGTTAGCATGAACAAAACATTTCAAAATTAGTTATAACAGCATGCCTGGATGTTCCAATTAACCCAGAACAGGAGGAATCCCACGATGACATTGGGTGAAAGTGCTTAGTGTTAAATTAAAGCTTGGACTGTTATATTGGCTGGCGGTGGCATTTTTTGTTATTTTAATTTTGCTTTATACATATTTATACACTCTCTTAGTGTTTTTATTGGTTTAGATGTATATACCAGTAGTACACGAATAATAATTTCTGATGCAGATAAGGGGTGGATAGAGAGAAAAAAAGTCCATTGACAACTGTATAGACTTCTATTTTTCACAACAGTACTTCTCAATACTCTACAGGTCTGCCCTCTCTTTACATCTACCTATGGCCCATAGCTTCTGGAGCACATACATAACTGTTAAACTGTCAACCTTTAATGGTATGAGGCAAACTATGACAACTCTGGGAACATGACTAGAGGAGACTCGTACATGTCAGGGTTACATATATGACAAAGAAGGTGTACCTTGCACTGATGTGAGTGTGCTACTGGCATACTTAAACTGGATTCATATCTATGTCCAAGGTTATTGGCAACAGTGATCACTAGCCATGACAGAGTGACACTTGAGAGACATGTATCAGGAAGAGTGCATGGTGTATATAGCTATCCTGCTGTCATTTGCAGGCATGGGGTTGGACAGTGGAACAGTTGTACACAGCTTATTAGTATACCCTTCATACAACTACTACAAACAATTCTTTACCTGTAAGACATGTGGAGAACATATCTGTTAACATTACCTGACTGCTTCTACAAATATTCAAGATTACTTGAGTGTAAATATTCACACATCTTAATACCACTCCCTGGATTCAGACTGTGGTCTGGGTGTGCAAAAATGAATGGCAAAGCTATTTCGCATCACACTGAGCTACTGGGGAATTGCTGTCTCATGCTTGACTGATTTCTGCCTAATAGTCTCTTGGGTAGATACTCTGACGTTGTAATCTAAGTGTAATGTCACCAAAGACTGTGTTGACAGTTGAACATGCATGCCTGAGATTCATGCATGACAGATAGTGTAGTGTGTATTAATCCTTTGAAATAATAAGATCTGGAATGTAAAGGTTAACACAAGGCAATGCTGCAGGGGACACACTAAAATACATTACACATTTCTATTCAAGGTTCAGATCTTAGTGCAGGACATATTTCATATTTAATTTATATCTTGTTTTACAGCTCCATAATCTACAGTTCTGCATAACAGCTGGTTATCAGTACAACCTCAGTCCATGCATGCTGTCAAAGCCATATTTGCTGTGAAGCACCTGTACACATTCTATTTCTTCAGCAACATACCAGCAGAAACACAACATTTTGTGGTATAAATCTTTATCTGAGTAACATGAAGCAGTGCTTTATTACAGTTGGAAGTCTACTTTCAGTAATACTGCATATCCTGTAGATCAATATTGGTCTGACAATTTATTTATTCAGTACACTCAGAACACACTATACCTACTGGTAGTAAACAATGTACTCCTTTTTATTTATTGCACTATATACTGCAAGATAGATCTGTACTCACCAGACTCTCAGTCTCTCAAGCATGGCAGTGTGTGCTTCTATTTGCCAACAGCCATATTTCTCTGCAGCTGAATGTCAATTCAGCCATGTTTCCCCAGTCAAATGTACCACAGGGAAATGTCTCGCTGCCTAGGTGCCTGAACCTACCTTAATTACTCCTTACTGACATATTATTAAGTGTATATATTTTACTTTACATGACCTCCCCCTACGTGCTTTGATTACATTACTTTGAGGTGGGACTGTACTGTATTGGACAATTGTGTTTACATGGGGGGTTTCATAATTTCACAATGCTTTCCCCTATAAAAGCTGAATGGCTTGTCTTAGGATTCGAACCATGAACTAGTGCATGCAAAGCCAAAACTCTAACCACTAAGATAAATCAGCATTCAAATTAATAGCTATACATTTCTATATAGCTCTTCACAGATGTTTAAGCACTTCTGAGCAATGTGCTGATGTGTGCCAACCCACTCAGCTACGATTAAACTTCACAAATAAAAGGGAAAAAAATATGGTAACACCATTTCCCTCTGGCACAGGCTGGCTGCAGTAACACATTTTCATACTACTGCTTAATAAATGTTGAGCATGTCCAGCTTTTACACACTCGCAGAGAAATAAGCAATGTATATGGGCATTAATGCATAAAAAATGTACTATGGGTTTGAGACCAGGACCTAGAGAACGATAGGCCAGCACTCTATCCACATCGCTATAGTGTCTGCTATGAGCATTGAGACTTTATTAGAATACATCACACAGCAGGTTTTACAAATGCCAAGCAACAACGAGTAGGGCATTATTAATTATTGGACACCTGCCAGCTATGATTCATTGGTTCCTTTGCCCATTTTTGGATTATCCTCACTTTGCAAGGTTTAGTGCCGCTGCTCATTGTGGCACGCCGTGCAAATGCACGCTAAGATTTAAACAGGAAAATAAAAAATTAAATTTATTACATTTACGTACATTTATAGTACATAATACTTATTTCTACATTAAAAGTAACTATGCAATCACAACTAGCATTGGTAAACCATTCAATTAATGGTTTACCAATGCTAACTTCCATCTACACACACTTCACTGCTTACAAGGAAATTTTTTCCATGTAAGCAGTTGAACACTCATTCATGTCAGCACATGTGCGAGCTGCTCACACTGTGTAGAGTGCATGAAGCCCATTAATAATGCGGGGATTGTGCACTCTGTACAGTGCTACAGGCAACATGAAAAGCCTCCGTGTAGGCTCTACACAGGGCCTACATGGACTTTCATGAATACTATTCAATGTTTTCAAAGATATAAAAGAAGTGGATAAAATATATGATCAAATATGGATATTATAAGAACAGAAGTAAAGACTATGTTAAATGAATAGATAAAAAGTTATTTTATATCATATGGGTTATATGGAATGAAAGAATAAAATACATGGAATTATGTCTAATGAGAAATTAATTTTAACAACAATATTAAGCAATATCAGATGGTAGTTATGGAAAAAGCAGTGGGGGTATAATAGAGATGAAAATTTAGTATGACTGCAAGAAAAATTATGAATATGTGTAAATACATTTGTATATTTATACATTTGTACATTTTTAAATATTTGTAAATATATTAATATGTTGTGAATAAGAATTTGTTTTGTATATAAATAATGGCCCACTATGCTTTTAAATAAATCTACCTGAAATACCACCAAGTTAATCAGATGGGGCTCTATTTTAATGTCTTATCGAAAGGACGACATAATGAGGGGTACAGCACCCTTCCTGTGCTGCACTGCAGTGTCTGCCATCGATCTACCTTCGTAAGTGCATACTACAACTGCTCTGTGATCACTTTAAAATACTTCAGTAGTAAGGATAAGAATGTTATTTGACCTGCTGTGTTTCAACCTCTTATACTGTATAATTGTGATACACAAAATGGTTTTGTGAGAACAGACTGAAACTAGAGCACACCATATACAAGAATCTCACTAAACTTTATTCCTGCTGAGAAATATGAGGATCATTTGAGAAAACTTTCCTCACAAGAATGTAGGCTGCACAATATTTTACAATTCATTAGATGAGGATATTCAGTAGTCAGTTTATCTGATACATCCCATTATACTGATTTTATATTAATATACTGCATTTTTGTCAACTTCAGATTTATAGGCTTGTTAAGTCTAATTGGTACCTCAGTGCTTCAGTATGATATTGTATTGTACTGACACCTGTCCTTCAAGCTTTGCCAAATTACAACACCATGGATGTGTTAAGGATGTAAGCACAATGAAAATTAATTTAGGATTCCCTCGTATTAGCACAAATGTCACAGTTCTGAAGAACTTAAGGTTACATTCAAATGGTAAAATACATTTACCAATTTAAAACAATAAGTTTAAAAGCCACCTTGCCTGCAGTGTTTTTTTTTATTTTTGAAAATGCATAAGCGGTACAACTTTGAGTTTGAATTTAAATTTAGTCAGAAAGTTGAAAACAATTTTTTGAATAAGGATACAACTTTAACATTTCAAATAGAAGTAAAAAGAAGATGTGTAATGAACATTATCCTTTTTAAAAAGTGCAAAATGATGTTTGTAAAAATCAAGTGTAAAGAGAGAAACATGAAACTAATGTTGTCAGTTCTAATGCTGACTTCTCAGCCCAAGCAAAAAGCACAATTTTGGATAAATGGCATATTTCAGAGATTAATGATGTTTGAAAGCACATTTTAACAAAATAACCCAGTTTTCTTTTTCCTTCTCTAAAGGAGTCAGAGATTTGTTAGTCATATAAATTAATAGTGTTTTATGTAGGGTTGAGTATGGAAAAACTGGGCTGGTAGAACCCAGAGGGATATGCAGGGACATGACAGAAGTCTCCATGCATGTCACATTGCAATTAAGGTACTAGTTTTGAATGGAATCCTTCCTTCTCCTCAAATGATGGCAAAATACAATCAGACGTGTACTTGGTGTCATTCTAGTGAAATCCAGCATGTGTCAGCATGGGAGCACATATTACACAGCCATTCATGCATTGCCCGGAAAGGCTTGTACCTCTTGTACTAGGCCTCCACATACAGGTTAAAGTCCTTGCTCCATCCACCGTGCCTTTTTAGGCTGTGTCCAGCTGATGGATCTCCCAAGTTAACAAAAGCAAATCAAGCACTAGACAATGTCAAGGTGGTTCTGCTTAATACCAGGAGTGAAAATAGCAAACTGCTTGATCTTGAGGCCTCGTTGAATTTGGAGCATATGTGTTTGTGTTATAACAAAAACTTGGTTTAAAAGTATAGAAGGTACACCTCAGCTCCTGTTTTTTTTTGCCTTCCACACCTTACCTTTTAGCCCAATGATAACTTCAGTGGAGTATCTATATTTGGTAGGGACCCCATCACTTCTATTAAAATAGGTAGAGACCCAGAAATTAAACTGATTGACATCAAAATCACAATAACGATGACTATCAGATCATAGCATGTTATAGGACCCATCTGTGCTCCCAGAAAACATGTTACATTCCTAAATACATTGGATGAACCCCAAATCAACATGGATACCATTATCCTAGAAAATGTTAACTACATGACAATAAAAAATAATGTACCTGAGCTGTAGGCTACACCTAAATATTCACTGTTTTCATAAACAAAAACTTTCAAATTGTCAAGGAACCCCCTTGGAGAACAAAATTTTATTGGCATGCTCCTTATCAACATGGCATTGATATCAACTATCTTCTCGAGACCCCCTTCTTCATTTAAATCTGATTATAAACTGGTAATCATTTCCTTCAAAATCTCTTAACATTTAGATGCAAACATCACAAAGTTCAAAGACTTCAAATGTACAAACTTTCTACAATTCTATGATGGAATCTCAAAACTAATGTTTAACTGTATTAATCAAGATATTGACACAAAAAGTACTTATGCAAGCAAACTCTGTGTGTACCTAGATACACGAATTGACATGGCAGTCCCTACCAGAGCTAAACAAAATAGGAAGTTTAAAAGTAAACCAATCTGGTGATCCACATGTGTAAATAAAAATGCAATAAAAAAGCTTCTTAAACTGTATAGCAAAAATTGCAATCCTGAAATCAAGGTTAACATTAAAAATCTAAAAAGGAACTAAAACACACCAAAGGAAATTCAAAGCCATCCTATGAACTTAGACTAGTGTTAAAAGCCAAAGGGAACTGAAAATACTTCATTAGTTACATTAGAAAATTAAGGAATAACACGCAACATTGCTCAGAGCTTATCTAAAATGGCACTACCTACTCCTATCCACTAGGGTAGGCAACATACTAGCCAACAAATTCAGTACAAATTTCACCCCAAAACAACTATACAAAGCACACATATCTCATGGAATATCAAACCACTTATCATAAAGAGCACTTACCAAAGGTACTCTCCTTACTGATATACAGGCTTTATGTTTTAATTTGTATTCTCGTTTTCAAATACTTCAAATTTGTCAGAGTAACAGAAATCCCTCAGATCATTATGTCTATCGCTATATGCCCTCTGTATCCTGTTCAGTAAATTACAAACTACCTGAAGTGCCTTTCCTATTTCAACTGTGAAATGATTTATTTATTGACATCTGTTTACCAGGAAGGTCCAGCTGGACACAAGTGCCCTTTTTCAGCGGAGGCCCAGGGAGAAAAGCTCCAAGGTATCATATCATTGTAATCAACATTTACAATAACACATTTTTATAATTAAGTTTCACTGAAAAAAATGGAATGACTTTCGACTGGTCCCATATACTTCTAAGGTAATCTCAGATAATGCATATGCATACAAAGACAGAAAGTCTGTTAGTCCAACTAAGTGGCCAGTGCATACACATTTGCATTTTACAAATAACATGGCTGAGGCCAGAAACCAGTTATTACATTGCAGTTCTGTATGTATTTCCACCAGACAACAGTACCCTTTGCAGAACTTACTAAGGTCAGATTGTTAATGTATGTGCATGTCTGGGACCTAAATACCCCTAAGGGTGGGAGGTTGGCAAAGGGTGGGAGGTTGGCATAGTTGTTAAGGTGTACATATTACTGGCAAAAGTTGCAGGGTTTGATACTCACATGGGGTAATTGGCTGGGCTTGGAATGACCCATAAGAGCAGTTAGTCTAGTACTAATTTCTAAACTTATGTCTACCAAAGCCAAATTTGAGGTATGTTTGGCCTCCCAGGCCAAGGCCAACCATAAAGCATTCTTTAGCTATGTCCACAACCTCAAAGGCAATACACAATTATGTGCAGAGCTCATTGTAAATGGAACCACCTATACTGAGCCAGAAGACATAGCAAACTTCCTGGCTGATAAATTCAGCTCCAACTTTACCTCTTTCCCCCTTCAACCTTCCCTCAGGAAATATTATGAAATATAACTCCCCCTACAATCACTAGGAAACAGTTCCTCAATGCTCTCTCTAAGACCAAGATCACTGCATCAAAGGCCCCAGGCAATACCCCAGGATGCCTTCTAAATAGCACAAAACATGACCTATCAAGGCCTCTGGAATTACTATTTAACTGTCGCCTGTAAACAGATTTCGTGTCTCATTAATGGAAAAAGACAACAGTCATCCCTCTTCATAAAGGTGGGCCATCTACAGACCTTGGAAACTACAGACTCATAAGTCTCACTAGTCTTATATATAAAGCCATGGAAAGACTTATCATGCAGATGATCAATAGAGATATAGTAAACCTCCAGACACTGGACCCAACCCAGTTTGGTTTTGTCAAGGGCAGATTATGCCTACTCAACCTGGTGGACTTCTTTGAGAAGGTCCCCAAAGCAACTGATGAGGGCAAAATCGTTCACATTGCCTACATTGGCCAAGGCATTTGACACAATACCCCACACGGGCATTGTTGACAAACTCAAGAAGTTATGTGCAAACCCATATGATGCCCAGTGGATAGCCAACTAACTCACAGACAGGACCCAGGAAGTTAGAATTGGGGAGACCGCATCTACAAAGAGGCCAGTCACAAGTGGAGTCCCTCAGGGATTAGTCCTTGGACTGCTCCTTTTTGGCATTTACTTCTCAGAACTCAAGGCCAATGTTAGTGGTCTCTGGCTGACTAAATTTGCAGATAATTGCAAATTAGGAGCTGTCATTGCATCTCACACTGGCACAAATGTTCTCCAGGAGCGGTATGTATCCCAGAGACTACTGCATCTATGAAAAAGGCTTCCTATCCATGTGAAGTAGAGTTCCCCTCTAACCCAATTCAAGAGCAACTTGGACAATTGGATGGGAAATTGGAAATTTATCACTGGTTTGGCACCTTTGTCTCAAATGGACACAGATAACCTGTAAATGATTCATCTCCCAGGAACATGCTTACACTTATCAAGGGTATCAAAATTTGTCAGAGATTTGGGATGCATAGCTAGGCTTAAAAAAACCCTTGTGGTTGCTAGCCTAGTAAACACCAATGAACCTGTGTTATCAATACAGTGATGCATGTTCCCTTGGCAGGTTGACCCATCCATAATATGTATATCCATATATACATATATATATATATATATATATATATATATATATATATATATATATATATATATATATATATAGATATATATAGATATATATATATATATATGGGATCCGGACATATGCTCGACTAGCATATGTCCAAATCACAAAACATCGAACACACATATACGAAAGAGCTTAACATTGACAAGCGCTTCCATGTATTTGTGCCTGTTTCATAGATTGGACTACAGTGCGAGTAAGGGAATATTCCCTTTTCCCCACTGTAGTGCGATCTCGGAGTGAGAATAATAAAGTAGGGGGGTAAAGACCCCCTGCAGAAGCACTTTTCGATGTTATGCGCTTCCGTGTATGTGTGTTCGATGTTTTGTGATTCGGACATATGCTAGTCAAGCATGTGTCCTAGACCCATAGATATATATATAGATATATATATATATATATATACGGATTCACTTTAGAAGCTTGAAATACTGAAATATTAAAATTCAGTATTTCGAGCCCATAAAGTGGAATCCTGAAAACAGCAAAACCTCAGAAGCACGAAATTCAAAACCTAAAACACCTTAGATTTCGAATTAGCGCTTCTGGTATTTCTCTGTGGTTGTGGATTCAGGTAAGTTGTAAAGGCAAAAAAAGTAGAACAGCAACAACTGGCAGGAAAATAGCAAGAACAGTGTACTCCAAAACACTCGAAGCCGATAAAATCCAAAAATCACACTTTATTCACAAAAAATCCCTGTGGTTGAGCGCTTTCATCTGTGACAGTACAGATTTCTTCAGAACCAATTCCTTACAGCAGTATATTCTATTTATACAAGATTTGGCGCCAAAAAAACAATTAAGTCTTAAAACAGCAATGTTACCCTAGAACCAACACTCATATAGTACTAACTAAGATGCATACTGAAATGTTATAAAATAGAAATGCTGAAATATTAAAAAATTTTTTAAAAAATTTAAAAAGTGTGTATCTAGTTGATTATTATATAAATTAATAATTTTGTTAATTTTAAAAATACGTGCATGAATAATAAAAATCACATTCAGAATAAGTAAAATGAAAAATAAAAAATAAAAAATAAAACAATGAACTAATAAACCTCCAATACACACACATCTTTCATAGTGAATCAGTATGACACTTGTAATAATGTGTAAAACTCAAAGTACCTTTCTTTAAGTAGATATAACTCCTTGTCAAACATATTAACATAAGAGTATATGTTTCCTATGTCCCTCATATGTACAAAACGTCCAATTGACACAATGAACACAGCCTGTTGTAATACTATATTGGAAATGTATGAAAAATTAAATTATTTGTTTTACAATTTTATTTTAAAATCTATAAAGTGCATGTAGTGTAATAGCATTGAAACTAAGTGAGTATTACCAAGAAGTACTTAATTCAATGCTAACAAGGGTTTTATACTAATATAGTTAGTAGGGTTAGAGCATGAGTTTAGGTTTTCAATCATTGACCAAGTAGATGTCAAGGACAAAGGTGGAAACTGGAAGACATTTCTTGCATGGAAAGAAAGTAGATGGCAAATTTGTTTTGATGCCACTACACGACCTGGCATCAACGACTATATTAGTATAAAACCCTTGTTAGCATTGAATTAAGTACTTCTTGGTAATACTCACTTAGTTTCAATGCTATTACACTACATGCACTTTATAGATTTTAAAATAAAATTGTAAAACAAATAATTTAATTTTTCATACATTTCCAATATAGTATTACAACAGGCTGTGTTCATTGTGTCAATTGGACGTTTTGTACATATGAGGGACATAGGAAACATATACTCTTATGTTAATATGTTTGACAAGGAGTTATATCTACTTAAAGAAAGGTACTTTGAGTTTTACACATTATTACAAGTGTCATACTGATTCACTATGAAAGATGTGTGTATTGAGGTTTATTAGTTCATTGTTTTATTTTATTTTTATTTTTCATTTTACTTATTCTGAATGTGATTTTTATTATTCATGCGTATTTTAAAATTAACAAAATTATTAATTTATATAATAATCAACTAGATACACACTTTTTAAATTTTTAAAAAATTTTTTAATATTTCAGCATTTCTATTTTATAACATTTCAGTATGCATCTTAGTTAGTACTATATGAGTGTTGGTTCTAGGGTAACATTGCTGTTTTAAGACTTAATTGTTTTTTTGGCGCCAAATCTTGTATAAATAGAATATACTGCTGTAAGGAATTGGTTCTGAAGAAATCTGTACTGTCACAGATGAAAGCGCTCAACCACAGGGATTTTTTGTGAATAAAGTGTGATTTTTGGATTTTATCGGCTTCGAGTGTTTTGGATTCAGGTAAGTGTTTATTTGTTAAGGGTTTTGGGTAGGGGCTGTAGTATGTGTGTCAGTGTGTTTTGTTGCTGTGATGTGTGTGTGTGAGGAGAATGTAGCTTGTGTGGTGGTGTTTTATGTGTGTTTGTATGTAGTCCGACCTCGGAGTTAGACTATTTAAGTAGGGGTGTGTGTTATGTAGCAGAGAGCTTGTGTTTGTGTGTGGGGAGAAAGGTGTGTGTGTCTGTGGAGTAGAAGCGCTAATTCAAATTCTCTGGTGTGCGTGATTTTGAATTTCGCACTTCTGAGTTTTCGTTGTTTTCAGGTTTCGACTTTATAGCCTCCAAATACTGAATTTCGATATTTCAGTATTTTTAGGATATAAAGTGAATCCATACACACGGGCAAGCGCACACACACACACACACACACACAAATATATATATATATATATATATATATATATATATATATATATATATATATATATATATATATATATCAGGTCTATGTTAAATGTTTGAACATCCAAAATGTCGAACATTACATGGTCGAGCCAAATGTTCGACATTTGGATGTTCGAACATAAAAAAAGACAAAGAAAACACAGATAAAAAGTGTAGGCAGGGGGGCAAGCACCCCTGCACCCCCCACACCCCCCTACTTAAATATACCAACTCTGATACCACACTTCCGTGCAGAATTGGGAAATTCACCCTATCTGCATGGTACGGTGCCATTGAAATTCTATCTTCGAGCAATCAAAATTTTGAACGTTTGGTCTCAACCATGTAATGTTCAAAATTTTGAGTGTTCAAAGATTTGACAGGTACCCTATATATCAGGGGAAATACAATAAAGCTAATACAAATGTTTACCGTGAGCACATTGCAGCATGATGTGTACACAGGTGCAAACAGTTTTAAATTCAGTAATCCCCATGTAGCATCGTGCAAGCACGCACAAACATGGAAACTTCCGTGCAATGCAAATTTTGGCTTAAGTAGCTGAATTTCATGCAGATTAGCCAAGGGGAGTGATCCAACACGACATAATGCATTTGTGTAGACTGCATGTCCATGTCAGTAGTGTACTCAGAAATTTTCCATGTACAGGAGTCTACAGTGAAAGAAGGGGATATAAAAGTCCACAAATATGGACAGAATTCCCCTGAAAAGGTAAGATCACATACATAAATGTGCAAAACATCTGGATGTTTGAAAATGGTAGGGATTATGTGAAATTATTTTTTTTTTAATTTCCATGTTTCTGCTATGTGCTGCATTGTGCAAACATGCTTAACATAAAAATAAAAAAAAATGTAAAATAATGGTTATAATGTACATCAGACAAATGTATTTTAAGACCTTATGTCAGATATATACAATGGTGCATTTGTGCTGCAACCTCACTTATTTAGGTTCATAGGTTCATACTAGGCTATCTGCCCTAGGGCATTTATAAGCCTAGCCAGAGTGTGTTTGGCTTTTGCCACCTATTTTAAATGAATTTTGCTATGCCCTTTTTCGAGTTTAGTATACTGTGCCTCTGTCTAACAGTGACACAGAAGTGATACCCGGGGTAAACCTACGATCTCCCATCCACTCATCAAGATTTCTCTTGAAGAGAGTCAGTGAGGGACTCTGCCTAACCTGGACTGGGATTTTATTCCAGAGTGTGAGAACCTCTGGTTTATGAATCTGTCCCTCCAGCATGTCCTATTTATTTCAGTGCTGAGGTTCAAGTCTCTCAAGCACATAGCTCGATGGGATTTGGATTTTCTGAGGTGCAGCATGTCCATTAATTCCGGGTTGGACATGGCTTTATACATCAGGCACAGATCGCCTCTGAGCAGGCGTTTTGCCACTGAGTAGAGCTGGAGTTTCTTTAACCGGTCAGCATATGGCATCTGTTTGAGCCCTTTGACCCTCTGGTGAGGTACGTTTTGGGTCTTTCCAGTTGCTGCAGGTGTCTGGTAAGGTACATCTCAAAAGGGGCATTGTACTCAATTATGGGCCTGATGAGGGATGAGTAAAGAGGCACGATGACATCCCCTGATCTAGATGTGAATCCCTTCATGATTAGGTGGGCTATATAAAATGTTTTTCTAACCACTTTGGCTACGTGGTTGTCAAATGAGAGATTGCTATCAACTTGGGTCCCCAGATCCCTAATTACTTCTTCTGTACTTAATGGATTACCACCTATGTGGTAATTTGTGGGCACTTTGTTTTTGCCAAAGGGGATGACTATACACTTTTTGGCGTTTTGCTTGAGGCCATGGCTCTGGCACCAGTTGTCTGTTTCTATGAGGTCCTTTTGGAGGATGCTTGTGTCGGCTGGAGAGTCGATTATGGTGCCCAGTTTGCAGTCATCTGTGAACTTGGTCAGCCACAGTCCTTCCGTGTTGGCCTGTACCTCTGAGAAATATATACCGAACAAGAGAGGTCCCGGGACTGAGCCTTGTGGGATGCCACTTGTAACTGGTTTGGAGTCTGACATGGCTCCAGCAATTCTACCCATGTGGGTTCTGTCCTTGAGCCAGTTTGCAACCCATCTAGTGACATAGGGGTTTATATTTAAGCTGGTGAGCTTATCTATAATGCCCGAGTGGGGTATTGTATCGAAGGCTTTTGTGAGGTCCAGGTAGGCTGTGTGAACCACCTTCCCCTCGTCAATGGCCTTGGTGACTGTTTTAAAGAAATCAACCAGGTTTAAGAGGTTGGATCTGCCCTTAACAAAGCCGAACTGGGTAGGATCCAGTGTCTGTAGGTCCCCAATATCTTTATTTATGCGGTCCATGATGGTCCTTTCCATAGCTTTGCAGACCAAGCTAGTCAGGCTTATGGGGTGATAGTTTCCAGGATCCATTGAGGCACCATCTTTGTGGAGAGGGACCACTGTTGCTGTACGCCACTCTTTGGGTACATATCTTGTAGTAAGGCTGAGATTGAACAGTAGTTTTATATTTGGGTTTAGCTCTTCTTGGAGTTCATGTAGGATGCAGCCCGGACACCGTCTGGTCCCATTGATGCTGTGTTTTTTGCTTTGGAGAGGGAAGCTCTTACCTGAGCTTCTGAGATGTCAGGGAGGCAGCACTCTGCTGTGATAGATATTTGCCCTTTTGGTGGGGAGGGGGGTGGAGTTTGCGCTGAACCTGTCAGCTAGGATGTTGGCAATGTCTGTGGGTTCGGTGTATTTTTTGTCATTTTGGACTAATTCTGAGCATATTTGGGAATCCCCACTCAGGTTCCTAACATAACTAATAAAAGGATTGTGATTATCCTTAGTGTCCTGTGCAATTTTTCTCTCGAAGCTGGCCTTAGACGATTTTATGAGTGCCCGTAGTTTTTTGCTAATACTGATCAGAGATGCCTTCCCTTTTTGGGATTTTGCTTTATCATGTAGTAGCTTTCTCCTTCTATTGTATAGTTTGTTTATGACTGGGGTCCACCAGACAGGACGTCTGCCTTTGGAGGATTGGGTCTTGGTTTTATTTGGGATTGCATGATCCATGCATTCCTGAAGGTGTTCATAGAATGCATGGCTTTGAACCATGTAGTTTCCACGCTGTCAGCATGAATATTATGCAAATGAGGGGTAAATGCCCTGGATTTGTGGTATCATTAAAGGGAACAACTGTGTCCACACATGCATTTCATATAGGCTCCTATTCAGTGCTTATATTCCCACTGGATGTGGATGACATCAGGGCGTTGTCAGATTGTTCTTATGATATTTCATGCTCAATGCATGTGTTTGTTCAGCACACCACTTGCTGTTTGGTATAGCTTAGCATATTCATGAGACCAGACCACCCACATCCCAGCTTTGATGATGTATGAATGAAAACTAGATACATTCAATTAATAATATATAGTTTTGTATAAGCTATGTATGATGTATAAGGTAAGATGCTGTGCTACTACCTGAGGGTGACTGATGTCTGCTGGGAATGTGTCCTCCATGGGAACAACCAGGACCATAAGTATATGGCCTGCTACATCTTGGTGTGGACAACACACTCCCCTCTGGAGCACTGGATGTACTGCCACTACAGGAGCATGACTGTGCATGGCCACGTTGACTCTCAACAGATGTAGTTGTTGACCTGCTCCCCCAAGGCCAATGCTCAACTCCATTCAGATGTTCCATCAGACAAACATGTGTTCCAAGACAGATAGCATGTGATCTGTCTCATACCTACCTCTTTCCACACATTCCAGGGTATCAGCAACATGGTGGAGGCAGTCATGGATATCAGACTGTACTGTATCCATAACCTTGTGCATTCATCAGGAGTTCCTTTCTGAATGTGCCTGTGCCTCTGTGATGGCCCTATACATACGTTGAGTGACACATGATGCGAAGACACCTGTGACAGATGGTGGAGGGACAGTAGGTCTCCTACAAGCACCCCTATCAATCCGCCTGTGTGGAACCTTGCCAACTGCTTGGCTATGGCCAGTGTTGACAGTCACTGAAGCCACAGTAGCCACACTTCCTTGTTCAATGTCCCCACCATCCAAGTGTCCAATATCTGTGGCTTCAGGGGACTGGGTATGTATGGGCATACTGAGTGTGTATGGTGATAATGAGGGTGGATGAGGGATGTCAACCTCTGTGTCTGATTCAACCTCTGCAACCCCCAGCTGTGCTTCAATTTGGCCAAAATCATCATCAGAGTCTGAAGAAACACTGACATCAGATTGTGAAGGGGATAAAGACCAACCTCCCTGGTCACCTGTGCAAAAAAGGAAAAATAAATACATTAATACCTGCACTACTATGCTCTGCAGTACTATGGTACAATATATGTTAAGCTGTATATACTGCTGACACTAGTACAGACCTGTATAACCCCAAACCTCGCACAGCAGGACACGAAGACATTATTTTCTAACTCCAGTCTGTAATTATTTGGAAATAATTACTAATTAAACAAGAATCTCTTGTGCAAAACATAAATTATGTACACTGTTGACATTCTGCAAAAATCAAAGCAAAGAAATAAAAAAAACATATTGTCAATTAGTCACTATGGTCACACCTACAAGGCAGAGTTATGACTGTAAACTGTGGAAACTCAGAAAATATCTGTCCATTTGGCAATCATGCAGACAGTACATCAATCCAGTCAGGAAGCCTGGTTTGACACTTTGGTGAATACATTGAACTATATTTACATCTCAGACAAAACAGTTCTGTGCTTACCAGCAGCAGGTGTACGGTCTCTTCCTATTCCTGAAGGACATGAAAAAATTTGAGGGAGAGGTAATGATAACAGCACCTCATGTTGCAGTATACCAGGGGGTAATACGTCTAAATATCTCACATTTATAGTAGCTGCTATATTTACAGGTATGTGGGCCACAATCCGTGCATGAGCTTCAAACTGCAGCTGCCCCCCCTCCATAAAACACCTGACACCAATTTAAAACTATATACACCTTGACATGCTGAATGCAACAGTAATTCAATGGTGATCTAACTAAGCATACATGGACACTCCTCTTGAGAGAAATGGGTGGCACCCACATCCACAACATATTGGATGATGGATGCCTGGGAGCTGTCCTGAGTTGCAAGGTTTGCCAGGAATTCTTCTGTGGCTGAGAGAGGTTGTTCTGCTGCAGGACCTCCACTGGTGACCTGATGATCCCTGGCCATGTAAGCTACACATCTCCATGCAGAATTGATCATAACCATAGAACAGTGTCACATCTGCTTGTAGGTACAATTCTGGTGCCCCATGGCATTGATGTTATGCACCAGTTCATCCTCACAGGGCTTCACGCTCTGTCTTATTTCCCTTCCTCTAGACAGCAGGACCTGGTAATGTTGGCACAAAGCCTCAATGATGAGGTCATTTTCCGCCTCAGTAAATGGTGCCTGTGATGTGCATGCATGATGTTTTCTGAAATACAAATAAATCAAACACATCATGATCACATACATAGGAGTACAGTATGTAGAGATACAGCAGTAAAGGAAGGTTATCAGTATTCATCAATTCATCACACATTTCATATTCAACGGTGTGCTAAGCATACAGAGGGTGTGGACACAACTAGGATAGTAGCAATAGTGACCTATTCCTGTTTGTGCCATGACAGATACTCACATATGACCATACACCTAACAGAGGATCCATTGTAGTGTGCCCCATAGCAGGAAAAATAACCCCCCCCATAATATGCTTAAACAACATTGCCAACAAAATAGCACTGTAATATTACAACTGCTATCAAAGGAAGTAACTTGGAGACCTGTGTACCTAATTATCACACAGCATTATGCCCTCGCTGTGCTCTACATCCTCTGTACGTGTACTAGGAGACCTGTGTACCTAATTATCACACAGCATTATGCCCTCGCTGTGCTCTACATCCTCTGTACGTGTACTAGGAGACCTGTGTACCTAATTATCACACAGCATTATACCCTCGCTGTGCTCTACATCCTCTGTACGTGTACTAGGAGACCTGTGTACCTAATTATCACACAGCATTATACCCTCGCTGTGCTCTACATCCTCTGTACGTGTACTAGGAGACCTGTTTACCTAATTATCACACAGCATTATACCCACGCTGTGCTCTACATCCTCTGTACGTGTACTAGGAGACCTGTGTACCTAATTATCACACAGCATTATACCCTCGCTGTGCTCTACATCCTCTGTACGTGTACTAGGAGACCTGTGTACCTAATTATCACACAGCATTATACCCTCGCTGTGCTCTACATCCTCTGTACGTGTACTAGGAGACCTGTGTACCTAATTATCACACAGCATTATACCCTCGCTGTGCTCTACATCCTCTGTACGTGTACTAGGAGACCTGTGTACCTAATTATCACACAGCATTATACCCTCGCTGTGCTCTACATCCTCTGTACGTGTACTAGGAGACCTGTGTACCTAATTATCACACAGCATTATACCCTCGCTGTGCTCTACATCCTCTGTACGTGTACTAGGAGACCTGTGTACCTAATTATCACACAGCATTATACCCTCGCTGTGCTCTACATCCTCTGTCGTGTACTAGGAGACCTGTGTACCTAATTATCACACAGCATTATACCCTCACTGTGCTCTACATCCTCTGTACGTGTACTAGGAGACCTGTGTACCTAATTATCACACAGCATTATACCCTCGCTGTGCTCTACATCCTCTGTACGTGTACTAGGAGACCTGTGTACCTAATTATCACACAGCATTATACCCTCGCTGTGCTCTACATCCTCTGTACGTGTACTAGGAGACCTGTGTACCTAATTATCACACAGCATTATACCCACGCTGTGCTCTACATCCTCTGTACGTGTACTAGGAGACCTGTGTACCTAATTATCACACAGCATTATACCCTCGCTGTGCTCTACATCCTCTGTACGTGTACTAGGAGACCTGTGTACCTAATTATCACACAGCATTATACCCTCGCTGTGCTCTACATCCTCTGTACGTGTACTAGGAGACCTGTGTACCTAATTATCACACAGCATTAGACCTTCGCTGTGCTCTACATCCTCTGTACGTGTACTAGGAGACCTGTGTACCTAATTATCACACAGCATTATACCTTCGCTTTGCTCTACATCCTCTGTACGTGTACTAGGAGACCTGTTTACCTAATTATCACACAGCATTATACCCTCGCTGTGCTCTACATCCTCTGTACGTGTACTAGGAGACCTGTGTACCTAATTATCACACAGCATTATACCCACGCTGTGCTCTACATCCTCTGTACGTGTAATACGGCTGGAGATCCATGCCATGGCATCAGTACAGTTCTAACAATGACTTACTGATGTAATCCCCATTCCCCCTAAGTATATTCAAATATATGCATCATGCTGGAAACAAAATGGCTACATACCTGATGGAGTACAATACTCCTCTGTTGAAAGAAACTGCTATGTATGTAATGTGTGAATGAGTTAACCATACAAACTAACTCTCATACACACTGGTTTGCCTAGCTAGAAGTTTGCCTTTTTAACAGAGTTCTCATTAGCAGGTGATTGCCTCTGAACCAATGTGTGGTTCAGAAATGCTACATGCAGCCTACACAGCTGATTTGCAGTGCAATCAGCCATTCCCATACAACTACTCAACAACATATAAGGCCTCATTGTAGATTCCATCCCCTTTATCATATGTCGGGGTTGAAATTACTGGGGTAAAGATGGAACATCAGCACAGAGAGAATGTTTGTAGCAGCTACATTTACATACAGATGTGTGTGCTACATAATGTTTGTAGCAGCTACATTTACATAGCTACATAATGTTTGTAGCAGCTACATTTACATTTATATGTGTGTGCTACATAATGTTTGTAGCAGCTACATTTACATACAGATGTGTGTGCTACATAATGTTTGTAGCAGCTACATTTACATACAGATGTGTGTGATACAGGCTGAAGCTGCTGCTTCTGCTAGCAATAGGCACAGACAGAAAGGCTGCAGAATGTGCAGGACAACAACACTTAAGAGTAACTGTGGGACCTGTGGCAGCCAGATTGAGGGAGCTCACCCGACTGGAAATTAAGGTATGTGTTTATGATAAGTATGTTAGCCAAATGTATCATTAAAAGAATAAAATACAGCATGCTTGGTGTGTCCTAGAACAAGGTAGGAGGTACATTAACCATTACATCAACCACTTGGACAACTGGCAAGTCATGTGTTATGTCATGGTAGTAACGTGGAATGTGTGTGTTGGCAACCCTTGCTTCTAGCATGTCCTCCATATCTGCATGTTATTTGTGCAGCTGTGGTTGTCTGTAATATCACTAGCAAATCATTGTGGGCTGCAGTCTGATATTACTGGGCCACATTTGAATTACATACTTCAAATTCTTCTGCGAATTCCTGCTAATACATAACCTGACATTCTATGCACTTTCTAGGGTTGTAATAGGCACACTTAAAATGTGTTCCTATCTGTAGGCCTTTCACTTCCATTATTTAGAAGCAGACATTCCATCTCTAATGCTTTGGGTGGATAACTAGATGATGAGGCAGTCATACATATCACAATTTCTAATGGTGATGTACACATATATGTATTTTAAATGCTAGATGCAGCTGTATTTGTACCCAGGACCATAAATTAGTGTTTTCATAGCATCTAACAGATTGAGCTATAGAGTCACTGTTATTGCAGGTGTGTTTTTACATGTTGTACATATAATTGCACAGTTACCTGCTGTTACACACTTCACTTACATCTATTAATATGTGTATAGCTTTATAGAGATTATTTCTCTGACAGAGTCCCAGTTAAATTCCTATTTTTCCATTAATATTTTAGCAGATTTGCTGTGCAGTGCAGCTCGATGCACAGCATCATGTAAACACACTTAATGACAAGAAAATGACAATGAGTTTCTTTTGCTTAAAACACCTGCACTATTTAACTGGCTGTGTGGCTTGATGGGTTGATGCACTGTTGGTTAAGTGAAATGGTATTAGGTTAGAAGTAGGATGCAGGTATACTTTTTGAATGTGATGAGTATGCTTTCAAATACATGCACTAATACACCATCATTTAGCATAACACATCATTGTGCAATAATTCTTTAAAGAAAAGAAAATTGGGGAGATAGGACAGTGGTGAAATGGGGTGCAAGCAGGGGGTAAAACATAGTGAAAGGCAGGTAAGAATGTGCAGGAAGGGTATAGGAAAGAACCATAGCTATCCATTTTGTCAACAGCAGCAACTGTGCATTTGAAAAGATTTTTAGCTGAATTTGGACTGTCACCACCCCACCCCCCCGTGAGAAGGGTGACAACAACATAAGTCTTTTGTCAAGCCAATAGGACCAAATTAAGTGTGTCCAGTGGACACATGTGAAATGGAGAGCTATGTTGTTTTTGTTGTTTGTCTTTCAGCTTTTAGGAGGTTAGGGGTCGCCACAGTGAAACTCCCATCCGCTAATGATTGGCAGTTGTTTTTTTTTTTATAGTGCCAAGTTGCCAGCCCGACGCCCAACCTTCAACGAAGACACGCCCAATAAATGCATGTCTTTTGAACACCTACTCGACCGCGGGGAAGACATGCAGACTTCACACAGAAGGCACTCCCAACCCAAGCAGAGAATTGAACGGGAGAACCTCTTGCTGTGAGGCAGCAATGCTACTGCTGCACCACCGCCGAAGTCTATGTTTGGGACAATATTTTTTTGGCAGGTGGGTGCCCTTTTTTTTTTTTTTTAAGGAGAGAGTGGAATGTTGGGGAAGAGACATAGGTATAAGTGGGAAGGTAAGTTGGAAAGGTGAGGAAACATTTGTAAACAGACAAGACAGCAGACAGGGTTGGTATGGGACACAAGAGGAGGGTGAACACTTTGGTTGGGCGATCCAAGTCCCATGGATGTCAGACACAGTAGCAGTGTGACTCAAGTCCCCATAAAGGTGTCAGTACTGCACCTTCACTGCTCTTGTGGAGGCAATGGTTGATACCAGTGCCTGGGGCGAAACTGCCCCACCAGGATGGACAGCATGCTCTCCATCCAGCGTAGGCATGCACCAACAGTTTGGTGCACAATCCTATGCACCATGCTAGGCAGTTGCTCACAGGTGAAAATGCATCACCTCCACCTCCACTCTCAGAAGGGGGCACACTCCCAGCCTCTGAGGTGGAACTACCTGATGGAGCAGGTAGTGCAGGGGCAGCAGAGTGGGTGCAACCAGGCTGTGGCCCAGATGTGGGCCCCAGTGCCTCAACAAGGGGAGCCAAGGTTAGGGGATCACCAGGAACCTGCCTACCTTGTCATGCTGTAGTAAATAAAATATAAACATAAAGGAAAAATAAACATAAACTAAACAAAGGTAATTAAAAACATAAGATAAAGCAATAATGAGTAATGGAAACAAATTGAAAATAATATAACGAGGATCACAGCAATAAATAATGTAAATGAAAAATGTTTAATGGCAAAGGAATTTAAATTAAACATAAGGCCAACATAAGAGGTAACAACAAATAATATGATACTATCAAATGATAATAGTAAATATATTGATTAAATAAATAAAAAAAGAGAAGGGTTGGGGTGAGAGTAAAAGAAAAATATGAGTAACTTCACAGATAATGTAACTAAACATACTACAACTACATATGTTTAGATATGTTAAATTTCACTTGTGAGATCACTGACTGCTATGCCATTCATTATTTGAAATGCTACCCTGTTACTTACATACACACTATAGTACAGATCATAATGCATCCAGCAATCATTTGTTGTTATTTATATTGTATATGTGATGTTCCACGTACATACCTGTCAACTTCTTAGCACGGGACATTATGGGCCAAGCCATACATAATGGTGGTACAAAGGCACAACAACAGGGAACATTCTTACACAGAGTCCTCTTACAGTAGTAGCAAGGTATTCTGATAACAGATTTGTCATTAAATCACATTTCGAGTGATGTCATATATCTGCAAATCAGAGGACTGACATTTTTTTTCTGACATTGATCCTCAGCAATGTGGCAGAGACTGGCCATATACCAAACAGACCAGATATATGGGGCAATACTCAGTACATTCTGCAAAATCATGACAGTTGAGAGGTAAGTTTGTGTACACTGATTACACTTGAGAGCTGGACAGTCATGGCACAGGTCTATGGGTGTGTACTTCACATGCAAGCATAGTTATGTTTTATTACGACATGCCAAAACAGTACTGAAAACTGCACGATTTCTCACTTGGCTGGTGTAGGATTAGAACCCACTAGCAGTGACTATAGGAATACTGAACATTTTATTTGAAAAAATAAATTATCAGAGCACTGTCTCCTTTTACACTTGATTGATTCATGCTGTTTCAAATATTGCATTTGCACATATGGATAACTGTCTAGGACTTCTGTTAACTGTACATACTGGAAAATATTTAACTGGAAATACTTACATAGACCATTTAAACACCAGATAGAATTAAAAAGATCAGTACTACTACAAATGTTTTTTGCTGGAGGTGTGAAAAGTCAAATAAAGCAGACTGGATTCATATTTTTATGAATGTAATAAAATTAAATAATATTGGAATGGAATCAATCATTTTTTACAAGCTTTATTTAATGAATCATTTTCCTTAACTAAAGCATTGATTATACTAAATGTAAATGAAGGTCCCTACCTGAATAAGACAAAAATGTATTTGTTATGGACAATACTTGCTATATCTAGGAAATGCATAACCAGAAGGTGGAATTCAAATACACCCCCGACCCTGGAAGAATTCTACACTTTACTGAAGACAAATGCATCAATGGAAATAAAAATCAAAGAACTACAAATCTATCCCAGGCCATTGGTAAATAATCCTTGGAAGAAAGTTATATCTTTGTTGGACACTCTGCAATAATCAATATTGTATCTCTGATAACTGATCTGTTAATTCTATATTTAATAGCATACAGTGTATATAATTGAAAGGCAGGCTATTGTAAATATTGTATATAGTTTAAAATGATATTTAAAAATATTATGTAAATGTTATTTTAATTTAAAATGAAAAATGTTTTGAGGAAAAAAGACTGCAGTATGTGCATTTACTTTAAGTTATGCATTAATTTATTACATTATTGATTTTCATACATACCACACACTTGCCTCAACCTGCCCAAAAGCCTTGCATGGGATGGCAAGTTGAAAGCCCTCTCCTCTGCAGCTGTAGTAAGAGAAGGACACCATTATGCATACCAGTTTTGCACAGATTCAGCTTGTATAGTTATAAATTACTAGAAAACATACTTACATATCTGTGGAGTATTCCCTGCCTGTGCCTCCAGGATCCATTGATTCAAGGTTCCCATGTTCCTTCAATAGACGTCGTCATAATGTTAATGATACTGCACACCAGTGCAGGGGATATCAGTTGCACTGGTCAGGTCCCTGGCTAAACTATCCCAGGCCTCATACTTGCATTCTGTTCCCTGATAGTTGCCCTGAAGCAGCCGGGGTCCATAGCACTCTACTAGGAGTCCAATGAAATCCCTAGACTCCTGAACATTCTACCATTGTGCTTTAAAGTGCACATCTTCCCCCACAACAGCAGCCATATCCACAGTCAAGGACAGGCTTCAATGAATAATAGGAAATTCCACCTATTGCCTTTTGAATAGTCTGCATTCCCACCTTTGCATATCACAGTGTAACTTTTAATAATGAGCCGCATCACTTATCATTACACAAACGCACATAATCCATGTTTAAGAGAAGCTTAGCAATGCGCAAACAAGAAAAGACCATTGACCATGTTTAAGTGATTCTTAGCATTGTTCACCTTTTCTAAATTTAACAATTATTAAATTTAAACATTAAAATTTGAAATGGATGGTGCAGTGGTAGCGTTGTCACCTCACAGCAAGAGGTTCTCTGGTTCAATTCTCAGCTGGGGTGCCTTCTGTGCAGAGTCTGCATGTGCATTCATGTAGGTTTTCTCTGGGTGCTCCGGTTTCCTCCCACATTACAAAGACATGCATCTGGAGCGTTTCTCCCCGGGTCTCAGCTGAAAATTGACTAGTTCCAAGTTGGACTTTGCTGGTTAACAAATGTTAAATAAATAAGTAAATAATAAATAAATTAAAGTCAACCAATGTTTCAGTCACCTGACACAGTTTCACAGCAGTATATGTCAAAGGTTTTATTGCCTAGGGCTCGAACATGGGACCTACTACACTGTAAGTCATTACTCAACCTATCTAGCCACTGAGATAGTCAAGAGAACTCATATATCTTCAGATATACTGCAAAGGTGCCTGTTAGTGCAGTGCATGGTACTAAGCACCACAGAATTACAACAATTAAATGCATCTGGTTCCTATTTTTAGATTTCTAGTAGATGTCTAAAGCATGTGTGTGCAGTGGTAAGCATAGCTAAATAATGAGGCATATCTCGCAAACAATCACATAAAAATAAAAAAAAAAAATAGAAATTTTATGCATCCGGTTTCTATTTTTAGATGTCTGGCACATGTCTGATGTATGACTGTGCAGAGCTAAGCATACCTAAACAACATGGAGCATTGCACAAACAAGAACATGAATGGAAAAAAAATTTAAATAAATCCAACTTAGTGAAATAAAAAGTGTTGTAGACCTTTTGGTCAAGGTTAACAGGCCAAAGGGCATGTGGGTGTGCCATTGATCTTACACGGATTCAATATCTATGTTGTTCTGACCTCTCTTAGATGTGCACCACAATTAATATGCATGGTGCACTGCCAAGGGAGACTCATGGTCTTGTACACAGATACATTCCGTATAGGCTCTACAGATGCAGTCTACGGGTTAATGCTGTACTGATAGAAAAAAGTGTGCCTGCATTTGTATATATTGCGTATGATGCAGAAATGTGGAAGAAAAGTGCTCCAAGGGCTACTTTCCAACATGGTGAAATACAAAAGGGGCTCCTAACAAGTAAGTACATGACCACTGCTATACTGCAAGTAATATTCAGACAGATGAACAGTAAGCATGAGGAATAAATATTTGTTTTCATCCCCTAAAAACATCTGACTGCAGTTATCCACTGAAGCCTTGCTTTATGATGCTATACAGAGCCCTGTCAATGCCTTCTGAGGATGCATGCAACAGTTTACCAGAGCTGCTCAGAGTTTGGTGACCTTAGCCAGAGATCTGGAGTAAATCTGAACTGAAATCCAAGGCATCCAAAGAAATCAACTGAAAAATAAGTATATTTTAAGCCTGCATTGCACATTGTGAACTGTATTTAACTAAACTGCTGCTTCATTTCTGCTATTTTTTGCTGTTGAGACTGTTTTATTCTGCACTTTTTTAAAGTACACTGCCTTTTATAGCATAGGCTAGATTCAGACTTGCTGAATCTAGACTGTTTGGTATCACTTGAGCCCTAAAGCCAGCTATCTTACATTAAGCGGGCCTCCCTGCACCATTGTGGTAGAAGTGTATAGCTCAGGACCCATCTGATATGGAAATTTCTGGAAAAAGGCTCAGTTTTGATCTTTCCTATTGGCAAGTTTGTATTAAAACATTTTTCTTTAGCTTGTATTTAAGCCTCACATTTGTGCATAGCTGCTCACTATGCAACAGTGTCTAGCTCTGCCATGCATAGATGCAAATGCTTAGAAAGACAATTTTTCCTAGATATTTGCGAGCAACTTAGTTATTCACTGAGAAGCATTGTCACACATTTTCAACCCTAGCGTTCTACAGAACAGATCACTTTGTTAATCTTAGAGCTAAACCTGGTCTAACTAGCCCACTCCCCATTAGCAATCGCAATATAAACCTGCCATAATGGATGGTCAGTTTCCAACCATTTCTCCAGCCAGCTTGATTGACATGGGCATGCTGAGGCAATCTAGTAACTGCCTCATGTATACCGACAACCACTTACTCCTAAAACAAACAAATACAATATGTGAGAGGTGTATATGCACTATGAATTTGGAATCATTTCTCTCACATAACAACAAACCAAACATCAAAATGGTTGTCAGCATGCATGCACTTCACCTCTTGCATATAACAAGCTCACAACGCAAACACACACATGTGGAAGTACTGAATGGAAGCCTACAGAAAGTTCAGAGACCTCCCAAGTAAAAAACTATCATACACAGTGCACAGACAATAAAAGCCACTACACATAATAACACAAATACACCAGTGTCTCAGTCAATAATCCTTAAGGCAAAACACCTCAAAACCAAATGTCCAGGTCACAGGCGGCTCCATAGTGAGACACACAAATGCCCCCTCATCAGATTGGACAAGGAAAAGGTTAGCTGCCTGTCAAGTGCCAAGATCCATCAAATCAAGCATGTACTCAGGTCTCTCAACAACAAGTAATATTATGACTCTGTCATAGTCCATGTTGGAGTGAATGACCTAAGACATACCTCTCTGAACTATATAAAGAGAACTCTCAGATTTTGTGTTCCATACATGTATGTCCTTAGTACTAAGCTGCATTCTACCTTCACCCAGGATAATGCCTCAATATAAACAAAAAAATGATTGACTTCAACAATTTGTTTAGCTTCTTGTGTCAATCCAAGGGGATCCAGTATCTGTCAGCCAGGGAAGACATGGATGACAGACCATGCTGCTTTGCCAGGGATGATATTCACCTGTTGCCTCTTTGTTTTTGGTTACTGGCAAAGGTAGTTGCCTTCCCCCTTCTGCATTTTTTTAGGCAATGTGAAAACAACAAACTTTCCGATGTAAAAAAATCCACTCATGAAAACTCAAGGTTATGCTGCTTAATGCTAAGAGTCTAAACAGGAAATTGCATTCTTTGGAAGCACTCCTCGCCTTGGAAGATGCTGATGTCTGTGCAGTCACTGTGACATGGTTTAGGGCTGTAGAGATCACCCAAGCTATGCTAATCTACAAGGCGTTCCACACATTCAGGCCTCAAAATGAGCATGAAAGAACCAAAGGTGGAGGTGGATTCATCTTCATTAAATCCAAATATAACTCGAGACTTTTAAACAGTACAACTCTCTTCAGCTACTCCAAGTCCAGCTAACTGTAGGTAAAACCCCATTCCACATCATTGTTATGTATAAGTCCCCCACCATGAACCAAGAAAAACACACTGCCTACCTTGACTTACTACAATCACTCACTATACACCTTGGTCATTGGTGATTTTAACTATCTTTCCATCGATTGGGAGACATATACGAGCACAAACATGCTTGTCCTGAGGTTCCTGGACTTTGTCAATACAAATGCTGGGGAACAGATAATCTGTACCCTCACAAGGGGCTCAAATGTCCTAAACTTAGTACTCACCAACATGGGGGAGGGGGTCAAGGCACTATCCTCTGTGTGTTGTCCTCCCTGGTAAGGTCAGATCATAAATCAGTCTCATTCGAAGTAATGATCAGACCTGACCACACCGCAGGAGCTAAAAAAATGAACAATTTCTCCAAAGCAAACTACAATCTACTAACTGATGGTATGAATAGTTTCAAACCCCCTGCTAACACAAGCAACAAAATACTCCTATGCAGAGGTGTACACAAATGCTCTTTATAAACACTTATACAGCTGTATAAACTTGGCAGTACCTGAACAGAAAAAAAAACAGTCCTCTCGAAAAAACAAGCCATCCTGGTGGACCTCAACTCTAAATAGGGTTTATAACATGAGGAAGAAACTGATATCTAAGAACAAGAGGGAACTGACTCAGCAGAGAAAGAACACCCTCCACAGCATGAACAAGCAAATCAGATATCTTATAAAGTATTCTAAAGCTAATTAAAGCTAATTATGAAGCTAAATTAGCATCCCTAGCTAAGAATAATCATAAGGCATTCATTAGCTATGTCTGAAATGTAAAAGGAAGGCTCATCTTTGTGCCGAACTAGTAGTGGATGGTACTACTCATACTGAATCTGAGGAAATTGCCAAACTGCTAGCTGAGAGATTTGGCACAAACTTCATCCTCCTGTATCCATCAGTCATACCCCAAGGCATACTGGCCACCAGTCCTCTACCTAGTATCTCCAAAGAGCAGGTCATTACCTTGTTCTTCAAGGCCAAAAACACAGCCTGTATCAGACCAGATAACATCCCAGGTTACTTACTAAACAGTCTAAAACAGGATCTAGTGGAACCACTAGGCACTCTATTCAACCACAGCCTAAGCACTGGCTTTGTTCCAGCAGAGGGGAAAACAGCAGCTGTAATCCCCTTACACAAAGGGGGTCCATTAACCAACCCAGGGAACTATAGACCCATAAGCCTAACCAGCCTTATCTGCAAGGGCATGGGAAGAATCATCATATTAACAAAGACATAGAACTTAAAGCTCTTGACCTGACTGAATTTGGCTTCGTTAAGGGTAGATCATGCTTACTAAACCTGGTGGACTTCTTCGAGAATGTCACCAAAGCCCTGGATGAAGGCAAAACAGTACATACCACCTATCTTGAATTAGCCAATGCCTTCAACACAATTCCCCACTCAGGTATCATTGAGAAACTCACCCAGCTGGGGATTACTGAAATCACTACATCCAGTGACTACAGTGTCTTGCGTACAGAAAGACGCAAAGTCATACAATATCAGGCTTTAAGGCAGAAACAAGAGCAATATGGAAGAAAGATTCTGAGGCAGTTCCAATAGTAGGAGCAATGGGTCTTATAAAAAAGAATCTACGATCATATTTAGATATGTTACCAATACATGTAACTCCATACAAATTGCAGGAGTCATTACTGGGCACATTACAAGTGTTGTGAAGAGCACTTTTGGCTGACATCAAAGATGGAAACAATGCTAATTTCATGAACTTTAATCGTACTTTGACTTAGGATGGGGTCCATTACCATCATGATAATAGAAACCCAAAAGACTTGCAGAAATTGAACTGGGGATTAACCCTTCTGTCACTTGATGGATATCCATCGGGCTCACCGACAGAATGCATACAGTCAAAGTTGTTGATTCCACCTCTACCTGTAGAGCAGTTACCAGTTGGGTACCAAATGGATCTGTGCTGGGCCCTCTACTATTTGGAATCTACTTCTTGGATGTCCAGACAAAAGTAGATGCATGTGACTTACCAGTTTTCCTGGTGATTACAAACTGGGTGCAATCATTGAGTCCCCTAATGATATCAACATATTACAAAAGGGGCTAACAGAAATAATTGGTTCCAAAGCCATGGACTTAAACTAAACACAAAAAAGTGCATTATGATCCCCTTTGCAAAAGGGGAAGTCCCTGAAAAGTACAGTGCAGACAGTACCCCCCTAAGCTTGAATCCAGTGGTGTGGGATTCAGGAACACAGGTTGATAGCAACCTAAACTTCAGTCACCATGTGTCTACAATGGTAAGGAAAGCCTTCCAAGTTGCACATTTCATAAGTAAGGGCATCGCCTCTAGGACTAGGGGTGTTATAACTCCTCTGTACTTGACCCTTATCAGACCACTAAGAGAGTACAATGCTCCTTTCTTTATGTACCTCACCAGACACCTGTAGTAGCTGGAGAGACCACAGAGTTTTCTCACCAAGAAAATTCAAGGCTTCCAAAACATGACCTACATGGAAAGACTAAAAGCTCATTCACTGTACTCTATATTTTATAGTCTGCTGAGAGATGACCTGTGCCTGGCCTACAGAGCAGTCTCCGACTGTGCCCTAATAGAGATGCTGCACATCCACAAGTCAAATGGGACAAGATTCACTTGCTCCAGGGATCTAACCCTAGCCTGCGACATTAACAGGACATGCTGAAGAGAAAGATATGTCTCCCAGATATTGCTGCTCCTCTGGAATAAACTCCCAATTCACGTGAAGCAGAGCTCCTCAATGGTTCTATTTAAGTGCAGCTTAGACAATTGGATGGAAGATCATAACTTCATCCCAGGTGTGGCACCTATGTCCCTCATGGATAGAGGCAGTCAGTGCTGATTATAGACAAGTGCTCAAATGGGGTCTATATTAGATCATCGAAATGGCAGAAGTTTGAATGATTTAATATTGAACCCAATATCGCGAATGCTGAAAACAGTGAAGCTGCACAAAACCAAATTCTTTCCTAGGGAAAGAATTCAGTTGGCTGTTGTTGTGGCTTCACTGTTTTCAGCGATGTAGTGGAAAGTTACGGGTAGGGTTAAGGTAATTGTGTGATTGTGCGGACATTCGGGTTAGGGTGCAGGTTGGGTGAGTTAGGGCGTGGGTCAGGTAAGTGTGGGATTGTGACATAATTTGGAGTTAGGGGCAGGTTAAGTTAGTTAGGGTTAGGGCGTGGGTGAGGTGAGTGTGCGATAGTGAGAATTTGGGGTTGGGGCAGGTTGAGTGAGTTAGGGTTAGGGAGTGGGTGATATGAGTGTGTGATAGTGACGGACCTTAGGGTTAGGGTCTGGGTTAAGGTAAGTGGATAGATAGTAGTATATGTGCAGTGTAGTGTAGGGTTAGATGTAACTTTTAAATGTATGTGTGTGGATTGCTGCTTTTTAGTGTGCCTGTGGTGTGTGTGTTTCTCGGAACAGCGAATTTTTTCCCTGGGAAAAATTTTCTGTTTTGAGGTTTCGATATTGTTAGGGTTCGGGTTTTGCAGTTCGACGTTATGGCATTCAATAATGAGCCTTTTTGATGATCTGATATAGACCCCACAAATGTAGACCATCTATCATGGTCAATCATTGAACACAGATATAACATGGCTAGGCTTGTAAAGACTCTAGAGCCATTAGCATATTAACTTCCTATGAACTTTTGAACCTCTGAGATTGCACACCATAACATGAAACTCCATAGAGCATGTGTCTGGCATGTAGAAAGTAAGATTCATATGTCTGGGCACATTTGGTCGTGCACACCAATACACACTAAAAACGTAATCAGATATGTTCACCATATGTGTCACACTGCACAAGATAATAGCTAAATATGGTGGCCTACCAGCTGCAGGTGTAGTTGACTGACCCCAAAGAACTCCAGATGTCAGATGTGCAGCTATCAAAGCTGTCACGGAATAATCAGAAGAACACAAGGGTGAGAAGAAATAGGTGCGGGCAATGGAGGACAAGAGCATGTGTCCTAACTCACACAGCACAGCAGCATCTGCACACACCTTTGAGTCATGAGCAGTGACTTGTACAGAAGTACACAGACAAACAAGTGATGTTCACACAAAGTTACCTCACAATAGCACAGCTTTGAAAAGAAACCACAAGTTGTCCACAGTGGGCATCATACATAACATAAGCATATTATTTACCTGTGATACCTTATACAGGTGACATAGAAAGGAACATGTCTGGTTGTCTGCAGAGAAAATATCACTGCAGAAATACTTTATGTAAGGTACGGCACTAAAAAGGACCACATTGTCATATGTGTGGCCCACCTGAGGTGCTCACAACAGAAGGTATTGTTGTCAAGGCAGGATATGGACAGTGCAGTGGTGCAGCAGTAAATGTGGTCACCTCACAGAATGAGGTTCTCCAGTTTAATTCTCAGCTGGGGTGCCTTCTGTGTGGAGTCTGCATGTCCTCCCTGCATTCGTGTGGGTTTTCTCCAGATGCTCCGGTTTCCTCCCACATTACAAAGATATGCATCTGAAGCATTTCTCCCTGGGTTTCTGCAGAAAATTGGCTTGTTCCAAGTTGGACTTTGCTGGTTAAAAAATATTAAATCAAATATCATCTGTTTGCTCTGATTTTGCACTTTTAGCTGTATTTGCATTGCATTACTGTATTTTTGAATTGTTTTTGCTGTTTTCTGCACTTGTATAGCTATAGCATGGTCTAGATTCAGGCGTGCTGGATCTAAGTCTGTTTGTAGTACCTGAGTATTAAATCCAAGCTATCTTTTGATGGAGAGGACCTCCCTTGCACCCTTGTGACAGAAGAGTGCAGTCAAGGGCCCATCTAATTCAAGGTTATTGGACCTAGGCTCAGTGTTGGGCTTTCTAATTGGTTATTTTGTTTTAAAAAGATTTCTCTTAGCTGCTATTTAAGCCATGTTTTTGCGAGGATTGGCAGTTATTTGCATGCAGTGCACCATCATGCACTACCAGACAGTGAAGCATACCAATGGTGGTTATAAAAGCAAATCTTCTAGATGGATAATTTTCCCTTAGTCAACTGTTTGTGCTCCATTGCTGGTTTCTTGCAGTTGTGCTTCACTGGCAGGTGTAATGCTCAGATGACCCTCTGAGGTACCACCACCTGTCTTACTCACTAGCTTTTGCAGTTAAGTCATTGACAGGACCCCTAACTAGTCACTCCAGTCCTTCCCTGTTACTGATCACACCATTACACCTAGTATTATGGATGAATGACTTCTCACCATTTCTCCAGCCAACCTGGTCAACCTAGGCATCCTGAGGTAATGTAGCAATTGCCCCATGTACAACGACAACCCACTTCTCCTTATACACATAAGTTCAATATGTGAGATTCATCTATATTAAAAACCTAGAATCCAGGCTGTCTTGCTCACCAGTCAATATATCTGGTACAAAGCAGGTTGTCAGCTTAAACACTTCACCTCCAGCACCAAACACTCAAACAACGCATAAACCTATATATGCGGAGGTCCTCTTCAAAAGCTGACCTAAAGATCAGAGACCTCCCAAACACAAGCACACTTCACATAATACATTCCCAGTTGACCACAGCACACACCAGAGCACATGCACCAGTGTCTCACCAAATAATCCCCTAAGGAAAAAGACAAAATCCAATATTTTAGACATAGGAGACTCCATTGTGAGACACACAGATGTCGCATTCACCAGGATGGATAAGAAAAAGTCAATGTTTGCTGTCTGTCAGGTGCCAGTTTCCACAACATCACACACGCACTCAAGTCTCTCAATAATTTGCACTGTTATGACTTTGTCATAGTCCATGTTGGTGTGAACAAATTGAGTAATACCTCACTGGACTACATGGAGAGAGACATGACTGAGCTCTTAGATTATGTGTCCCAGGCAGGTATGTCCCTAACCTTAAGGAACATTCTACCTCTACCTAGGATGATGACACAATACAAACAAGAATGATTGACTTCAACATTTGGCTTAGCTATTGGTGTCAGTCCAGGGGGATCCAGTACCTTTCAGCCTGGGATGATATGGTCGATTGACCTTGATGCTTTACCAGAGAAGGACTTCATCTATCACATCTAGGATTTCAGTTAATGGCTAAGGCACCCGCCTCCCCATAGTGCCTTTTTTAGGCATTGTCGCAAGTCTAAACCTGAAACTGCACTCACTGAAAGCAGTTCTCACTTTGGAAGATGCTGACATCTGTGCAGTCACAGAAACCAGGTTTAAGGCTGTGGAAAGCACCCTAGCCATACTGGGTTATAATACCTTCCACACATTCAGACCAATAACTGGAAGTGGGAGATCTAAAGGAGGTAGAGTATTAATATTCATCAAAGATAAGTACACCTCTCATTTGGTTAAACAAAACAATTCCCTTGAATTACTCCAGGTACAAGTGACTGTAGGCAGGATACTGCTCCAAGTTGCAACCAGCTATAGGACCTGCTCTAGGAACCAAGATACCCACATTGCCTACTTGGATCTTATTGAGTCACTCAAGATACAACCAAACAACCTGGTTATGGGTGACTTAACTACCCATCCATAGACTGGAAAAAATATACATGCACAAAGACACTTGTCCAAAGGGTCTTGGACTTTGTTAACTACAGTGCCCTGGATCAGTTGGTTGACACCCCCACAAGGGGCCCAAACATTCTGGATCTGTTGCTCACTAGCATGGGAGATTGCTGCACCATCTTAAGGGTGTGGCCCTCACTAGTAAAGTCTGATCATAAATCAGTCTTGTTAGCAACTGCCCCTCCTCCAGCAGCAACTAGATTAAAGAACTTCTCCAAAGCCAATCATTGCCTATTATGAGATGGCATTAATAGCTTCATAGCCCCAGCCTCCACTGATGGCAAGGGCACCTATTCTGGGATATACACCAATGTGTTGCATAAACATCTATACAATTGTATTTATTCAGCAGTAGTTGATAGGACCAAAGTAAGCTCCTCTAAGAACAAACCTGCCTGTGGACACCTGCAATAAACAGGTTATACAATAAGAGAAAGAAATTGCTGTTTAAGGGCAGGAAGTAATGGCCTCCAACTTGGAAAAACTCCCTACTCAACTTAAACAAGCAAGTTAGACACCTTGTAAAGTGCTCCACAGCTAATTATGAATCCAAATTAGCTACCCTGGTTAAGGAAAACCACAAAACTTTCTTTAGCTACATCTGAAACCTTAAAGAAAAAAAAAAAGATCTGCGCAGAACTTGTTGTTAATGGCAAGACATATACAGAACCTGTGGAAATAGCAAATCTGCTAGTGGACTAGTTCAATGAAACTTTCTCACCACTGTCCTTACCACTTGTTTTCAACCTATTACCTCTAAGAAGCAGGTCCTAAGCACTATATCCAAAACCAAAAACACAGCATCTATGCGATCTGACAACATCCCAGGCTGCATTCTTAATGGTTTTAAACAGGAATTAGTAGCACTGCTGGGTACCTTTTTCAACGACAGCCAAAGCATTGTTTTTTGTCCCTGCTGAATGGAAAACAGCTTCTGTTTCCCTTTGCACAAAGGGGATGCATACACTGACCCGGGGAACAATAGACCCATAATCCTCTCCAGCCTTATATGAAAGGCCATGAAGAGAATCATAATGCATCTTATCAACAAAGACATAGGAGACCTCCAAACATGACCTAACCCAGTTTGTCTTCATTAAAGGGAAGTTGCGACTGTTAAACTTGGTGGACTTATTTGAGATAGTTGCCAAAGCCCTCGACAAAGGCAAATCTGTGCATATTGCCTACTTGGACCTAGCCAAGACCTTTGACATTATTTCCCACTCAGACATCATTGTTAAACTCATCCAGCTGAGGATAAATCTATATATTGTCAAGTGGGTTACAGTCAAAATAGGAGACACAATCTCCACAAGCGGACCCATAACCAGGGGTGTTCCACAGGGTTCATTGCTGGGGGCCCCTATTGTTTGGAAACTACTTCTCAGAAGTACAGTCAAAAACAAAAGGTCTGTGGCTGAGAAAGTCTGCAGATGACTGCAAACTGGGAACAGTCATTGAGTCCCCAAGTGATGTCAACATCCTACAAGACTAGTGCCAGAGTCATGAGCTGAAACTCAATGCTAAAAAATGCATTATCATCCACTTCAGCAAGGGAGATGTTCCTGCAGATTACCACATTAATAACACCCTATGCACTCACACAGTGGTGAAAGATTTGGGCACACAGGTTGACAGCCATCATGTCTCGACGGTGGTAAGAAGGGCATTATACACTGCCCACTTCATAAGTAAGGGCATTGCTTCCAGAACAAAAGAAGTTATTACTCCCCTGTACTCTTCCCCTCATCAGGCCAATAATTGAGTACAATGCTCCCTTTGGGATGTACCTCACTAGACACCTACAGCAACTAGAGAGACCACAAAGGTGTCTTACTAACAAAATTCAGGGTCTTCAGCACATGTCATATGTTGATAGACTAAAATCATTGTCACTTTACTTTGTGTCATATAGACTACTCAGAGGTGACCTGTGCCTTGCATATAAGCAATCTTAGATCCTGCCTTAATAGAAATGCTGCATATTTGCAAGTAAAATGGTACACGATGCACTCGCTCTAGGTACCTCAACTTTGTATGTGACATCAACAGGATTTGCTGGAGAGACAGATATGTCTCACAGAGGTTACAGCTTCTTTGGAACAAGCTTTCAGTTCAAGTTAAACAGAGCCCCTCACTGACCCTACTTAAGCGTAATCTGGATGATTGGATGGAAAACTATAGATGCACCCAGGGTAGTAGGTGTTGAATTAGTCTGCTTGTAGAAAACAAGGGTTAAACTTGGCTATGCTTGTAAGGGCCCTCAAGCCATTAGTCTAGTAACCGCTTATGGTTCTATGATCATATGATCAGATGTAAAAGTAGCATGTGAAGTTAGCTGTACAACAGCCAGTACCACACTAAATCTGTGCTCATATAGTGAATGGGAAGGTACTGTAACCAGCATAATCTAACTGTCATGGTGGTACAACAACACTGTTACATCCTACATATGGTGATGAGTAACAGCATTGTACATCACACTATGAGGCAAATAGTGGTATGAGTCCTGACAACATGTCAAAGACTGGCCAAAATGAAACATACCTATGTCACAAACAAGTTTCTTATTACATGCCCAAAGTACAATGTCATACATAAGGCAATACTACAAAGTACAGGTGATAGATGCAATATGAGTCATTTAGATGTAAGAAAATGTTCAATTGTGCAGGTCATCAGTGACAGACAGTATACATCAGACATGGAGCATGCATCATTGTTTGGGATACAGAAATAGAGGTATGTAAGTGTCTGTAGGCAGGTATATATGGGAAAGCGTACATGTCAGCAAGATGATGACAAAAGGCCATCTGTAAACAGGGTGAGGCATGTGCAGTACCATATTAAAATGCCACAGAAAACACTGGTCTGCATACTGAGGCATCGCTGTGCTTGCAAGTACAGCAGATATCATATAAAATGTTTAATGAATCAATCAATGCTGGAATAATAAGGTGACATGCTGATGATCTTAAGAAATGCTTGTTATACAACAACTATCAACAGATGCAAACACGGAAGCAGAGTGATTGTCTCATAGATCAGTGTAGCTGTCAATATCTGAACTAACATATTAATGACAAGCACATACAACATAATACAACATGAAGGCACTCAGTTATGTAAGATAGACTGGCAGAAAAAGCCTGCGGTATCAGACATTTGAGAAATCACTTACAGATGTAGTAGGCAGCGGTCAGCACAGTGGTCATTATTGCCATAGATTAAGATATACATGTCAGTTCATGCATTGGATCAACTGTCACTGTTACTGTAACACAGTCTAGGGTGCCCAAGCTGAGGGTTCACACCACAGTCTTGGGTGTCCCTGTCATGTCCAGAAAGACTTGACCCATAATGTTGTACAGAGGAGTTGGTTGTGGTGATACTGATAGTTCAGGACATGTTGTGGTTATGAGCAGTACTGAAATGTGTCTGTCTAGACATGACTTCTGGGCTCTGAATAGGTCACCCAACAGTAGATATGCATGCACATTGCAGCACAAACGATGATGTATGAAGGGCCATATGTGGGTCTGCTGAGAGGGGGTCTGCCTCTCCCTATGGGAGGTAATCTGCTCATTGGGGAGAGGCAGAATACCTCCAGTGAGGAAAGGTATACACCACTGGAGGTAATCTGCTCAGTACAGTCAGGGCACATAACACCCAGTTTATACTACAGCACTGCTCTAACACCACCATAACAGGGCTTTCTATAGAGTGTGCAACAAATACCACATTGTCATACTGCACAGCCAATGCACCACCATAACAAGGCTCTCAACAGAGGATGCAACAGGTACCACACTGCCAAGCTGCACAGCCAGTGCTGCCAAGACCTCTCTGTGTTTATGCTCCTGACCTTCATATAACACACGTGGCTGGTGTACTACATAATCAGTGATATGGACAAGGGCATGCAGGTCAGAGCCATGATGTCACTGTGAATTTTCATGCACCTGGAACAGTAAGTGTACATCTACTGACACATGTTCATAAACATCAGTTGTACTCCCAGGTGTAGTCCAGTGGACAGAATCAGTCTGTTACAGGGAAGAGTTACCATCACTGCCAGACTCAACATGGGACAGCAGGTCATGGTCATCACCATGTCCAATATCTAATGCCCCTACATCATCAGACTGGCCAGCCACACTATCCTCCTGTTTAAAGGCTACACCATGGCACACCTGACTGTCCCTTTCAATGAACTCATTGCAGTGCCTCTTATGCCATTGGCCATGCTATCAGAGTGAGGCACATCACATCTCACCTCAGGCTCAGAGGACAGGGTGCTGGAGGGAGTAGGAAGTGGATGTGCTGCAAATACGGACAGATGACACATGTCATATCCATTTTTCAAGATCACCACAATTGTGTCATTTATGACATGTCGAATAACACATGTATCTGTAAGCATTAAAAAAGTAAGGCAGATCAAGATCAGCTTATGAAAATGAACAGTTCTGTATGTGGTGGCTAGATGTGAAAACAAAAAGATAAGTTACATGTTAAGCCATCCTGAGGTTCCACCAATCCCATTGGATGGTATGACAGCTTCTAGTGTATACGAAAGCATCAGTGGATATCTGCAAATCAGACTGTGAATGTACACTCTGCGGACAGCCCCATAAATTATCATTATCCACAAACACTACTAAAGCCATATAAGTGAAACTACACTCATGATTGATATTGGCAGAGTCTTTCCTTATCCACAGTGTACTGAGGCTGGTTTGCTTGTAGCCATACATATTCATTGGTGAATAATTATGGACATGTATCTCTATGCATGCATTCTGGGGAAGTCTACCCCATCTTTTATTAACTGACATAATGATATGCAGTTACTTTTTCAACAAAAATGCATTAAATACGTGTTAGAAGTTTCCCACAGGACACTTTGAACATAGTAGAATGACAATATGCATTATATTTTAAAAAAGCAATACAAGCAGCTGAACTCATGTCAGCTTACCTTACAGGTAAGTGCAGTCAGGCAGTTAAACCTAACAGTGAGGTTAGCTCAGTGCAAGCAACTATTAAATGCCATTTGTTCCATATATAATTAATGAGGTTCATTCAGTATTGGAGTTGTTGAACTTTCTTTTTGTTTATTTGTTCCATATATAATTAATGAGGTTCATTAACATACAATGTTTTAGAATCCATCAGTGGACATCTGCATATGTTTGCAAATTTCAGCGTATTAACCAATAGCTCGACATAAGTGTAAATTCTCTGTACAAATGCCCAGTAGTGATCACTGTATGTGGATATGATAAACACGCATCTGATGCCCACTAACAGACTGCTACCACCCCATGTGCACCACTTTTAAATGCGATATCGATACGTTTTCTTACCATACCATTGCTATTTGTAAACCAAGTGGTACCTCAGTGATTAATTTTTTAAGGTGTTTCTCATGTTTTCTAAGAATTTCAAGGAAATGTCAACAGAGAGGAGGCTGTGGCACATCTAAGCACCCAGATGGACTGACAAGGAGACTTTCCAGATGATGGCCATCTATGTTGACATGAGAGGGGGATGAGTGTGCATATCCAAGGAACTTCACTTGAGTGTGCACGTCAAAGGAACTTTAACCAGATCGACACTGAGAACCAGACTTCAAGGGAGTTCTGAGGATGTACAGGAGGGGTGTGCAGGTCCAGCATCTATATGAAGATCTTCACTAAAGGGACCAGGATGACCTTCAGAACAGGATCATGGAGGTTTGTTACCAGCCCCTAGATGTCTACACTAAGTGGCAAAATCCATACCTTAACAACTAGTAATCACTATTATTATTTACTTAACATATGTGGTGAGATGAATTAGGGCCCATAGATATTCTGCATACAATATATGTATTAATATCAATAGGGGAACTTTAATTAAAATAAAATGCTGTATTTGAATATTGAATTGCTGTCTAACTGTGCATATTGAAGTCAGCGATAGCTGTCTAACTGTGCATACTGAAGTTAGTGATGGCTAACTGTGCATACTGAAGTCAGTGATGGCTAATTGGGCATACTGACGTCAGTGATGGCTGTCTAAGTGTATATACTGAAGTCAGTGATGGCTGTCTGCGCATACTGAAGTCAGTGATGGCTATCTAACTGTGCATACTGAAGTCAATGATGGCTGTCTGTGCATACTGAAGTCAGAGGTGGCTGTCTAACTGTGCATACTGAAGTCAGTGATGGCTAACTGTGCATACTAAAGTCAGTGATGGCTAACTCTGCATACTGAAGTCAGTGATGGCTGTCTAACTGTGCATACTGAAGTCAGTGATGGCTGTCTAACTGTGCATACTAAGGTCAGCTACAAACTAGCTGGGCTGGATAAGCAGGTATGCAGGATATTTAAGTAAAAGCATGCAGTTTTAAGGAATACATCCATTTGTCACATCCCAACAAGAGTACTAATCATTCATAAAAGCTGCTGAATATGCTGTGATGTCCATTAGCTCATGTGGTTACACAATGTAAATGGGCATTGATTGTCTTTAGGTTTAAATACCTCTAAGTCTGTGATATATGATTATGTTGCATGGTCGCGTACTAACTTAAGGAACACTCTGTACACCTGTTTAATTTTTGGAGTGTATTAATGCCTACAACTCATAGGTTGCTAATGACTACACGTTTTGTTGTTATCCACAATTCTTCAAGAATGTACCACACAAAGTACTTTCTTAACACTGATGGATGTGTAACAATTTGCTATGTTTGTAGAAAGAGAAAATAAGTAAGCATTGTCTTAGATTTTCTTTAATAACTATCCACATGCAGTACTTCTTGAATGAGTTTTAGAACTGTATTATCAATGCAGGTCACCATACATTTGATGATCAAGTGTTTTAATTATGTTACATACATAATTAATTATGTTATATACAGCAAATGTGGATGTACTTCCTACTTTTAATTTCTCCAGAGTTTTTTGGTCTCTAATGCTAAGATGGAAATGGACCCCATCCCTAAGTCTCAGTATAATTAAAGTTCATTAAATTAATATTGTATCAATCTTTGATGTAAGACAAAGGTGTTCTTTGTAGCACCCACAACATGCCCAGAACTGACTCCTTCTGCAGTTCATATGGAGTTACATGTATTGGTAGCATATCTAAACACGACTGTAAATTCTTTGTTATTAGACCCATTTACTCCTACTGCTGTTGGAACTGTTGGCATACTCTGTAAAGGCTTAATCACCCGATGTGCTAGAGAACTGTAATTTTTTTTTTGCTGTGCTTTTTGCCAACATTTGTTATTTTAATAAAACAAAGAAAATATAAGTGTTCACTGGTCTATTTTCACTTACTGTGGTGTCATCATATCTTTCTTCTACACTGCTCTCATTTCTGCTTGCAAATCTTGATATGTTATGACTTTGTGTGTTTCTGAATATGAGACTCTGTAATTGCTAGGTGTAGCAATTTTAATTATCAATGTTACTTTTGTCTTTTTTACATGGACTACTATATCTGGTTCTCTCGCATCCATTTTTTTTAATTGTTGGTAATTGGTGATCTCAAGTGATGCACACTTCATCATTCTTTATAATGCTTTGTGGTTCATGTTTCCAGTGCTTCTCAACTATTTCTATACATACCTCTCAACTCTACAGATTTTCGCAGAAGGTCCAGATTTTTGACTCATATTTTTAGTCCATTTCTCATAAAATTGTGGTTTTCTGGCAAATAATTGACAAATCATTGAAGGTTGAAGGCAGATAATAATGACAGATATTCAAGTTTCAGACTTCATACCTTTCAGAAAATTCATGCTAATGTAATGGTGAGTGTGGAAGAGAGGTGAAGAAGAGAGTACAGGCAGGCTGGAGTGGGTGGAGAAGCGTGTCAGGAGTGATTTGTGACAGACGAGTACCAGTAAGAGTGAAAGGGAAGTCTACAAGAGGGTAGTGAGACCAGCTATGTTATATGGGTTGGAGACAGTGGCATTGACAAAAAGGCAGGAGTCAGAGCTTGACATGGCAGAGCTGAAGATGTTAAGATTTGCACTGGGTGTGACAAGGATGGACAGGATTAGGAATAAGTATATTAGAGGGTCAGCCCAGGTTGGAAGGTTTGGAGACAAAGCCAGAGAGGTAAGATTACATTGATTTGGACATGTGCTGAGGAGCGATGCAGAGTATATTGGGTAAAAGATGCTAAGGATGAAGCTGCCAGGTAACAGGAAAAGAGGAAGGCCTAAGATAAGGTTTATGGATGTGGTGAGAGAGGACATGCAGGTGGTTGGTGTGACAGAGCAAGATGCAGAGGACAGGAAGAAATGGAAACAGTTGATCTGCTGTGGCGACACTTGATGGGAGCAGGCGAAAGAAGAAGAAGAAGAAGTAAGACATGTCATTCTGTCAATTTTTTTAAGTTTTCAAGAGCAATATTTAAAAAGTGTCCCGATTTTTGGGTGTTTGTCCCACCATTATTGATGGCTTTGTACAGATTTCTAGCTCTAAGAGGTTGAGAGATATGCTTCTATATTGCAGTGTTTGCAAATTCCCAATGAAACAATCTTGCCACATTAGTGTGCCTGTCAGTGTGCAGGCCATCTGCCATGGGTATATCACACCCAGCAACAAGCTGTCAACTTTTACAATTCTTTTTTACAAAACCTACTTTTTCCCCCTTACATGTTCAATGGGCTTTGTAAACCAATGTGTAAGCAGTCTAGTGTCTTGGGCTGCCATTATTAACTTTTCGTCCTTTAGTTTCAACTGACCTCTCCTTAGTGAGGGTGCAGTGGACGTCTGGTATTGTCATCCTGTAAGAGATAGTCACTGCTGGGTCAAAAGACAAGAAATCTGACTAAAACATCTGCTAGTTACTGTGACGATTGGGGAGAGATGGGTGAAGGCTGCCAGCCTAGTCAAATAATATTTAATATGTAATTCTGGCATTTGTAAATCATGTAAAATACATACATGTTTTCTTGAGTGTAAAAGAATATTGTGAAATGTGGAACTGCAAAATATGTGACAGCATTGCACTCTACTGGCCCAGTGAAGCATGTTGTGACCTTTTCATGTCAGAATTTGGCTCCAGTGCATCTGGATAAAGGTTTCATGCCCATTGTTTTAAGGCTAAAGTTTATGACCAGAATTCAGATGTGGAATGTGTTTTATTGCTCTAGTTTCTGTTAGAGTATACATGTGAAATTACTTATATTTTTGTAAGTTTCTGAGTAGGTGTTAAATTGTTAAATAATGCAGTTTGTGGCCTGAGAACTCCAGACTAAGTGTCAAAAATGATGTAATTTGGGAGGGCCTTAGAGCCATGTTTGTTATGAATGTTTAAATACTATTTTGCAGAAGAGACTGAGGGCATTTTGATCATGGATATCTAACTCAGCACTCTGCCTAAGCTCACATGTAAGTTTTAGCACTGTGATTTCTTGTAGGAATAGTTAAAGCTAGTAAAAAATAATTAGGTATTTTTCTTTGAAATCAGACCTGTCCTACTGTATTATTTTAAGTTTCTGTGTGATCTCTGAACTCTTAGATATCTCTGTGGTGTAGTAGTTTTGTCTTGTGTTTTATCATATATTATTAAATATGTTTAAAACCTTCTACCTGTGGCTGGATTATGTAGAGATAAATTATGATTTAGAGTACATTATATAGTTATAAAGCTGATATTATTAGCTGGATGGTGGAAGGGATTATTACCATATGGCCTGGGTAAAGGGGCACAGCTGGAGAATCTGTGTCAGCCTTTCCCAGGAGTGTCTGTGAAGTTGTATAAATACTTATCTCAAAGTGTGTGTGTGTGTGTGTGTGTGTGTGTGTGTGTGTGTGTGTGTGTGTGTGTGTGTGGTGTGTCAGCTACTTGGCAGGGACACAAAGTACTGGAGGTTTTAGCTTGCCCAGCTTGGCTGAGACCTGGACCCTATAGCTGTGCCAGTGGGGAGTCTTAATAGGGACCTGGTGAGCAAAGGAGCAACCAGCCCCAGACTGACTGTGATCTCTGTGGGCAGTTAAGGGAAATTGTACTTTACTGTGTGTTTTCGTTATCCTTTCCTCTCTTCTAGGAGATGACCTCCCTAGTGTTAGTGGTGAGGATTGAGGGTCCTTGATTGTTGGGCCAGGGCATGGTCATCACAAGTGTTTGGCAGTGGTGAGATCTTCTTCACATACTAATTGGCTTCTAGTGGTGTGGGTAGAGCAAATTACTGTAGCTTATGTACAGTGATCTCTAAAAGTGTTTTATACTCTAAAATAGCCATGCAGTGTATACTCAGAGTTCAGATCACAATTGTTTTATATCTTTTGTTAGCTTAGTGTTAGTCAGGGTGAGCAGGCAGCATGTCAGTGGAAGAGTATGGAAAACTGACAAGGAGCCAGCTGGCAGAGATGTGCCAGGCTAGGGGACTGGTGCATGGAAACTTGACTAACGCAGACCTGATTGCAGCCTTGGTTACAGCTGCATCAAAAAACAGCAGCCTGGAGGACAATCAGACTGACAGTGGACATACAATATCCTCAGAGAATGGACAGCTCAACCTATCTGCAGTTGACTTAAAAATCCAGCTGGAGCTAAAGAGACTTGAGTTGGAGTCAGGCATATGGAACCAGAAGCAGCCGAGATAATGAGGAGTCTGCAAGCTGAGGAAAATGAATGGCAGAGGAGGCATGAGAGGGTAATGCTGACTCTTCGCTAGAGTCATGGAGATAATGGGGAAGGGAGAAACTGGACCCCAGAAGCACAAAAGGTCAGTAAATTTCTTACACAGTTTAAAGAGGGGGATAATTTTGATAGCTTCATTCATATGTTTGAGCGGGTATGTAAACAGTATGTAGTTGACCAAGGGCTCTGGATACGGTTCCTGACCCCCTTACTCCATGCTAAAGCTGTAACTTCTTTAGCAAAAATGCATGACACTGACTGTTTTGATTATACTGCTGTAAAAAGACACATGTTGGAATGTTTTAAGCTAATACCTGAAATGCATAGGAAAGTGTTTCATGAGCATAGACACAAGGCAGATGAAAATGTATGTGAATATGTTGCTGAACTGAGCACTTATTTTCATAGCTGGGTGAGTGGATGTCAGATCATTACCTCTGAAGGGCTTGCAGATCTTTTGGTAAGGGAACAAGCCCTTAGCACTTTGCCTGAGAACATAATAATCTGGTTAGCTGATAGACAATGTGCTACTTCAGATGAGTTGGTGAAGGAGGGAGACCTATACTTGGCCAGCAGGGCAGCCCTGCACAGGAAAGGGACCCACAGTACTGCTCATGGGATTAAAGGAACCCATGGTGGGCAGCACAGACTGCCCCAACAAAATTTGCCAGCATCAGGGGAGCCACTAGTCCAGGTATATGTCCAGAAGCTAGGGTTGAATGTTTTGAATGTAACCAGTGGGGCCATGTAGCATACAGATGTCCACGGAGACAAGATGGGGAACCAAAAGTGAGGGAGCCAGTAAGTGGGAAAGACAAAATGCCAACAGTAGGTTGTCTTGGGACAATAAGGGTACCAAACTACCACCAGAGGTTATATCCTGTTGTAGTGAATGGCAAATAGGCCATTGCTAAGAGAGACACAGCCTTTGATATAACCATTGTAAAGCCTGCACTGGTTACAGAGGAGCTCTACTTGCCTGGGCAGTCTACTCCAGTCAGGGCTTTAAGAGGAATCCCATTGCAAATACCTTTGGCTAGGGTTCACCTTGACTGGGTGGTGGAAAAGGAAGCCAGCAAGTAGTCATGTTTGAGGATATAACTATACCTGCAGATGTCCTGATAGGGAATGATTTTGATAGTGCAGTACCCTGCACTTGTGCAGTTACATGCATTCAGGCTTGGAGACAAGCATGTAAGTCTGGTAGCTTGGGGGAGACCCAGACAGACTGCACACTTGCAGTCAAGACTGCTGAGGTGGTTACTTCAGGGAGGAAGCTGCTCTGTAGCAGTGAGACTGAAGGTGAGCCACAGCTGCTTGTGGATAGTGATGGTCCCTTGGACAGAGTGACTGCAAAGGTAGAGGTGAGTAATAGTATGCAGGCTGACAGTGAGGCACTGCTGTCAGAGAATGCCAGACTTCCTGTGGAAGGGGAGCTGGGAAGGGTTACAAGGAGAGACTTGAGACAGGCTCAGATCTCAGACCCTACATTGCAAGGCCGGAGGCAGGTAGCAAGGGAGGCATCTGGTTCTCAAGGTAAGGGGGAATCTGTATACTGGAACAAAGGGCTACTGTACAGAGAGTGGACCCCTAAAGGGGGGGGCTAGAAGGTGAGAGAGCACAGCAGTTGGCAGTGCCTAGAACATACAATCTGGCACTTCTAGCCATAGCCCATGATATTCCCTTTGCAGGTCATATGGGCAAAAAACATACAAAGAGGTGTATTATGCAAAACTTCTATTGGCCTGGAATTTCCAGAGATGTAACAGGGCACTGCAGGACCTGTGAGCAGTGCCAAAAGGTAGGCAAGGCAGGAGACAAGGTGAGAGCTCCTTTGATGCCTTTGCTTGTGATTGAGGAGCCATTTCAGAGGGTAGCTATGGATATTGTGGGTCCTCTGAGTTACCCAAATTCCACAGGGAAAATGTATATCCTAGTGGTAGTGGATTATGCTACATGATACCTTGAGGCAGTGGCTTTGTCCTCCATTGAGGCAAATGCTTTGCTAGAGATTTTCAGCAGGGTAGGTTTCCCAAAAGAAATACTGTCTGACAGAGGTGCCAATTTTATGTCAGACCTGCTGGCTTATCTGTGGCAGTCCTGTGGGGTAAAACACATGAAGACCACCCCCTACCATCCCCAGATTAATGGTCTTGTCGAGAGGTTAAACTCTACAATCAAGTCCATGCTACGGGCATTTGCAGATCAGTTTAAGAGGGAGTGGGACAAATATTTGCCCCATCTGTTGTTTGCTTACAGAGAGGTTCCTCAGGAATCCACAGGTTTTTCACCCTTTGAGTTGCTGTATGGGCATATGGTGAGGGGACCACTAGATTTAATTTGAGATGAGTGGGAAGCTGAGTGTGAGTCTCACAAGGAGTCTGTTGTGGCATATGTCCTGAACCTCAGGACAAGGCTCAGGGAACTCATGGTCCTGACCCAGGAGAACCTGGCAGAAGCCCAACAACAGAAAAAGGTGTGGTATGACAGGAATGCTTGAGCTAGAGAGTATGCTGTAGGGCAGCAGGTGATGGTTCTCATTCCTGTCAGTCACAACAAGTTGCAAGCAGCTTGGGAGGGACCCTACAAGGTAGTAAGAAAGGTAAGTGATGTTAACTACATGGTGAAAGTGCTAGGCAGATGGCAGGGGCACAAATTGTACCATGTTAACATGATGAAACCTTACCATGATAGGGTAGCCCTTGTGCTGAGCATTTGCAGTGGATTGCAGGAGTCAGAGAGAGATCTTGTGTCTGATCTCCTCAGTGAGGCTTGGGCTGACACCTCGGCGGAAGGGGTAGCAATGTCCCAGCAGCTATCTCCTACCCAGGTTTGAGAAATCCAAGCAGTGTTGGAGGAGTTTGGGGGCATGTTCACCGGGAAACCAGGGTGCACCCACCTGGTGCAGCACCAGGTGGATACAGGACTCCAAATGCCTATCAGACAGGCCCCTTATAGGGTGCCTCGGAGAGTCAAACAGACTCTGAGGGAAGAGATACAGGAGATGTTGGAACTAGGGGTGATTCAAGAGTCCAACAGTTCCTGGGTCTTGCCAGTGGTACTGGTGCCAAAGAAGGATGGCAGCACCAGGTTCTGTGTGGATTACAGGAAATTAAATAGTCACACAGAGGCAGATGCTTACCCCATGCCTAGGACAGATGAGGCTCTAGAGCAGCTGGTTGGGGCTAAGTATCTTACAACTATTGATCTTACCAATGGCTACTGGCAGGTGTCCTTGACTCCCAGTGCTAGAGAGAAGTCAGCCTTTCTGACTCCTTTTGGCTTGTATGAGTTTACAAAGATGCCCTTTGGGATGAAGAATGCCCCAGCTACTTTCCAGAGGCTGGTAGATCATATCTTAGCAGGAGCAGGAGGGTTTGCCCTTGCTTACATGGATGATATTGCTATCTACAACCATTCATGGCAAGAGCACCTTTAGCATGTCAGGGAGGTGCTGGGCAGACTACAAAGGGCATGGTTGACCATTAAGCTGAGCAAATGTCAGGTGGGTATGGCAGATGTCTTCTACCTAGGACATAGAGTGGAGAGTGGTAAGATAAGGCCAGAATCTGCCAAAGTGGAAGCTATTCAGACATGACCTGCACCTGTTACCAAAAATCAGGTGAGGGCATTCTTGGTGACAGCAGGGTACTACAGAAAGTTAGTTCTCAATTATAGTACCATAGCTGCTCCCCTCACAGACCTGACAAGGAAGAACAGGCCAGATAAGGTAGTGTGGACCCCAGCATGTGAGCAGGCATTTCAGAAGCTTAAGGAAGCTGTGGGTGGACCCCTGTGTTAGCCAGTCCAACCTACAGCAAATACTTTGTTGTGCATGTGGATGCGTCAAACTATGGGGTGGGGGGCTTGTACTTAGCCAGATTTCTTCAGAGGGAGAAGAGCACCCAGTGGTTTATCTCAGTCATAGGCTCCAACCCAGGGAGGAATGTTATGCAGCGGTAGAAAAGGAATGTCTAGCCATAGTGTGAGTACTGCAAAAACTTCAGCTTTATCTGTATGGAAGAAAACTCACTGTGATGACAGATCACAACCCTCTAACATGGTTAAACAGAGCCAGTCAGCAAAATGTCAAGTTGCTAAGATGGAGTCTGGGGTTGCAAGCATATGATATGTCAGTGCACACAGCAGTGGGAGTAGCAATGCCAGTGCAGATGGGCTCTCAACACAGGGAATGGGGTGAGGTACACCCAAATACACCTAACACTCCCAAGCAATGCTTCTCAAGGGGCACTTGAAAAACTTGCTTGAGTTCTCTGGGGGGGGGGGGTGTGACAGTTGGGGAGAGATGAGCAAAGGCTGCCAGCCTAGTCAAATAGAATTTGATATATAATTCTGGCATTTGTAAATAAATGTAAAATACAGGCATGTTTTCTTGAGTATAAATGAACAATGTGAAATGTGGAACTGCAAAATATGTGATAACATTGCACTCTACTGACCCAGGGAAGCATGTTGTGACCCTTTCATGTTAGAATTTGGCTCCAGTGCATCTGGATGAAGGTTTCATGCCCATTGTTTTAAGGCTAAAGTTTATGACCAGAATTTAGATGTGGAATGTGCTTTATTGCTCTGGTTTCTGTTAGAGTATACATGTGAAATGACTTATATTGTTGTAAGTTACTGAGCAGGTATTAGATTGCTAAATAATGCAGTTTGTGGCCTGAGAACTCCAGACTAAGTGTCAAAAGTGATGTAATCTGGGAGGGCCTTAGAGAGATGTTTTTTAGTGATGTTTAAATACTATTTCTCAGAAGAGATGGAGGGCATTTTGATCTTGGATATCTAACTCAGCACTCTGTCTAAGCTCACATGTAAGTTTTAGCACTGTGATTTCTTGTAGGAATAGTTAAAGCTAGTAAAGATTAATTAGGTAGTTTTCTTTGAAATCAGACATGTCCTACTGTATTATTTTAAGTTTATGTGTGATCTCTGAACTCTTAGATATCTCTGTGGTGTAGTAGTTTTGTCTTGTGTTTTAATTATTTATTATTAAATATTTTTAAAACCTTCTACCTGTGGCTCGTTTATGTATAGATAAATTATGCTTTAGAGTACATTATATATTTATAGAGTTTACTGTCTAAGCCCTTCCAGTAAGCCTAGACTGAATAGTCACATTACCATTGGATAATAATATTGCACAGTAATAATTGGACACCCTTTTAAGGACCTTTAGTAGCTGATATTATTAGCTGGATGGTGGCAGGGATTACTACCGTATGGTCTTGGTAAAGGGGCATAGCTGGAAAATCTGTGTCAGCCTTTCCCAGGAGTGTCTGTGAAGTTGTATAAATACTTATCTCAAAGTGTGTGTGTGTGTGTGTGTGTGTGTGTGTGTGTGTGTGTGTGTGTGTGTGTGTGTGTGTGTGTGTGTGTGTGTGTGTGTGTGTGTGTGTGTGTGTGTGGTGTGTCAGCTACTTGGCAGGGACACGAAGTACTGGTTGGACAGAGAGGTACTTGAAGTTTTTGCTTGCCCATCTAGGCTGAGACCTGGACCCTATAGCTGTGCCAGTGGGGAGTCTTATTGGGGACCTGGTGAGCAAAGGAGCAACCAGCCCCAGACTGACTGTGATCTCTGTGGGCAGTTAAGGGAAATTGTACTTTACTGTGTGTATTAGTTATCCTTTCCTCTCTTCTAGGAGATGACCTCCTTGGTGTTAGTGGTGAGGATTGAGGCTCCTTGATTGCTGGACCAGGGCATGGTTGTCACAGTTACTAGAATCACAGGATAGGATACTGATACAATTTATTCTAAGGACAAAATGGTTGTTATTTAACCATGTGTGAACTTGTACATGGCTGTCATCATCATACATTCTGTATTATGTCTCTAAGAACCATTGAATACACGTCTTTTCTCAGACATCCTTTACATATGCTAATAAAAATGAATTCCGTGCTTAAATGTATTTATAAGAAAACCAATGTGTGCAGCCCAGGAGAGAGAAAGAAGACAAAGCAAGAGAAAGGTTGAGCAAGACTTGAGATTGTGTATTTCAGTATACAAGAAAAAAGTCATCTTTAAGTTTTTTTCAGTGCTCTCAAGTGCTTTTGCATCTCTTTATATCCTAGATAGCAACTGCAGTTATGTTGCTGTTAGATCTGCACCCATACAACATATTGTACTGAGGTCTCATGCTTTATAGCAAACAGCTCAGAACCATCTAGAAAGGATTGCCAAAAGCTAAATGAAAAGCATTGAGAAATGTGTGTCTATTTCTTGGCTGTCCTATATACAGAATCTGATCCGATAACCCAGCTTAGAGCATGTATTGTTTGTAGATGTATACGTTCCATTGAATACTATTTAGAGATGTAACAAAACAAATATAAGAAAGCAATTCACCCTACATCACATCAGAGTTAGAATAAAAAAAAAATCCCTTTTGAAGAAAGCCTTTTATCAGCTCTCAGCAGGGAACCACAAACACTATTAGCTTTTTGTTGTTCAGTTTCCTATTAGCACTCAAGTGAAAACATTTCTGCTGAATGAGTACTTCAAAAATTTGACCAAGAGGGCATTGCTTTTACCAGTGTATCGTTCTAGTTAAAATACTATTATGTGAAGGCAACCAAAAAAGATAGAGAATTAGCTGCTACAAAAAAGAAAGCAGATGTATTATTACAGTCTTTTAGTTGTAGGTTCTGCCTCAGTAGGCAACCATCATTTTAGTAAAAACACCATTGAAAGTAAAGTAGAAAGACGACTTTGCTGTAATAATGAAGGGAGGTTATGTTGCATGCGGTATGTAACCATGGGGGGGCAGAGGTCACAACATCAGTGTTGCTTAAGCTTGACACTGACAGATGAAGCTAATTTCTGTGTGTGTGTGTGTGTGTGTGTGTGTGTGTGTGTGTGTGTGTGTGTGTGTGTGTGTGTGTGTGTGTGTAACCTACAAATGACAAGTGACGTTATCTGATATTGCCAGTCTGCCACTGAAAAAAAATTCTTAGAAGTCTGATAAAACAAATAAATGCAGTAATCAAGACTATTAATAGAAATACATGTGATATAACATACGTAAATAGTATATATTAGTGTACAGTAAAATTATTAACAGATAAAGACTTACCACAAAAATACAGGGCAATAAAGGAGAGGAAGAGAAAAATGAAATGCCCTCATGGAAGTATTAAATAGATAAAACTATAAAGAATTAAGGCAAGAACTGTCACTGTCAGAAGACTATAGAAGAGGGAACAGATCAACAAAAATACTTAGACATGATAAAAGCAACGCAGAGCATTAGAACAGAGTAGGATGTATCATATACTATTGCAAATAATAATTTATTTAGTTATTGACATTTCTTAACCTGATATCTTTAGTTAATAAACAAAAGATATCACCACAGGCAGAAAAACTTAGAAGAAATGCAAATTAATGCAAAGGAAAAGGTGAGAATAAACTATTCACTGATGACCCAAAAAGTTTTATACAGAATTTGAAAACAAAGCAAAAGGAATACAAACACCACAAAAAAAAAAGAAGAAATAGACATATTTTGGAATGTAACAAAGATACTGAATTGGTAGACGTAAAAGAAACAGTAAGAAGATGAAATTTACAAGGATATGAAATTAGATGAAAAAACAGCCAGAGAAATTGAAACAAAATTAAGAAAAGCTCCTAAATGGAAAACTCCAGGCCCAGATGCAGTACCTAACTTTTGAGTAAACGTATTAACATCATTACACAAAGATTTAGCCCTGAATAAGAAAATAATAGGAATAATGATATGTCATCTTGACTGCAAACCTGCAAGTTATCTTAAAAGCTGTAGACCAATAACTTGCCTTCCAATGATGTATAAACTATATACAGGAATTGATGCTGACAGAGTTTATAGTCATTTAGAATAAAATCAGTCATGGCAATAGAACAAAAAAGTAACAAAAGAAAGTCATATGGAACAAAGGATCACGTGTCATTAAATAAAATCTGACCCCTTCAGTATGTACCTGTCCAGACACATACAACTAGAGTGTCAACAAAGGCACCTTACAAAAGACTACAGGGAGTAAACACAATGTAAACAAAAAAGTAGTTACACACACAGAGCACCAAACGTCGTGTAGTTCAAAACTTTAATAGAAACAGTCAGATTAACGCCACCAAAGTTACAAATGTGTGTTCGTCCAAAGAAAAATAGACCATCAGATACCAATAAAATTAACAAGTCCCATATTATATAGGTAATTTAAAAAGCCCTAACCAATATAATACTTGTAAGCTCCAACTAATAAAGTACGTACACCATAAATCAACATTGCACTTCCTTAAGAGTTGAAGACATAATCTCATCAAAATGTCAAACCACATCTTGTATAAAATTAAAAGCTTGAAGTGTATAGTGCACTACCCTCTGGTGATGAAAAAATATAAAAAAGGTATGAAGTACTTCATAAAAAATCCCATCTTGTCGCCTAACAATTAGACGTTGTCCTGTTCGACTCTCAGCTAGAGCGTCTTCTGTATGGAGACATGCGTGAATGGGCGTACCTTTGCTGAAGGTTCTGCGTCAGAGCTGGCAACTCGGCACGTAAACATTTACTGCCAATCATTAGCGGACCGGAGTTCTGCTGTGGCGACCCCTAAGCGGGAAAAGCCGAAAGACACACACGCACACACACACACACACACACACACACACACACACACACACACACACACACACACACACACTCAAACACAAACAAAATTCTTGAAATAAATATGGAACCATGATAAAAAATAAAAATAACTGAAATTATATACAAACCCAAAAATGACACAGCAGGTGCAAAAGGGACTGCCAAATAGAATAGTTTAGTAAGGAGGCTAAAATCATGATGTTATAATTTAGCTTCCCTAAGCTTTAATAAAGGGGCAATGCTTATATTCTCATTAAGTCCTGGAGGTCTCCCCGAATCCAGGGTCACCTGCCAGAAGATCTCCCGGTAAGCTAAGCTCATTTCCCAAGGACCCCTCCGGACATCCACAGGAACCTGTTCCACCACAAAAAACACAAATCTAGCATCTTTACTAAGCAAAGTGTGTTTAAATAATGCATTCCTTTCATTACATATCCTTATTTCGTAGTGGTGTTCATAGATCCACCTCTTTAGTTTACTCTCTGTCTTCCCAATATAGAACGCCTGAAAGATTTCACAGAATGCAAGATATATGACACCAGTACTATTGCAATTGTAAAGAGAATTACCTACAATGTTCTCAGCCCTACTGGGCAAATAAATCTTATCAGTATTAGAAATATAGACACATTGCGAGCATGCCCCACACTTGAAGGTCCCCCTCTTTTTCCTAGAATCAATATTCTTATTTTTCATATTAGATTCAAAATAATTTTTCAAACATTTCCCTTTCCTAAAAACAAAATTTAAGGGTGCCCTAGTAAACATTGTCAAATCAGTGAGATTAATGAATTTGTCCCATTCAGTTTTAATAATGTTCTTCACAAAAAAGAGTCGCCACAAAAATCAGTGGTCACTACCTACTAAAATAGCCAGGATCACCTTGCCTCTTGTCGATCTTTTCAGTCACCGGGCCTTTCCCTAACAAGCAGAAATAATGAACATATCTTTCTTCTTCAGTGGTCTTCCTTAACCCCTTAACCATCTCAGGGGTATATCCCTTCTCATAAAATCATCTCTCCAAAAAGTCACATTCGGCATTAAAGTTATCGTCGCTAGAGTTCATCCGACTGACCCTAAACAACTGACCTTTCACAATGCCAACTTTTTGGTGGTAAGGATGTGCACTATGAAAGTGCAGGTACAAGTTTGAAAAGGTTTTCTTACGGAAGACCATAGATTTAAAACCCTCATTAGTTTTGTGTAAGGACACGTCTAGATAATCCATTCTGTTCCAGGAAACATGATGTGTAAGTTCCAAAAATTCAGTTGTCTGACCTAGGAAAACTAGGAACTCACTTAAACAATCCTTGGTATCCATCCAAAACAGACAGATGTTGTCTAGGAACCTCCTTTAGAAGGACCAACTACTCCTAAACTCTGAGCACAATGCAAATTTATTCTCCCACCAGGACAGGACAATATTGGCATACGTGGGGGCACAATTAGCCCCATTGCCACTCCATTGGTTTGATGAAAAAATTCTCCATTAAAAAAGATGAAATTATTTTTCAGGACAATTTCCAACAGCCTATGTGTCACCTGTAAATATGGGTTGTTACCACAACCTTTATCAACCAGAGCCTCCTCAAGCCAGTCCAGTCCAATTATGTGGGGGATCACTGAAAATAAATCTCTAATGTCAACCGTAACAAAAATAATATTGTTGACATTCTGATGCACTTCATTGGATCTGAGAAAATGCACTTCAAACCGTTAATTTTATACAAAATGTGGTTTGACATTTTGATGGGATTATGTCTTCATCTCTTGAGGAAGTGCAGTGTTGATTTATTGTGAGGTACAACCTATCTTAGTAGTTGTTTCACAAATTAATTATTCATGGTGTACGTATTTTATTAGTTGGAGCTTACAAGTATTCTATTGGTTAGGGCTTTTTAAATTACCTACATAATATGGAACTTGTTAATTTTATTGGTATCTGATGAAGTCTATTTTTCTTTGGATGAAAACACATTTGTAACGTTGGTGGCGTTAATCTGACTGTTCCTATTAAAGTTTTGAACTACACGACATTTGGTGCTCTGTGTGTGTACCTACTTTTTTGTTATTTTTGGTAGTGGTTCTGGTACACTATCTCATCTTCGTTAGTAAACACAATGTCTTATGCTGATTGCCTCAAAGCCCTGTCTGTTTACTTGATGTCATACAGATTTCTGAGTGGTGATCTTTGCCTGGCATTCAAGGAAACCATGGACCCCGTTTTGATTAATTTTTTGCAGATCTGCAAAACAAACAGCAAAAGAACTATTAGATTAAAAGACCAATTTTGGTAGTGACATAAGTAAGACTTGCTGGAGAGACAGATATGTTTCTCAGTGAATTCTCTGGAACAGGCTGTCCATCCATTTGAAGCAGACTTCCTCGCTATCTCTATCTACGTGCAACTTGCACCACTGGCTCGGTAATCAGAAATTCATCCGCAGCATCGGGCAGCGCCGCTTAAACAGGTTTAAACTATTCCCGGCTCCACAAAGTCTGCTCTTCACTTTTTCCCTTAGAACTGTTCTAAATCTCAAAGTAAGCACTCTGTTTTCATTCTAAAGCCCTGCAGTTGCTCGTATAAGTAATCTTATAAGTAAGCACAAATAAACTAAAGCACTGCACCCTCTTATACTCCCTTTAAGTACTTGGTTCCCTATTGGTCCTTTTTGATCAGTCAAAAAGTAGTTCCTTATACTATTCTGGCATGTCCAAAAGTCAGTTTCGGGTTTACTCTCCAGTCCAGCTGGTGAATCTGGGAATCCTGAGGCAATGCTACAACTGCCTTATGTATACAGACCACCCTCTCCTCCTCCCAACAAGCTCAAATATATGTGAGAGATGCAAATATATAGCCAAACTGGAGGCTCAGCTCTCTCAACCCAGTACTGGCACAGTCAGTCAGGAGGAGAAGGTAACCACACACACCACAAATCCAGTCTCACATAGACCTATCGCAACAGCAAACCAAACACATAAACACACAAAAACATACTCGGAGGCTCTAAATAAAAATCTGCCCAAGCAGCAGAGACCTCCAAAGCAGACATCCAAGCAACCGCTACCCCACACAATACCCACGTATCACATAGTTCACAAAGTCAGTGTGCCACACAGTCACAGCCCTTAAGGCTAAACAACACACCTAATACACTTGTAATAGGTGACTCTATTGTCAGACACACTGATGTCCCACTCACCAGGCTGAACAAGGAGAAGGTCATTGTAAGCTGCCTGTTGGGTGCCAGGATCCACCACATAACACAAACACTCCGGTCACTCCAAAGCAAGTACAAATATGACTCCATCATTGTCCATGCTGGTGTGAATGACCTGAGACGTACCTCCCTGGACTACATGAAAAGAGATATAGAGGAACTCTCTGATCATGTAGCCCAGGCCGGTATGACCCTGACCTTGAGTAGCATCTTACCCTCACCAAGAATGATGCCACAGTATAAAGAGAAAATGATCAATTTTAACAATTGTCTAAAGTATTGGTGTCATCCACAGGGGATCCAGTGTCTGTCAGCCTGGGATGACATGCTCGACAAGCCACGTTGCTTCACTAGGGACAGCTTGCACCTGTCACCCCTGGGCTTTCAAATACTGGCTAAGGCTCTTGCCACCCCCATAGTGCCTTTTTTAGACAAATCCACCTCAATAGACAACACAAGGAAAAAGAAACTAAGGGTAATGCTGCTCAACACCAGAAGTCTAAACCTCAAGATGCACGCACTCGAGGCCCTCCTCAGTATGGAGAATATCGATATCTGTGCAGTAACAGAAACCTGTTTCAAGGATCCCGAGACCACCCCAGCACTACCAGGTTATACCTCATACCACGCTTTTTGGCACCAAATCTCGGACCGAACCACAAAAGGAGGGGGAGTATCCATATTCATCAAAGATACCCACACCTCCAGATTAGTGGCACTGCACGAAGCATCGGAGACCATCCATGTGCAACTAACAGTGGGCAAAACTGCCTTTCAGTTTGTAGCCTGCTACAGACCACCCTCCCAAACTCAGGAACCCCACTCGGCTTTCCTGAGAACACTGGAGAATATGAAAGTCTCTCCAAACACCATTATATTGGGTGACTTCAACTACCCAAACATAGACTGGGAGCACTACTCAAGCCCCAACACCCTCGCCCAACAGTTCCTAGAATTTATAAACTCAAATGCTATGGAACAACTGGTCACCACTCCCACAAGTGGGGAAAACATATTGGACCTGATCATCACCAACATGGGGACTCTATGTTCCATACCACAGGTATACCCCTCATTGGTAAGATCTGACCATAAATTAATCTCACTGGACATCCATATCCCATCCCCACCCCCAGCCAAGGAAACCACGGTGAAGAACTTCTCAAAAGCAAACTTCACACTTCTCAAAACAGAGGTGGAATCCTTCAAAGCCCCCGGGCCAGTGGAAAATATGTCCCAAACCACAGAATCCTTTACAAATGCATTCTATGGACACCTACAGGAATGCATGGATCGTGCTATCCCAAATAAAACCAAGACTCACTCCTCCAAAGGCAGGAGATCTGTCTGGTGGACCCCAGTCATAAATAAGCTATACAACAGAAGGAGGAAGCTACTACATGATAGAGCAAAATCCAAAAAAAGGAAGGCATCTCTGATCAGTACTAGCAAGAAACTATGACCCCTCATAAAATCATCTAAGGCCAGCTTTGAGAGAAAAATTGCACAAGACGCTAAAGATAATCACAACACCTTTTCTAGTTATGTCAGGAACCTGGGTGACAACTCCCAGATATGCTCTGAGTTAGTGCAAAATGACAAAAAATACACTGAACCCACAGACTTTGCCAACATCCTGGCAGACAGGTTCAGTGCAAACGTCTCCCCCCCTTCCCCCCAAAAGAGCAAATGTCTATCCCAGCAGAGTGTAGCCTCCCTGACATCACAGATGCACAGGTGAGAGCTGCCCTCTCCAAAGCAAAAAACACAGCATCAATGGGACTGGACAGTGTCCCGGCCTGCGTCTTATATGAACTCCAAGAATAACTGAACCCTCACATAAAGTCACTGTTCAATCTCAGCCTTACTACAGGATATGTACCCAAAGAATGGCGTACAGCAACAGTGGTCCCACTCCACAAAGGTGGTGCTACAACAGACCCCGGAAACTATCGCTCTATAAGCCTGACTAGCCTGGTCTGCAAAGCTATGGAGCGTATCATCATGGAACTCATAAACAAAGACATTGGGAACCTCCAAACACTAGATCCTACCCAATTCGGCTTTGTTAAGGGCAGATCTTGCCTCTTGAACCTGGTCAACTTCTTTGAAACAGTCATCAAGGCCATAGATGAAGGGAAGGTAGTCCAAACAGCCTACCTGGACCTCACAAAAGCCTTCGACACAAAACCCCACTCGGGCATCATAAATAAGCTCACCAGCTTAAATATCAACCCCTATGTCACAAGATGGGTTGCAAACTGGCTCAGGGATAGAACCTACATGGTCAGAATTGCAGGTGCCATGTCAGACTCTAAACCAGTTACAAGTGGCGTCCCACAAGGCTCAGTCCTGGGACCTCTCTCGTTCGGTATATATTTCTCTGAGGTACAGGCTAACATGGGAGGACTATGGCTGACCAAGTTCGCAAATGACTGCAAACTGGGTGCCATAATTGACTTGCCGACAAGTGCATGGTCATCCCCTTTGGGAAAAACAAAGTGCCCACAAATTACCACATAGGTGGTAATCCATTAAGTACAGAAGAAGTAATTAGGGATTTGGGGACTCAAGTAGATAGCAATCTCTCCTTTGACAATCACGTTGCCAAAGTGGTTAGAAAGACCTTCAATATAGCCCACCTTATCACGAAAGGGTTCACATCTAGATCAAGAGAGGTCATTGTGCCCCTCTACTCATTACTCTTCAGGCCCATAATTGAATACAATGCCCCATTCAGGATGTACCTTACCAGACACCTGCAGCAACTGGAAAGACCCCAAAAGTACCTCACCAAGAGGATCAAGGGACTCAAACAGATGCCCTACGCAGTTATGCTAAAGAAACTCCAGCTCTACCCAGTTGCTTACCGCCTACTCAGAGGCAATCTGTGCCTGATGTATAAAGCCATGTCCAACCCAGAATTAATGGACATGCTCCACCTCAGGAAATCCAAATCCCCTAGAGCTACACGCTCCAGGGACTTAAACCTCAGCACAGAAATAAATAAGACATGCTGGAGGGACAGATTCATATCCCAGAGGCTCCCCTCACTCTGGAACAAAATCCCAATCCATGTTAGGCAGAGCCCCTCAATGACCCTCTTCAACAGAAATCTTGACGAGTGGATGGGAGATCGTAGGTTTACCCCTGGGATCTCTTCTGTGTCCCTATTAGACAGAGGCACAGTAAACTAACCTTAAAAGGGCTATCTTCTGTGACCTACTATACAGAGGCACAGTCAACTAATCTAAAAGGGTGGCGAAAGCCAAACACACTCTGGCTAGGCTTATAAATGCCCTAGTATCTAGTACCTAATAGCCTAGTATCAACCTATGAACCTATGAACCTATGGTCTGGCACCCATGTCTCTGATGCCCAGAGGCAGTCAGTAAAACATCACCTATATAAATCAAATTTGTGGGTTACATTTGGGTTGCACAGTTAGGCTTAGAAAAGCCCTAGTGTTCATTAGTCTAGTATACACCTATGAACCTATGACTCTATTATATGTATTTCCCCCAGTACATTAATTCTAGGTGCCTTTAATTATCTGTTCATCATATGGGAGTCATAAATAACTACTAATAAATATCTCCACTGATTCCTACATTTCATTAATACCAACATACTAGATGAAATTTCCCAAGTTCCCATGAGAGGAAGAGAGAGAGAGACATAAATATAATTAGCTTTTCCTTATGAATGCTGCCTTTCCCTGCACACCTTCAAACAATATTCTCCCCTTGATCAAATCTGACCACCAAACTCAAAATGTTACAATTTCCCTCAGTTTTACAGTCAAATTGTCTGTAAATTCAAATATTTTCAGGGAAGAATCCAAAGCTGACCTTATATCCTTATCTGAATGCCCCGGGAATTTAAAAAATTTTAAAAATGCTTTGCCCCCTGGTGACCTTTTGTCTAAAGCTGCCACATTTACTCATGATTTTTACAGCCATGTCAACAAATATATAGGTGAGTCAGGCATAAGTCTGGTGTGAAAAATTCAGTCCCAGGTAAACTATAGTAGAAGGTGAAAATTATATAGTTCATATAAAAAACGTTTCCACCATCAGACAGAAAGAGGAGTATAAAAACGTCTGCAAGGACCTTCAACAAAACATTTAGAATAATAAAAATCAATATAAATTAAAGGTAGATTACACTCTGAAGGATAATTGAATGGCTTTTTTAACTACAATAGCAGTAATAGACATACAGCCGAGCATTTTGCTGCAATCCAGGTGAATAAGAGCACCGATCGTAGTACCAAAATGATAGCAAATATGCTTGATGATACATATTCCCACACCTAACAGCCCAACGTTCCCATTCTGCCCATTACTGCTGTGGATCTGATCCTGGAAGCTATTACCAAAGCAAAACAAATAAATAAATAAATAAATAACAGCTCTATGAGACAGAACAATGTGACAGGTTCATTGTTATTAGTGCAAATTTTGCTATTGTGCAGCCCTTCATTAAGCTGTTTAATCTTCTCCTCTCTATGGAGCATGCTTCTAAGCACTGGAGAAAAGTTGTTGTGGTGCATCTATATAAAGACATCCTTGTGACTGACCCCTGGAATAATCATCCATTGTACAGAAACTTTCTACATGGCCCACCTCATAAGTAAAGGTATCTCATCGAGGGACAAGGAGGTCATAACATCCCTGTATTCTTCCCTTATAAGGCCAATTATCGAGTACAATGCCCCCTTCAGCATGTACCTCACAAAGCACATGCAGCAGGTGTTCAGACCACAGAGATACCTCACTAGGAAAAACTAGGGCCTCAAACATCTACCATATACAGATAGGCTAAAAGCCCTGTCCCTCTACTGAGTTTCATACAGACTCCTCAGAGGTGACCTCTGTCTGGCATACAAAGCAATCTCAGACCCCGCCTTGATGGGACTGTTGCATATCTGCAAGTCAAGCTCCACTCAAGTAACCCACACGTGCAACCTCAACCTCGTCTGTGACATCAATAGGATTTGTTGGTAGGACAGATTTGTGTCCCAGAGACTCCCCCATCTATGGAATAGACTCCCTCTCCACATCAAGTAGAGTACCTCATTAACCCTTTTTAAGAGCAACCTGGATACATGTATGGGAAACTGAAAATACACCCCTGGGATTCCACCTGTGTCCCTGCTGGACAGGGGCTCTGGGTGCTGACTTGTCTAAACATAGGCTAAACTCTTGGATAGGCTTATACAGGCCTCAGGGCCAATAGCCTAGTAACTTCCTATGATCCTATGATCCTATTTAGCCTCATAGGAATTATCTGTAAAATCATGGAGTAGATCTTAAGTAAGATCATAAGCAGTGAAACTGGTAACTTAGACACTTGATCCTTGTTAGTGTGGCATTGTGAAGGACAGGTCTTGATTGCTTAATTTGGTTGGCTTTTTGAAGGAGCAACTGAAGCCACTAATGGTTATTCATTATATTCATGCTGCTTATCAACCTTCCTGAGGCATTTGATATAATTCACCATGCAGACATTGTTGGTAAACATGCCAGCTTCAGTTTTCACCCCTTATGTTACTTTATGGATTACTAGTTACCTCTGTGAACATATAAACAGGGTGAGAGATTATGTTATTTTCTAGTCTAACAGATTAGTCACTTATGGAGTCTCTCAGGGGTCTAGGCTGGATCCCTTTCTCCTTGACTTCTACTACTATGATGTGAAAACTGTTGTTCAAAATATGTAGCTGATCAAATTTTCAGGTACCATTATGATTCTTCCACAGACCCTTATATTCTCCAAGAAGTGCTAGCTAGATTCAGCACAGGGTAGTCTCACCTTACACAATACAAAAAAATATAAAGTAGTTGGATTTGGGAAAAAAAATATTTGCCACTAATTATTACATAACTGGAGTACTGCTTAAGGATGATAACATTCATTAGAGACCTGGGCGGTTTCAGTGAAAATGAGGTGCCCTTTGATCATAAAGTACACGAGGAAAGCCTTTGTTTCACTGTCCAGTTAGTTATCTAAGGAAAGCTTCCCCTATATTCTTATAGTTCCATACTAAGCTAACTGCCCTTGTGAGCCATTTTAAGCCTAACCAGTTATCTTTTGTGAGACTCAAACCCTGCACCTTGTGTTTGTAAGGCAAACACCTTAACCATTAGGCCACCCTCCCAACCCTTTTTCCAAGTCTTTGGGGGTTTTAATATCATGACAGGAATGGACCCTATTCCTAAGTCAGGGTTTGATTGAAGTTCAAGAAATTGATACTGTTTCATTCTTTGGTATAAAACGTGCTCTTCATAGCACTCACAATGTACCCATAAGGGATTCCTTCAGTAATTCATATTGAGATGCATGTATGGGTAGCATATCTAAGTATGACCTTAAATTATTTTTTATAAGACATGTTACTTCTACTACTATTGGAACTATCTGGAAGTCTTTCTTCCACATTGCCCTCATTTCTGTCTGCAAATCCTGGTATTATATGACTTTGTGTCTCGCTGTACATAAGACACTGTAGTCACTGGGTGTAACAATTTCAGTGAATGCTACTTTTGTCTTCTTTTCATGGACTACTATATCTGGTTTTCTTGCAGCTATTTTGTTGATCTGTTGGTAGCGGGTGATCCCATGTGATCTAAATGTCATTATTCTCTAAAATGCTTTGTGGTTCCTGCTTCCAGTGCTTCTCAACCACTTCAACATGATGGTGTCTGCACATCCCCAGTGGTTCCTGCTTCCAATGCTTCTCAACCACTTCAATATGATGGTGTCTGCACATCCCCAGTGGTTCCTGCTTCCAATGCTTCTCAACCACTTCAACATGATGGTGTCTGCACATCCCCAGTGGTTCCTGCTTCCAGTGCTTCTCAACCACTTCAATATGATGGTGTCTGCACATCCCCAGTGGTTCCTGCTTCCAATGCTTCTCAACCACTTCAATATGATGGTGTCTGCACATCCCCAGTGGTTCCTGCTTCCAATGCTTCTCAACCACTTCAACATGATGGTGTCTGCACATCCCCAGTGGTTCCTGCTTCCAATGCTTCTCAACCACTTCAATATGATGGTGTCTGCACATCCCCAGTGGTTCCTGCTTCCAATGCTTCTCAACCACTTCAATATGATGGTGTCTGCACATCCCCAGTGGTTCCTGCTTCCAATGCTTCTCAACCACTTCAACATGATGGTGTCTGCACATCCCCAGTGGTTCCTGCTTCCAATGCTTCTCAACCACTTCAATATGATGGTGTCTGCACATCCCCAGTGGTTCCTGCTTCCAATGCTTCTCAACCACTTCAATATGATGGTGTCTGCACATCCCCAGTGGTTCCTGCTTCCAATGCTTCTCAACCACTTCAATATGATGGTGTCTGCACATCCCCAGTGGTTCCTGCTTCCAGTGCTTTTCAACCACTTCAATATGATGGTGTATGCACATCCCCAGTGATTCCTGCTTCCAATGCTTCTCAACCACTTCAATATGATGGTGTCTGCACATCCCCAGTGGTTCCTGCTTCCAATGCTTCTCAACCACTTCAATATGATGGTGTCTGCACATCCCCAGTGGTTCCTGCTTCCAATGCTTCTCAACCACTTCAATATGATGGTGTCTGCACATCCCCAGTGGTTCCTGCTTCCAGTGCTTCTCAACCACTTCAATATGATGGTGTCTGCACATCCCCAGTGGTTCCTGCTTCCAATGCTTCTCAACCACTTCAATATGATGGTGTCTGCACATCCCCAGTGGTTCCTGCTTCCAATGCTTCTCAACCACTTCAATATGATGGTGTCCGCACATCCCCAGTGGTTCCTGCTTCCAATGCTTCTCAACCACTTCAATATGATGGTGTCCGCACATCCCCAGTGGTTCCTGCTTCCAGTGCTTCTCAACCACTTCAATATGATGGTGTCCGCACATCCCCAGTGGTTCCTGCTTCCAATGCTTCTCAACCACTTCAATATGATGGTGTCTGCACATCCCCAGTGGTTCCTGCTTCCAATGCTTCTCAACCACTTCAACATGATGGTGTCTGCACATCCCCAGTGGTTCCTGCTTCCAATGCTTCTCAACCACTTCAACATGATGGTGTCTGCACATCCCCAGTGGTTCCTGCTTCCAATGCTTCTCAACCACTTCAATATGATGGTGTCTGCACATCCCCAGTGGTTCCTGCTTCCAATGCTTCTCAACCACTTCAATATGATGGTGTCTGCACATCCCCAGTGGTTCCTGCTTCCAATGCTTCTCAACCACTTCAATATGATGGTGTCTGCACATCCCCAGTGGTTCCTGCTTCCAATGCTTCTCAACCACTTCAATATGATGGTGTCTGCACATCCCCAGTGGTTCCTGCTTCCAATGCTTCTCAACCACTTCAATATGATGGTGTCTGCACATCCCCAGTGGTTCCTGCTTCCAATGCTTCTCAACCACTTCAATATGATGGTGTCTGCACATCCCCAGTGAAGGCATGTTGCCACATTATTGTGCCTTTCAGTATACAGGCCCTCTGCCATTAGTCTATCCCAACCAGCAACAAAATGTGTGACTGTTTCCCGTTCTTTTTTACAGAACTTGCATCTGTTTGTTTATCTCACATGTTCAATGGACTTTGTAAACAAATATGTACATAGTCCACTGTGCTTGGCCGCCATTATTAATCTTTCATGTTTTGGTTTCTGTTCACCTGTCCTTAATCATTCCTGTGTCAAATCCTTGATATGAGGTTGTTCCAAGAGCTCTCTGCATTTGCCACAATATTTTTGGCTTTTCCACATTTTTTTTCTATTCTCATCTGATCCTTCTCTCTATATTCTTTCTTCTGTTTTTTTGGCCCATCCAGTTCATGTCTGAGTTTTGTCTATTTCTGGTGTGATTACCATTCCTGCATGACTCTGAAATGATTCTACTAAACTAAGCAGAGAAGTCATCTTAGACTTCTTCTCATGTTTTAAAACTTTCATTATGTTTGTATCTTGTGAGGTAAGCAAATATGAATGCAGTTCCATGATTGCAGATCTATACATGTAATCAACTTCGTGGACGCCCATACATACTTCAGAATAAAGAATATATAATCATGGTATATACTTATTTTTACGTATTATTTGATAAGCATGACACATTTTTTTCTTTTCTGTCCAACTAATCCAATACCATTATATGGGCCTGTCAATCACCCCAAACTGTAAGTTAGAACAGGAAGAGCAAATTGGTTTATAGCTAAGACTTTATTCATAGATGTCATGGCAGTTTTCACTATTAGATTTAGACTTCTGAAGTATTCCTTATTGAGCTTTATTCATATTTGTTCATTTTTTAATTGCTGATCTTTCATTACTTAGCAAATATTTATAAACTCCCTCCTGCTCAAATTCTTTTATATCACATTCCTCTCCTAGATTTATATTGTTTTGGTGCTGCACCTTTCCTGCTTCAAACATTGCACATTTATCAAGGCAAGATGACATTTTTGTGTCATCTGAGAAAGTTTTGACCACTTTCAGTTGTGCTTTCCACTCCTCAGCTGATGAAATATACAGTTTTAAATCATCCACAAAAACTAGATGAGAAAGTTATTTACTCTGAGCTAGTTTGTAAATATAATGTAATTTTTTTTACACAGACATGTTAATGTGTAATATTCCTCCTGTATCAGGCCAATAAATTAATATAATACCCACAAAAGGGTTACGCTCCCTTAGGTATGTTGACAGAATAAAACTCTTTCATTGTTTTTCCATCTTGTACGGATCTGTGTGGAGATCTCTGTCTCATCTATCAGGCTATGAAAGAACCTCAGAAGCATGGATACATGAACACTCACTTTAAAACTCTCAGTTTACACCATAAAGTAAATAGGATCTCTTGAAGGGATAGGTTTACTATCCATAGGATTCCACTTCCTGTGGAACTAATGCCCCCTGCATGTTAATCCATGTGTAACATCCTAGCCTCCTTCATGTTAAGTTATAATGACTGTCTGGGGTCAAATAAATTTTCTACAGAGATTAATTGTATCTCTGTTATTGGCGATACTGCCTGTGATATATAACGAGGCTTTATATGATTGTACCCAAAGCCTGTCTAGTACTAAGTAATGCACCTATGAACATTGCCATACTCTTGCAATGTAACCTCAAGACAGAACTGAACACAACATAATAATATATGCTTTTATATTAAGATTAAGACTGAAACTGTACATTAAAATGAGCCAGGAGTTAGATGTTGGAGGATATGAATGTATCACAAAATACCATCATACTGGGAGACTTCAACTACCCAAACATAGATTGGGTACATTATTCTAGCCCTAACACCCTAGCCCAAAGGTTCCTGGAATTCATAAATTCAAATGCACTGGAACAACTAGTCACCTCTCCCACTAGGGGAGATAATATACTAGACCTGATCATCACAAACATGGGGACAAAATGCTCCACACCGGAGGTATACCCCTCACTAGTGAGATCTAACCAGAAACTAATCACCCTGGATATACATATCCCACCTCCACCCCCAGCACAAAAGACCACAGTGAAAAACTTCTCAAAAGCAGACTTCACTCTTCTTAAGACTGAGATGGTATCCTTTAAGCCCTGGGCCAGTGGATACACATCCCACAATGCCGAATCCTTCACAAATGCTTTCTATGGACATCTCCAAGAATGCATGGATCATGCAATCCCAAATAAATCCAAGTCCCTCTCCACCAAAGGCAAGCATCCTGTCTGGTGGACCTCAGCCATTAACAAATTGTATAACAAAAGAAGGAAGCTACTGCACGACAGAGCAAAATCCCATAAAGGGAAGACATCTCTGATCAACATTAGCAGAAAACTACGTTCTCTCATAAAAACATCCAAGGCCAACTTTGAGAGAAAAATTGCTAAGGACACTAAAGATAACCACAAAGCCTTCTTCAGCTATTTTAGAAACCTAGGCGGAAACCCTCAGATATGCTCAGAGTTAGTCCACAACAACAAAAAATACACTGAACCCACAGATATTGCCAACATTCTGGCTGACAGGTTCAGTGCAAATTTCTCTCCTCCCTCACCCCCAAAAGAAGAAATACTTATCCCAGCAGAATGTAATCTCCCCGTCATCTCAGAAGTCCAAGTGAGAACCGCCCTCAACAAAGCTAAAAACACAGCATCAATGGGACCTGACGGTATCCCGGGTTGCGTGCTACATGAACTCCAATAGGAGCTAAACCCACACATAAAAATGCTATTTAACCTTAGCCTTACTACAGGATATGTACCTGAACACTGGCGTACAACAACAGTGGTCCCAATCCACAAAGGGGGTACCTCTACAGACCCTGGGAACTACCGTCCCATAAGCTTGACCAGCCTGGTCTGCAAAGCTATTGAAAGAATCATTATGGAACTCATAAACAGAGACATAGGGGACCTACAGACACTTGACCCCACCCAGTTCGGCTTTGAAAAGGGCAGATCCTGCCTTTTGAACCTGGTTGACTTTTTCGAAACAGTCACTAGAACCATTGATGAGGGCAAAGCAGTCCATACAGCCTACCTGGACTTGGCTAAGGCCTTCGACACAATACCCTACTCAGGCATCATAGATAAGCTCAACAGCTTAAACGTAAACCCTTATGTCACTAGATGGGTTGCAAACTGGCTAAAGAAAAGAACCCATAAAGTTAAAATCGCTGGAGCAATGTCAGACTCAAAGCCAGTCACAAGTGGTGTCCCACAGGGATCTGTCCTGGGACCCCTCTTGTTCGGCATTTATTTCTCAGATGTTAAAGCAAACATGGGAGGGTTGTGGCTGGCAAAGTTCGCAGATGACTGCAAACTAGGCGCCATAGTTGATACACCAGCGGACACATACATCCTACAAAAAGGCCTCACAGAAATGGACAACTGGTGCCGGAGTCACGACCTTAAACTAAATGCCAAAAAATGTATAGTCATCCCCTTTGGGAAAAACAAAGTACCCACAAATTATCACATAGACAGCAACCCACTGAGTACAGAAAAAGTAATCAGAGACCTAGGGACCCAAGTCGACAGCGACCTCTCATTTGACACCCACATTGCCAAAGTGGTTAGAAAAACATTCTACCTTGCACACCTCATCATGAAGGGATTCACATCCAGATCCAAGGATGTCATTGTACCCGTATACTCCTCCCTCATCAGACCCATGATTGAGTACAATGCCCCATTTGGTATGTATCTCACCCGGCATCTGCAACAGCTGGAGAGACCACAGAAGTACCTCACCAAGAGGATCAAGGGTCTCCAACATATGTCTTATTCTGCCAGACTAAAGAAACTTCAACTCTATTCAGTAGCATACCACCTGCTCAGAGGTGATCTCTACCTGACGTACAAGGCCATGTCCAATCAGGATCTGATGGACATGCTCCACCTCAAAAAATCCAAATCCATCAGGACCACGAGAGCTAAAAATTTAAACCTCGGCACAAGTATGAATAGGACATGCTGGATGGATAGATTCATAACCCAGAGGCTTCCCATGCTTTGGAACAAGATCCCAGTTCATGTTAGGCAGAGGCCCTCACTGACTCTCTTCAAGAGAAATCTTGATGAGTGGATGGGAGATCGTAAGTTTACCCCAGGGGCCAAATCTGTGTCACTGCTAGACAGGGGCACAGTAAACTAATTCTATTATATAAGGGGACCTTCATTGTGTCACTACTAGACAGAGGCACAGTATTCTAAATTTATTCTGTGCATTTTTGTACCATGTCATGGGGTGACAAAAGCCACATCACTATGGCTAGGCTTACAAATGCCCCAGGGCAGATAGCCTAGTACTAAACTATGAAACTATGAAACTATGTTCATCCATCTATGGCTCAAATAGTAGCAACCTTGTCAGCAAACGTCAGATGATTGGCATAAGTACTGAAAGTACTGAAAGAGTGCTGCCTCTGATGAGTCACATGCCCACATGACACAGTTTATCTGGTTACTTATTTATTTTTCTTTGCCAGCTGGCTAAGCAGGGTAATATAGAGTTGTTTTCAGTGATGGCCTAGTGTGTGTGTGTGTGTGTGTGTGTGTGTGTGTGTGTGTGTGTGTGTGTGTGTGTGTGTGTGTGTGTGTGCGTGTGTGTGTGTGTGTGTTTGAGTATACTTGTGTGTATGTGGTGTGTGCATGTGCATGTGTGTGTGTGTGTGTGTGTGTGTGTGTGTGTGTGTGTGTGTGTGTGTATGTGTGTGTGTGTGTGTGTGTGTGTGTGTGTGTGTGTGTGTGTGTGTGTGTGTGTGTGTGTGTGTGTGTGTGTGTGTGTGTGTGTGTGTGTGTGTGTGCCTGTGTGTTTATAGCAACATTTACATTATTTATACCTATAATTTATTTGTAGTATGTACTATATATTCCAGAATGCTCAGTACTGTATTTCCCTATGTTCTCCTAACATGTATGCTAATGTTTAAGCTGGCTAATTGACTGAAGAATAATAAATCATTGTGGTAGTGACCGTGCCAACAGATGCAGATAAACAAGCAAGCTGCAGATAGACATTTGTTTTCTGTAGTACTTAGTGATTTATTTTGTTTACTCTAAGCAGTTTTTCTGCGATACTTTATTTATAATTGATTACTGGAACACTGATCTCCCTGGATGTTTTTCTGACTTAGCCTGGGAGCAGTATCTAGTTAACTGACTTGCTCAGAGATGCACAGTTACCAATGAAAGCTGAAGGAATCAAACCCTAGACTGCTGGACCACAAGAAACGGCTATTTAATCCTCTTTACCAGCTGAGAGACAATGACAGCATAAGGGAGAATCTTTCAATTGAAGTAATGTCGCTTGGGTCATGCCTAACAAGAAGGTTAATTAATAAGGTCCTCTACAGGTCGCTCCACGTTCGCCATCACTTGTATCGGGGAGGGATGCAGGCAGAGGAGACGGAGTTGTTGGTCACTGTGCGTGGTGGTGGTGGTGTTGAGGGTACTACATGCCTCTCTAAAGCCTTAAATGGCATTTTGAAATTATTCAGATAATATCACTTCAAAAAAAAAATCCAAAATCCAAATTAAAAGCAAAATCCAAGCAAGAAGATTTGCTCTATTTCTTCAGGCTCCCAGCCATCAGTGCAATGAAATTGTCAGCATATCCCATGTTTTATTGTTAAATCTCCTGATTCGATATGAATGCTCACATGTTCTAAGAATATTCTATTCAATATTGTACAGATAAGTACTATAAAACAGCATTAATTTACTGTCATGCGTGTACTTCATTTTATTTTATGACAGGTATTATACTGTATGGGTCTGTATCACAACAACGACTATTCCCATCATCACTCGGTAGGAGGTAGAACATTCAGGTGAAATTAGGTTCACCATTGCCTCTCATAAGTGTTTTCTTAAAATAAGTTGTCTTAACAATGTGGGTTATTCTGACATTAAGAAAACCCAATGCTTACTACAGGACATGGTGCAGTTTTAAATATAAATCCAAAGCTAAATAATTATCTCTTCTGTTCTACTAAACTTTCTTCTTCTCTGGATAGTTGCAAAAAGCTTTTTTTAATTTTCTTCTGTTGGTAAGGAATTCTTAAAAAAATGTTAGCAGTTGTTTGTTTTTAAAATAGTTCTCTTGAATTCTTTGCATATCCAGTATTTGTTTAAGGACTCATAATTGACCAGATGTTATGTGATCCTATCTCGCCTACATTCTGAATGATGGGTTCGGAGCCGATCCCTCGGCTCCGACTCGGCACGCTTATGCCAAAGAGCGAAGTCTCTTATTGGCTGAGCTTACTATATCCCAGGATGCACCACTACCAGTCCCCCAGATCTCGTTTGCGCTTCCCTCTTGAAGGCGTGGTCTCGAGCTGGCTGGGCTGAGTAGCTTTTATTAACTACTTTCTGTCAGTTTTTGCTGTTTTTGGTCACAAAAGCTGTTTTACTGACTATCGCTCTTGTGTACGTTTGGATTGTGAAATTGTTGTGTGTGATTGGGTTGAGTTTGTTTCCTCGCCCCTTACATCCAGGGCCTTCCGGACGGTCAACCTTTAAAAACTTTTCAGGGTCTCAAGTCTATAGTAGTTTAGAGTTCCCTGTCATTTACAGCTAGTGTTTGTGTTAAACTATAACTGTAAGCTTAGATTTATCACAAGCAAATCTATAGTTGTTTAATTTCCTGTCAAAGAGTTGTTTAACATCATGTCTCAAACCCCTAGGCCTTCGGGCTTTAAAAAATGTTGGAAATGTGGTTTGATGATGTCTATTACTGACAATCATTCGCTATGTGTATATTGTCTAGGGGCAAAGCACTTGCAGGAGTCATGCAGCGTATGTCACGCTTTTTCCTCAAGGGTCCTCCAGGAGAGGAAAAATAAATTGATTCTTAAGGGGTTAATTAAACCTTTGAAGAAGCCTTGGCATCCTCTCCGCTCCGCCAAAAAGAAGGGCTTGGTTCCGACCAGTCCGTCGGATCCGACTGCCAAGAGACCTAGGCAGGCCTCGGCTTCTCTCAAGAGAGGAGAGCCGAGGTGGAAAGTCTGCCTCGATGCCCACCAGTATCGACTCCTCTGGCTTCGAGCCGATGGCTGGGGCATCGGGCGTCACCACGCGCCGCTCTCGCTGCGCCTCGGGCCGACAGGGCTGCAGCCAGCTCACTTCCTCTCCCTCGAGCGAAGTCTACCTCGGCACCGATGGAATCTGGTGGAGTATTCCTCGGCCGATACTCATAGCCTCGGGCCAGTCCCCTAGCCCTTTGGGGCCGATGGAGAGGCCTTCGAACCCGTTCTGTTTCCTCTCGGTCTTGAGAATGTCGGATTCTGATATAGACAGGGTGCTCCAAAGACTGTTCCAGTCCCCAGTCTTCCAAAATTTGTTTCGTTCCGACCCAGTTGGCTTCGAGCCACCGAGACCATGGCTCACCCCATTGCCATTCCTCCTCCGACTGCTTCGCCGGAGCAGGTGCCGGTGGAGATCTCAGGGTCGGCTCCGACCCTACCTAACCGGGCCCTCGGGTTCCGGTTGTCTGTGAGGACTTCTTCGGCTGGACCCGGGTGATGTTGGGACCTATGCTTCGGGTTCGAGCCTCCCTCTCAGTGCTCGGTGCAGGGACTCTTCCGCTATATCACGGGCTCGGAGGCGGACACTCCCAGGATTCTGGGGTCCGGCTTTCAGGCCATGAGGTGCCTTGGCCAAGTCCTCTTCGGCCATCTCTCCCGGCTACGGCACCTTCCCTGGGCGTGGAGACTGGGTCTTTGGCAGTCCCCTGTACGTAGCCAGCGGAGCCCCTAGGCCTGAGGTTACCCCAGTGGGGTTCCTCCTCCTGAGGGTTCTTGGAGTTGTCTTCAGAGGAACCCCAAGGAAGAGATCGTGCAAGAGGAAGCACGTGGACTCCGCTACCAGTATTACATCAGACACTGATATGGATGATGCAGAGGGGTCCCAGGTGTCCTCGGATGATGTCTCATTCGCAGACATCTTAGAGATCCTCAAACAACGAGGCTGGATATCCAAACCCCCTCTGCTGACGAGTCAGTGCTCCTCAAGGCCTTTGGGGCTCAGCCCTCCGCCTCCTGGGTGTCTCGCCCCCCTTGCCGAGCTTCTGGATTTAGTTTGTGAAGGCGGGAACACCCAGATACCGTGGAACCAGTCCCTTCTCGTCCAAATAAATTTTTATCTGCTCCCCGAGAAAGAGTTCCTTACTAAAGGCGTGGCTGTAGATGCCATGGTGGTGGCATCTGCTACACAACAGGGTCTCTGAATTATTTGGCACATTTTACCAGGCTTCAGAGGGCTCTTGTCAAGGAGTTGTCAGATTCCCTCTCGGGTATCCTACCTGGGCAGCTAGCCCAGTCGGTTAGCTCTCAGTTGGCTATCCTTACAATTTCTAACTCGTCCATGAGGCTCATTTCCTATGGCGCGAAGGGGCAGAGGGCGGCAGAGGCACAGGCGTGGCTCTACGGAGACAAGCCTGGCTCTGTGTTGTCGGTGCATGTGTCAGTTTCTATGGAGGCCTTCAAGTCTTCCCCCGGCAGCTCCTTTGATGGGTCCTCATTGTTTGGACCCAAGGTGAAAAGACACCCTTACCGCTGTGAGCAAGAGGGAAAACGTTATCTGCCGTGCCCGTTATTTATTCCCCTTTTTCCCCTTACCCCAAGGCCAAAGGAGGAAAATGTGGTTCGAAAATCTCGCAAGTTTTTCTCCCAACAGCAGGAAGATTCCCGTCCAGAGGCAGAGGGCGGGAAATTTTTCAGGGAGACCATCCCCAGCGGCAGGAGGGCCCCGCAATTCTGGGAGACCCTTGAGTCTTCGTTGGCTCTTCAGCCTCCCACACGACATGAGGGATTGCCCGGCTGCTGCTCCGGAGCCAGTCGGGTGTCGTTGCCAAGCACCTAAAAGCCTGGGAGTCAATCACTCAGGACAGATGGGTGCCGGATCATTTGCGGAGGTTACACCATCCCATCAAATTCTCACCCCCACCGGTCCAAGAGAATCCCGGACCCACCACCCAGTCAAAAATAGCAGCCGCAGGAAGCTTTAAAGCTGCTAGAAAAGGAGTCATCCAACGGTCCCCACAGACCAGATCGGATCAGGAAATTACTCCAGGTTCTTTTTAGTGCCAAAAGACAGGGGACCTGAGACCAATATTGGATCTCAGCAGACTGAATCAATCGTCGAATCCAAATTCGAATGGTCACGTTACAATCCATTCTCCCGTTGTTGGAGAAGGATGTTTGGATGTGCTCCATAGACCTCAAGGACGCCTATTATCACATACCGATACATCAGGCGTCCAGAAGGTATCTGCGCTTCAGCCTGGGAGTCAGTCATTACCAATTTTGTGCTCTGCCCTTTGGTCTCACCACAGCCCCAGGGTGTTCACCAAGTGTTTGGCAGTAGTGACGGCTCACCTGAGAAGTCTTGGATTCCAAGTGTTTCCCTATCTCGACGACTGGCTCCTGACTGCCACCACCAGGCATCTACTAATGGACAACCTCAAAGCCACCATCTCCTGGGTGTTTCCCTAGGGATTACATTCAATTGGTCAAAGTCTGTCTTGCTGCCCTCTCAACGCATAAAGTTTATAGGAGCAGAGATAGACTCAAGATTGATCGCGTTTCTTTTTCTGCCGAAAGGATCCGAGCGTTACAGGCCAAGTTCAAGCTCTGATCGAGATCCAAAGCCCCAGCCAGGATGGTCCTACAGGTTTTAGGCTCAATGTCTGCCACGGTTCTTTTAGTTCCTCTAGCAAGATTACACATGAGGATTCTTCAGTGGCTCTTGTCAACTCAATGGTCCTTTCAGGATCTTCCCTCAATCATCACATCATCATTACGGAAATATGCAAAGGGACCTTCGCTGGTGGCTTCAGACATCCAACTTGGATCAGGAAAACCCTTTGTTCTCCCCTCCAGTGGTTACCCTGACGACAGATGCCTCCCAGATAGGGTGGGGGCATTGTCTGGGCAGGCTAGTTCAGGGCTCCTGGCTTCTGGAAAGCTCTTCTCCACATCAACGTGTTGGAGATGAGGGCTGTACTTCTATCCCTACAGGCCTTACACAAGTATCTTCCTCAGAGCAACATCGCCATCCACACAGACAACATGTGCGTGGTTTGGTATGTGAACAAACAAGGACGGAACAGATCGTATCCCCTTTGCAGAGAAGCCATGAGTGTGGGAATGGGCTGTAGCTACCAACCACTTCTTGGTAGCGACCCACATCCCGGAAAGTCAAATGTATTGGCGGACAAATTAAGCAGGACAATTCTCTCTCCTCACGAATGGTCTCTAAACCGCAGCAGCCCAGGTTTTCAAGAGATGGGGACGCCGTGCTATTTGCAACTCCACAAAACACCAAGTGCCAAAGGTTCTTCTCCTTGATTCCACATCAGGAAGTACCAGCCATGGATGCTCTAGCACAACCTTGGCCAACAGGGCTACTTTATGCCTTTCCTCCAATTCCACTCCTTCCCAAAGTTATTCAAAAGCTTCTCAACTGGGGTCTTCAATGATTCTGATTGCCCCATACTGGCCTCGTCAGATATGGTTTCCTTACCTGAAAAAGCATGCAGTGGGCGATCCATGGACCTTAGCCCTGATCCCGGATTTGCTAATCCATCAGTCGGGACATTGGCATCAGTCCCTTCAATCTCTGAAATTGACAGCGGCGCTCCTCCACTTCCAACCTTAGTTAGAAGTCACACACTAGACCCGGAAGTTGTTCACATTTTATCTTCGCCCACAAACCCACCACTAACAAATTGTACCTCAGTAAGTGGAAGAGGTTTGCTATCTGGGCTCAACTCAAGGGCTTAGACCCTATCACTGCTCCTGTCCCAGAGGTTTTGAAATTCTTAACATCCCTGTTTAATCAGGATCTTCTGTATCAACTATTAAAGTCCAACTAGCTGCTATCTCTAAATTCCATGAATCCACGGATCCTCCTTTGATGAGCAGCAGACTATGCAAAACGTTCATTAAAGGTGCGAGTCTGTTAAGACCACCAGTTTTTCATCCTGCCTCCATTGGGATCTTGATTTGGTGCATTGGCATTAACATCTCCCCTGAAACCGGCTGCTACATGCGAATTAAAATATCTGTCTTGGAAAACGGCATTCTTAGTGGCTATTACTTCTGCAAGAAGAGTCTCAGAGCTTCAAGCCCTGTCTATTAAACCACCGTACTTGATTTTCCACAAGGATAGAGTATCACTTAGGCCTAATCCATCCTTTGTCCCAAAGGTCTGTTCTAGTTTCTGTCTTCAACAATCTCTAGAACTACCAGTTTTCTTTCCAAAATTCTCTAATGAAGCAGAATACACTCTCCATAAATTGGATGTTCACAGGCAATTACGCCTATTTAGACAGGACTCAGCAACTTCGTAAGTCAGACCAGTTGTTTGTGTCCTTCTCAGATAATAAATTGGGCCAAACCATCACAAAAGCTACAATCTCAAAATGGATCAGAGATTGCATAACTCAGGCCTATTCTTCTTGAATAAACATCTTACATCATCTATCAAAGCTCATTCTACCAGAGCTATGGCTACTTCTATAGCCTTTCATTCCAAGCTCGCTATATCGGAAATTTGCGGCGGCTACTTGGTCCAACCCGCACACTTTCATTTCCCACTACAAATTGGATGTGGCATCTAAAGGACGAGCATCATTTGGTTCCACGGTACTCAGGAGTGTTTTCCAGTGAGCCACCCAGGATTCAGGTGCTAGGGACGCTGTCCCATCATTCAGAATGTGGAGGCTAATAGGATCACATAACATCTTTTAGTTATGTACTCACCATAACTTCAGATGTTTGGGATCCATCTACTTCATTCCTGATACCACCCTCCTTCCCCTGCCTTGCAGATCAGAAGAGATTGAACGGTTTTGAGTTCAACTGTTTTTATCTTGTTTCATCTGACGATGTTATATAAGCAGGGTATGCATGTGTGCATGTATGCGGACAAACTAGATCTGGGGGACTGGTAGTGGTGCATCCTGGGATATAGTAAGCTCAGCCAATAAGAGACTTCGCTCTTTGGCATAAGGGTGAGTCGGAGCCGGGGATCGGCTCGAACCCATCATTCAGAATGTAGATGGATCCCAAACATCTGAAGTTATGGTGAGTACATAACTAAAAGATAGTGCTCCCAGGTGGAGTTTGAAAAAAAAAAAAAACACATGGATCAGCAATATACCTTGCTTAGCGAGTACAAAAAGCAAACACCAAATAAGCAAATAAGTGGACTTCACAAGGCTGATCCTCTAACATACAGAGTCAGTAATTTTGGTTTCTGTTACATTCACAGTATTATCCCTGAAATAATACCAATAAAAAAATGCACAAGCCCTACTGTGATCTGAACATATTTCATGGTAGACATATTTATGTCTGAAATCTATGCTGCATAACTTGCATTAAGAAGCATTGCTGGTCTGCATTAATCAGGAGCTGTACTCCACCTCAGTTCACTGGTGACTCTTGACCATCTGGGCTACTGGTCATTTTGGTAATTTCCATCTTTACTTGCACATTTATCATGCACCAACCACCACATAAATTAGCACTGGGTTGCCCTATTGGCACAATACTTAGTTGGCCCTAATGGAGATTTAGGAAAATACATTTTGGAAGGTTTCTGTTTCTGTATCAAGTGTGGAAGCTCAGTGTTTCACTCTGGTAGCTCCATGTAATCAAGCTATAATCCCAAACTAGTTAATCTGATATATATATACTGAAACCCACATCTGACTGCCCAATCAAATTAATGGTTTACAGAACCAGTCAGATGGTGACAGGTGAATACAGGTTTGGTATGTTGTTATTGCTTCTTCACCAGTTGCCTACTTTACCTATTAAGCTGTCGCTATTACCTCCAAACATTATTTCTGTTTTCAACTCTCTTTACACTGTCAATGTGTTCTTGTTGCTTTAATTGTGGACTTCAGTATCTGCATGACATTCAATACTACATAAATGATAGTCCTTCTAGGCTTCAGGTCCAGGTGATAGAACCACATAAATTGGAATCAATGCAAATCAGCTTCATTTCTCTCATAAAATTAATCTTATAGGAAATAGTCCATTATAGGTTCATACTAAGCTAACTGCCCTTGCGAGCCATTTTAAGCCTAGCCAATTATCCCTTGTGAGACTCAAACCCTGCATCTTGTGTTTGTAAGGCAAACACCTTAACCATTAGGCTGCCCTCCCAACCCTCACTTGTGACTTTTATCTTGTATTGCTTCAGTCCACTGAGGCGATATTCATCAAAATCCAGACTCACGGATTGCTAACATTATGCTGGGTTCTACAAAGGATGATTATTCAAGGCTAATAGATTGATTACAAATATTAATAATACAAACGTGAAATAAAACTCTCATCAGTCACACTTGGCTTTACCTGTAGAAACTAGATGTTCTGTTACTCATAGATGGCTGACCCCAAAAATCACTCCTCTTTTATACTGCATTCACAGAGCTGATAAAAGTCACAAGTGAGTACATGTAGTTAATGGAGAAGTTGCAGTACTATATCATGACGGCTTCAGCTTTTTTCTCTCTCTTCCTTTGTCTACTGATTACATTTAATATGAACGATCTTCACTAATGTACTGATCAACAAAGTCAAACTTCTTTCTGTGGCTTATTTACATTATCCCATTGGGAACAAAAACCCTACTGCCGAAGATACCTTTCACTATCTCTCAGTGAGTATTAATGCAGGACTTATCATTTGTGTCATATTAGTCTTTCGGCTTTTCCCAGTTAGGGGTCGCCACAGCGGAACCCCGGTCCGCTAATGATTGGTAGTTGATTTTTACGTGCTGAGTTACAAGCCCTGACGCACAACCTTCAATGAAGGTACGCCCATTCACGCATGCCTCCATGCAGAAGACACTCTAGCTGGGAATTGAACCGGACAGCGTCTTAGTGTGAGGCGACAATGCTACCGCAGCACCACCACCGCGGGTATTTGTGTCACATTAGTATTGATTGGAAATCATCCGTTGAGAACTGCATTCTTTCAACTCATATATATGGTTTTAATCAGGTAGTGATTGAAAACAACACTATTCATTACATAAAGAGTTATGGTCAGGTCTCTGATTATAACCACGTTATTACGCGCTTGAGACATGGATGCCAAGAAAGTCACATGTACAGGAAGCTTGAGAAGCGAATCTTGGCATCTTATAGGTTCATAGGTTCATACTAGGCTATCTGCCCTAGGGCATTTATAAGCCTAGCCAGAGTGTGTTTGGCTTTTGCCACCCATTTTAAATGAATTTTGCTATGCCCTGTGTCGAGAACACATAATAATGGGTTATAACTGGTGAGACATAATCATAACTGTTTGAAGTGCATGGAGCTTTATCTACTCCATGTCCTACTAGTTACAGAATAAAAGCTCAAGTGTTTTTCTGTCTTCAAAAGACAGCAAAGCCTTAGTGAGTGCTGCCCCATAGACAAGTAAATCTAATTGCAGGAAAATGTAAGGGACAGTTTTTAAATACTTCCCTAATTTAAATAAGTTGCATACAGACTAACATGAAGAAGAAACATCATCAGGCACCATTGAGACTAAAGGAATGTCTCTTTCCTGATACTGGACCATAGCAGTAGTTAGACAGTGTGTAACACATGTTACACAGCTCTGGAAGTGTTGTTATGGTCAGGTCTCATGCTACAGTAGTGTGTAACAGGATTATCTTGTTTTCCACTTTTGGAGTGTGTAAGCACTACAACATTCTTAACTGGGTCCTGAGTAAACTGTCCATCACTTTATACTGGGTGGAGTTAGAGTATAAACAATAAAGACTCCTCTATCAACTTTTATCATACAGAATTACATTGAGATTGGCTTTAAGTGGAAAGTTGACTGCCCTGCTTTAACTGTACTCTGAATTCTATCAACTGGTTTGTCTTCTTTACATGAGGTAGTCGCCCATTTTAAGTTGTTCTTCTGTTGTGTCCTAAATACATGGTTCCTGTATGGAAAACACATTTTAGAATAGTCAGTCTGCCATGGATTCCTTCTAAAATCATGATATAAATGGCTAATCAAGATCATTTGGGAACAGTATTAACATTAAATAGGCATCAAAGCGAATTCCTATCCTCATTGCGATTTACAATACAGCAAATGACTAAGGGGTAAATGCAATCTATTCAATACCTACAAATGAGACTTTAACAGCTACTGAAACTGACCTATCAATTTATACACAATATGTAATTTAATGCAATAGAAAAGTAATATCTTCATGTCCACAGCAATACTACATAAAATATAAGCAGCACTACAAGATTAAGTTAAACATAAAAAAACTAAACCTGGGCATAAAAACGCATTCACAAAGACTTTCAGAATTTAAGGTAGCGAATTTGCAAGAATTTAGATTCTGTCATGTAAACAAGTGATAGTTTACAGACTTTTCAAAGGAAGTTTCTGAATGGCAACCTTTTATCAGAAGAGATAGTTGACTCAAAGGAACTGTTCCCAAATACGCAGATGACAAAAGTTTGAGCTGAGCTTTAGAACAAGTAGCAACCCCCTCCCTAATAACTTCAAGGATGTGGGCATAACATTGGTAAAAGTAGCTCTTCTGAGTAAGATCTATAATTAAAAAACACTTAATACACCTGGCTTCCTCTAGACCATCATCTCATTTACTAAACAACACACTACCAAACTTATTGTTAGAAAAAAACAAACAAAAAAACTTGGCTCCAGTAGAAACATGGCTACTTTAATAAAACAAACAATACAGCCTGAGTGCTTTCGGCGTACATACACACGGCTTCATCAGAGTCTGCAATCCCCCACACACTCAACAGTGCATTTAAATACTCTATGCTAAAAAACAATTAACCAATTAACGATTTAAAACCAAATACATGAACAATATTTAAAGAGATAAAAGACCTACACATATATTTGTCAACCGTATACAATAAAGCAAACAAATTAAAAAAAACAGCATCCATAAGTATGGCAAAAATCAGTAAAACATAATTGTACTCATATATATTCATTTAATGCCCTGTCTTGTACTGGTCAATTCAGCATTACTGAGCAGATGATATGATACTAGAGTTTAACAATGTAAAAACACATGCAGGTTAAGAGCAAGACTTCAGACAAACCGACAAGCTCTAAGATATTATGATTAGAACTGATCATTGATCAACAAACAGCTTTTTCCAGTATGATACTCATCTTTATTACAGACGAGTATGAACTACTGCATATTATGGCATATAATTACCCAACACTAGAGATGATTTTCATTGAGAAACTGAGTACTTTATTTTAATTTCTTTATTAAATACCTTATTTATCATTTTCTGTTTACTAAATGAATTTGCACTAGTCGGCTGAGCAGTTTAAAGTTTCAAAAACAAGGAACAGGGAAAAGACTCCCAGAAGACTGGAATATTGACTAGATTGATGCATTCTTTCCATGCTTTATAAGAATTAGTAAGTGAGGGCAGCCGTAGTGGTGCAGCCTTACAGCAAGAGGTTTTCCAGTTCGATTCTTGGCTAGGGTGCCTTCTGTGTGGACTCTGCATGTCCTCCCTGTAGTTGCATGGGTTTCATCCCACAGACCTGCTGCAGGTGGACTAGACAATCTAGGTTGGCCCTAAGTGTAACTGTGTCTGTCTCCTGTGGGAGGTCGGGCACCCGGCTGGCAACTTGATAATGTAAAACTCCACTGCTAATCATTCTGTGGACCATTGATCCTAATGGGAAAAAGCTAAAAGAAGAAGATAAGTATTAATAAGTAGATACTTTGTAACTGTTGCACACTAGTGTATCTTTAAGGTTACCATAACTACTATATATATGAATACTATAGTCTGGCTATCAGACTGATGCACATTCATTTGCACTGTTGTTTGTTTCTAGGCAGGATGGCTGGGTTTGTCATTTGGACCTTTTTCTGCCACTATATGAACATGGGGGTCTACTTCATAAGATCGACAGACCATTTGATCGACATTCATTTGGTCGACAACCAGTATTCAAGGCACTTAACAGGGAATTGCCCCCCCTCCCCAATGTTGTGCGACCCTGGAGTTGATATATATAGTTAGGGGGGGTGTGGGGGGCACAGCTTAAAATGTGTAGTTTGTGTTGTATTTTCATGTTTTAAATAGAAATAGGTGGGGGGCTGTGCCCCCCATACCCACCCTAACTATATATATCAACTCCAGGGTCGCACAACATTGGGGAGGTGGGGCATTTCACTGGTTTTTGCCTTGAATACTGGTTGTTGACCAAATGAGATGTCGACCAAATGAATGTCAATCAAGTGGTCTGTCGATCTTATGAAGTAGACCGGGACATGGTGCACAATAGGTTTTATATTCAGAAAGATAAGTGGATAAAGGAATGTAGATAGTGTTAACAGCCTTTTAGAAGTGCATATTACAAATACTTGGTGATGTACATCTACAAACAGATAGCAAAGAAACATGACAACTAAATCAGACAATATGCAGAGTGCGGACAGTTTATTACGGCTGGATGGAAGTAGCGTGCAGTTAATGCTGCTGTGCCTTCTTTGGTTTAGTTACTGCTTTTGAAGCATTTGCTGTACAGCTGTCTAGGTAAGCTTTCATGTTTCCAGTTTTCTTCTTCATCACAAAGACATGCTGAAAGGTAAATGGTGATGAGCCCCATTTACCTGTAGATGCTCATTCAATACCTGAATACCTCTGTGTGCCTCGAAGGACTGGTGCTCTGTCTATGGTATGTGGCATGTCTTATTCCCAGTGATTGCCCAAACAGGGTCCTGATTCCTTTCTGCCAAAGCAGGATAAAGGCATAGAAAAATGAATGACTAAATGAACACAATGGATGTGTCCTTTTTCAGGCTGATGTGAGTGTAGAGACTGAACTTGAAAAACAAACAACCTTAAGTGGAGTTTCCCATCTTCACCCAGCAATGACACAATAAAGCCTTACTGAATCAGCCAGGTGGATTGTCCTACATCAATAGCCTTTCAATGTCCATCATATATTATCATGTATTAGGCTTGCTTTGAATTCCCTTGTGTTAAACAGCAATCATGTAGCAGTGTGTGTCATATTAATAATTATTTAATTCAACTCATGATACATGAACATTCTTTAATAGTAATGAATTCATGACTTTTTAAAGATATCATCCAGCTGAGGGTGTTATTTCAGGGGTTCCACATAGTTTTCATGTTATAAGCTTTAAATTATTATTCTTTTGTTTATTTAAATAAATACTGTAAAAATTAGATCTCTGGACTAACATACTTAAACCAGTTTTATGTTATACTACAATTCATGTAATTAACAGGCGTGTATCATTGTTTAAATGCAGCAAGCCTATCAACCACTTACTGCCTCCAAGTATAAACTGCTCCATGCAAGACTTCATGAAAGCAGAAAAAGGAAAAGCTACGTTCTCCCCTGCAATAATCCCTGCAGCATAAGGAAACTGAAGTGTCGAAAACTTACATTCACAGGTGTCCTGTGGTATTTAAGGACAATAAGCCAAAACATGCAGTGAAACGTATGTGCCAATGCCTGAATAGTGGCATACAAATGATACAGGATAGGAAATGAGTTGTTATTATACATGCAAATGTATGTTATTTGGATACTCATGATTTGTAGTCATGTGTGAGGAAAAAGGTGTGCCAATGTGTGCCTCAGTACAAAAGGCAAAGCATGCTGTAACTATGAAAGCTGCAGGTAGTCCAAAAGCTTGGAATAGTTTGTCCAGAAGAATACCATATCTATCAGCACTCCTGGTTTCTGCAGGTCTGGGAATAAGGTGGCTTCGGGTAACAACCGAAATGTTACATTAGCAAGTGGTCTGCCATAAGATCAGAAGATCACTGAGCACTTCAAGTTTCATCAGAATACTATAGAGGCCTTGGCTTACGTTTGCCATCCACACACTGAACTGGAAAGTATGTATACCTTCCCATGTCTTTGGTGTCCAGGGTATGTGCAGCTGTTTCTATGCTAATTATGGGGACCTTTCAGATTTGAACTGGGTATACACTGAATATTTTGAAGACCTACATGTGCGCAATAGTCAATAAGCTCCTTTCTCTAACATAATGGCTCTGCATGTAGAAGAACACATATGGTTCCACAGCATACATCAGAAGAGAGCTAACACCATGAATGCCTTGCATGAAACTGCCTGGCACTCTGAGGAGTGGGTGCCATGGATTTCATGTATGTTGCAATAAAGGCTCCAACTGACCATATAGATCCCCAGCATACAGTAGAAGACAGCTAACACCGTGAATGCCTTGTATGAAACTGCCTGGCACTCTGAGGAGTGGGTACCATGGATTTCATGCATGTAGCAATAAAGGCACCAACTGACCATATGGATACCCAGCATGCAACAGAAGGGAGTTAATACTATAAAATGCCTTAATGAAACTGCCTGGCACACTCTGAGGTGTGGGTGCCATGGACTGCATGCATGTTGCAATAAAGGCTCCAACTGCCTCACAGTCATAATGGTTTGACAGTAGGAAACAGCCCCATTCTATGAACTGCCTGCCAGGCATTGTGTGATATATATGGGATCATTACCAATGTGTCTACACAGCATCCTGGTAGTTTGCATGATTCACATATATGGCATACATCTTGGCTGTATCACCATTTCTTGCTTTTTTTAATTTCTTCAAATCTTTTGGGTTTCTAATACCATGACAGGAATGGACTCCATTCCCAAGTCAAAGTACAATTAAAGTTCATAAAATTAGTATTGTTTCACTCTTTGATATCAGCCAAAAGTGCAATTCGCAACATCTGCAATGTGCCCAGTAATGACTCCTTCTACAATTCGTACGGAATTACATGTATTGGTAGCATATCTAAATATGATTGCAGAATCTTTTTTATAAGACCTGTTGCTCCTACTACTATTGGAACTGTCTGGGTATCTTTCTTCCACATTGTTCTTGTTTCTGCTTGCAAATCCTGATATTTTATGACTTTGTGCCTCTCTGTATGCAGGACACTGTAGTCACTGGATGTGGCAATTTCAACGATCAATGCTAATTTTGTCTTTTTTTCTTGGACCACTATATCTGGTTTTCTAGCATCTATCTTTTGAACTATTGGCAATGGATGATCCCATGTGATGTAGACTTCATCATTTTCTATGATGCTTTGTGGTTCATGTTTCCAGAGTTTTTTAGCCACTTCATACCATAATGTTTGCACAATCCCCAGTGCCACAGTCTTGCCACATTATTATGCCTTTCAGTATACAGTCCTTCTGCCATTAGTATGTCACAACTAGCAATGAGGTGTGCAACTGTTTCCAATTTTCTTTTACAAAACCTACATTTGTCTGTTTCTCCCACATGCTCAATGGACTTTTTAAACCAACATGTACATAGCCCACTACCTTGTGCTGCCAATATTAACCTTTCATCTCTTGGTTTGAATTCACCTCTCCTTAACCATTCCTGAGTTTGTTCAAGCTCAACATGAGGTTCTTCCAAAAGTTTTCTATACTTGCAACTATATTTATGCATTTTCCACATTTCTTGCCTTCTCATCTGGTCCGTCACCTTATATTCTTTCTTTTGTTTTTTGGCACATTCAGATGCTGCCTGGTGTTTTATCCACTTGTGGTTTGATTTCCATTCCTGATTGATGCTGATATGCTTCTGCTAGTCTAAGCAAGGAAGTCATCTTAGATTTATTCTCCTCATGTTTCAAAACTTTCACTAAATCTGGGTCTTGCGAGGTCAGCAGATATGTGTGCAATCCCATGATTGCAGATATGTACATGTAATCATATTCAAGGAGGCCTATCCCTCCTTTGGAATGGGGAATATATAATCTTGGTATGTACTGTTTTTTATAAATCATTTGGTGAGCATGAAGCATCCTTCTTGTTTACCTATCTAATCTATTCAACACCTTTTGGGGCCAATCAGTCACTCCAAAACTGTAAGTTAGGACAGGAAGAGCAACTTGGTTTATAGATTGGATTTTGTTTCTAGATGTCAATGCTGTTTTCAAGATTAATTTAAGTCTTCTAAAGTACTCCTTACTATGTTTTATTCACGTGTTCATGTTTTCTTTTTCTCAAATTGCTTTTTTTTTTATTTTTCAAATACATTTGAATGAATTCCATAGTATTCATACACAAAATCTTAAATAACTATGTACACTATTTACATTAGCCTGACACTATAACAGATCATAATATATACAGTTACTTTATAAGCATGTCCAATCCATTATCAGAGCGTCCGATCAATTATTGTATAGTGTCAATCAACAATAAGACTTTTCCCCAAGGGTTGTTGATAAATGGCTTTGGATAAATTCTCAGTTCTTTAATTTTAATTTCCAATAATGCTATGGTCTTCAGTAGACTTTAGAAGTTTTCCAAAGTTGGTATTGTGTTTGTATTCCATCTTCTTGTTATACACATCCTTGAAATTGCAAGTATAGTCCAAACTAGAATCATGTTTGATCTATTCAAAAGTGGACCTTCATTCACATTTAATAATACAAGAGCTCTAGTTAAATAAAATGATTCATTAAATAAAGCTTGTAGAAAGTTAGTAATACCATTCCAAAATGGCTTAATTTTTAACACAATCAAAGAAAATGTGGCTCCAATCTGCATTGTGTACTTGCTCACAGCTCCAACATATTCCTTTGATGGAAAAACTAATTTTACTGATTCTATCTGGGGTTAAAAATGCTATGTGCAAGCATTTCCAATTAAAAACTTTCCAGTATTGTGTAATGGATGTATATTTTATCGATAATAAGATATTTGTTTTAATATATTCAGTTAACTGTATTGTCCTTTTGTTATATGTTTCCAATATTAAGTTTTGGGTATTATTTTATAGTTTTTTAATATTTTGTAAAATTTAGAAATACTGTTTCCCATGTCAAAGTCATTATATATGATTTTATATATGTATTTTGAAAATTTAGGTATTTCTTTAAATGAAGGATCGTTAATTATTCTACTTAAATCTTGCGAATATGACAGAATACTCTGTAAAGTTAGTCAGTCCTGTTGTGGAATTTTGTATGTTGTTTTTATTACTTGCATATCTAAAACGTTTAGTTCTTTGATACGTTGGAGCCAACAAACAAATCCTTTCTCTTCCCAGGAATTAATAATGTCTCTATATATTTTATATGGACAGTTCTTTGTGACTATAAATGCTGTTAAAAGATCAAACCAGATTTTTAAGTCTAAATTTGCATCAATAATTTTCCTAAATGAGTCAATGTAGATTATTAATCATACGAGTTTTAGTGGGCTTAGTTATGTGATATTGCATACTAATACATAATATGTGCCATGGCAAATGTTTTTATCTATTTGAATTTTTTTTTGTAAATCAAATTGATTTATTGATATTACAGTTAGCAATTCTTTCCAATTTGCAGAGTAATTTGGACTTATCCAGTCTGAGATTGTTTTAGATATTGACACTTTTATATATGTTTCGATATCAGAAAAGTTTAATCCTCCCTTTTTCCAATGATTGTTATGATGTATTAATGCTCTTCTGTTTCTTTTGGGAAACCATAAAAATTTTATTAGGCACAAGTTTTTTTTCTTTAAATATATTCCTTTCTGGTAACAGTTGTATTGACAAAACTATATATAGGATCTTGGAAAGTAAAACCATTTTTATTAACTGTAGTCTATCTAGAGAGGAGTTGTGGTATTGTATGAGGAAGTCGGGATTGTCAGAGAAGTATGTAAGAGTGGTACAGGATATGTACAAGTGTAGTGTGACAGCGGTGAGATCTGCAGTGGGAGTGACAGATACGTTTAAGGTGGAGGTGGGATTACATCCAGGATCAGCTCTGAGCCCTTTCTTATTTGCACTGGTGATGGACAGGTTGACAGACAAGATCAGACAGGAGTCCCCGTGGACTATGATGTTTGGAGATACATTGTGATATGTACTGAGAGTAGGGAACAGGTTGAGGAGATCCTGGAGAGGTGGAGAATTGCTCTAGAGAGGAGATGAATGAAGGTCAGCTGGACTAAGACAGAATATATGTGTGTGAATGAAAGGGAGGATAGAGGAATGGAGAAGATGCAAGGAGTAGAGTTGGCGAAGGTGGATGAGTTTAAATACTTGGGATCAACAGTTCAGAGTAATGGTGAGAGTGGAAGATAGGTGAAGAAGAGAGTACAGGCAGGATGGAGTGGGTGGAGAAGAGTGTCAGGAGTGATTTGTGACAGATGAGTACCAGTGAGAGTCAAAGGGAAGGTCTACAAGAGGGTAGTGAGACCAGCTATGTTATATGGGTTGGAGACAGTGGCATTGACAAAAAGGCAGGAGTCAGAGCTGGATGTGGCAGAGTTAAAGTAGTTAAGATTTGCACTGGGTGTGACAAAGGTAGACAGGATTAGGAATAAGTATATTAGAGAGTCAGCCCAGGTTGGACAGTTTGGAGACAAAGCCAGAGAGGCAAGATTACATTGGTTTGGACATGTGCTGAGGACGGATGCAGAGTATACTGGGAAAAAGATGCTAAGAAAGAAGCTGCCAGGTAACAGGAAAAGAGGAAGGCCTAAGGTAAGGTTTATGGATTTGGTTAGAGAGGGCATGCAGGTGGCTGGTGTGATAGAGCAAGATGCAGAGAACAGGAAGAAATGGAAACAGTTGATCCTCTGTGGCGACCCCTAACCGGGAAAAGCCGAAAGAAGAAGAAGAGTCTATCTTCAAATGTTAATATTATTTTGTTCTACTTTTCCACAGAGATTTTAATTATATTGATGATATTATTGCAGTTTTTTAGACTAATTCATTATTATCCTTGTATAGCTCAATTCCTAGATATGTTAAGGTTCTTGTTTCCCTATGATGTGATCCACCTTAGTCTGCAGTTCTTTTTTATTTAAAAATAAAAATTTTGATTTTGATCTATTGAAATGGAGTCCTGAAGTCATGTACAATTTGTCAATTAATATATCTAATTCTTCTAGTGTCTCTTTTGTATTAGATAATGTTAGTAATATGTCATCAGCAAATACCATTACTTTAGAATTGTGTTCATAAACATCTATTCCTTTGATTCTTATATTGTTATAAATTGAATCTGCCAATATTTCAATAGCCAGAGCAAATAGAATCGGTGACATGGGACCTCCTTGTTTAGTGCCTTTTGTTATATGTATAGATTCAGAGGTAAAAGAACCTAACTTGACATACTCTAAATTATTTGTATATATCGTCTTTAGAAGATGAATAAAGGATGGGCGGCCTTGTGGTGCAGTGGTTAGCATTGCCGCCTCACAGCAAGAGGTTCTCCTGTTCGATCCTCGGCTGGGGTGCCTTATGTGCAGAGTCTGCATGTCCTCCATGTGGTTGCGTGGGTTTCCTCTGGGTGCTCCGGTTTCCTCCCAAAGACATGCTATAGGTGGATTGGATACTCTAAATTGGCCCTAGGTGTGAGTGCATGCATGTGGGTGCCTTCCATGGAAGGTTGGGCACTGGGCTGGCAGCTCGACACCGTAAAACTCCACTGCCAATGATTAGCGGAGAGGTGATCTACTGTGGTGACCCCTAACCAGGAAAAGCTGGAAGAAGAAGGAGAAGGAGATGAAGAAAGGATGCAGGAAATTCAAATAGCATTAGGATTTTGAATAAATAATCCCAATTTAGGGAATCAAAGGCTTTTTCTATATCTAAGCCAATTATGCGTTTCTTTATTTTCTTTATTAACATGCTCTATAAAAGAAATTATCCTTTTAATATTGTAATGTGTATATAAATCCAGTTTGATCATTATTTATTTTGGATAGTGATATTTTCATTCTGTTAGTCAATATTGTCATAAGTATCTTATAGTCATTATTTAATAATGATATAGGTCGATACAGAGGTTTGGGGATTTGTTTTCCTTTAGGATTGGTGTGATTAAAGAATATTTCCAAAAGGGTGGTATTAAAGCTTGTGACTGAATTTCTAATAGAGTTTTCTGAAAGAGGGATAGTATCTTTGAAAGAAAAAGTTTATATATTTCCATAATTATGCCCTCTATACCTGGTCCTTTATTATTTTTACCCTCTTCGGTTCAGTGTATTTTGTGCCATTCTGCACTAACTCTGAGCAGATCTGAGAATTGCCAGTTAGATTCTTGACATAGCTAAAGAATGCCTTGTGGTTATCTTTGGAGTCCATGGCAATTTTTCTTTTGAAGCTCGCCTTGGATGATTTTATGAGGGATCATAGTTTCTTGCTGATACTGATCAGGGATGTCTTCCCTTCTTGGGATTTTACTCTTTTCTGTACTAGTTTCCTCCTCCTATTGTATAGCTTGTTTATGGCAGGGGTCCACCAGACTGGTTTCCTTTTCTTAGAGAAGTGAGTCTTGGTTTTATTTGGGATAGCACGATCCATGCATTCATGTAGGTGCCCATAGAGTGCATTAGTAAAGGATTTTGCAGCTTGGACAGCATTATCCTTTAGCATGAGGGCTTTGAAACTTCTCACCTTGGTCTTAAGTAACGTGAAGTTTGCTTTTGAAATGTTTTTCATGGTGGTTTCTTTGACTGGGGGTGGTGGTGGAATATGGATATCCAGAGTGATTAGTTTATGGTCAGATCTAACCAATGAGAGGTTGACGTCCGGTGTGGAACACCGGTCACTCATGTTGGTGATGACCAGGTCCAATATGTTGTCACCTCTGGTGGGGGTGTTGACCAGTTGATCCAGGGCATTTGATTTTATAAATTCTAGGAAATGTTGGGCAAGGGAGTTTGTATTTATGTAGTTCTCCCAGTTAATGTTTGGGTAATTGAAATCATCTAATATCAGGGTGTTTGGTAGGACCTTTATGATACCCAGTGTTTCCAGGAATGCGTAGTGGGGGTCCTGGGACATGGTGGGAGATCTGCAGCAAGCTATAATTTGAATAGCAGTTTTGCCCATTGTTAGTTGCACGTGGATGATCTCTGAAGCATTGTGCTGTGCCACTAACCTGGAGGTGTGGGTATCCTTGATGAATATGGATACTCCCCTGCCTTTTGTATTTCGGTCCAGGTTTTGTGGCTGAAAAGTATGGTATGAGTTGTAGCCTGGTAGTGCTGGGATGCTCTCTGGAGCCTTAAACCAGGTTACTGTTACTGCACATATATCAATTTTCTCCATACTGAGGAGTGCCTCAAGTGCGTGCATTTTGGGGTTTAGACTTCTGGCATTGAGTATTATTACCCTCGGTTTTTTGTTACTTGTGCTATTTACAGCGGTGGGTTTGTCTTTTGAGCCTTGCCTAAAAAAGGCACTATGGGGGTGGCAAGAGCCTTGGCAAGTATTTGAAAGCCTAAGGGTGACAGGTGCAAGCCATCTCTAGCAAAGCAGTATGGCTTGTCGAGCATGTCATCCCAGGCTGACAGACACTGGATCCCCTTTGAATGACACCAGAAGCTTAGCCAATTGTTGAAATTGATAATTTTTTCTCTATACCGTGGTATCATTCTTGGTGAGGGCAGGATGCTACTCAGGGTCAGGGTCATACCGGCCTGGGCTATGTGATCAGACAGCTCCTCTATGTCTCTTTTCATGTAGTCCAGGGAGGTATGGCTCATGTCATTCACACCAGCATGGACAATAACAGAGTCATATTGGTACTTGTTCTGGAGTGACATGAATGCTTGTGTTATGTGTCGGATCCTGGCACCTGACAGGCAGCTAACAGTAACCTTCTCCTTGTTCAGCCTCGTGAGTTGGATGTCAGTGTGTCTGACTATAGAGTCACCTATTACTTGTGTGTTGGGTATGTTATTTTGCCTTAAGGGTTGTGATTGCGTTGCACACTGGTTTTGTGAAGTATGTGTTTCATGGTTTGTGTTGGGGGGTGGAGGTTGCTTGGATGCCTGCTTTGGAGGTCTCTGTTGCTTTTGCAGATTTTTATTTAGAGCATCCGAGTATGTTTTCATGTATTTATGTGTGTTTTTTGCCTGTGCTGGTTTCATAGGTCTATGTGAGACTGGTGGTGTGATGCAAGTAATTCTCTTCTTCTCTTGACTGCCTGGTCCAGTCTTGGGTTGAGAGAGCTTAGCATCCAATTTGGCTGTATAATTGCATCTCTCGGATGTATTAGTGTGTGGTGGAAGGAGGAGAGGGTTGTCTGTGTACATGAGGCAATTGCAACATTGCCTCAAAATGCCCAGATTCACCAGTTGGACCAAAGAGTACACCTGAAACTGCCCTTTGGACATGCCTGGATAGGTACAGTGAACTGTTTTAATGATTGGCTGGTAAGGTCGAATAGAGAGCCTTGTCCTTCTCTATAGTATAGGATGGGGGTCTAGTGCTAAGGTTTATAAGTGCTTGCTGTGAGTTTTGAGCAAGTTCTGGGATGAGAAGTGAATGGTTTGAGTACTTAAGTTGAAAGTTTGTCTAGTTCCAAGGGAAGAATTGAAGAGTAGACTTTGTGGAGCCGGGAATAGTTATACCTTAGCTAACCAGTGCTGCCCAGTGCTCAAAACTGCACAAATGCGGGTTTTATAGCAGGGAAATGAAAGAAAAATAAATTAGCCCAAAATGGCCAATAAACTACTAATTTCTGGGCTGAGACCACTCTTCCAGGGGCAGAGAGGTTGCTCAAAGCTCCCTCTCTCAGAGTGAACAGACAAACTTCCTTCTATCCAAGTAAGGTATGGGCAAACACAGAAACCTGTAACACAGCCCTGAATTCAGCACTAACCTAAAAACTGGACTATACTAGCTTAGAAAGGCAGAAAATAAAGCAGATACAATCAAAATACACTTTAAATGCACATAAATGGCTATCACACTTGAGTGTGTAGCCTACAACAGTTAAACAGCTAATTTAAACACAAAAATGAATTTGTTAAAGTGCAGGCAGTAAAATAAGTACAATATGTAGCTGAAACAAGCTTCTTAAATCACAGAAACTTGAGAAAATCTGTGTTTTAGGCAGAATTAGCTAAAGGCAGCAAGAAAATGCAGAAAAATGATAATCACTCCAAAGTCTCTCTTTTGTCTCTGCTGCTGTAGAACTCTGCAGGGCACCAGGCAGGAGCTATCTGAGCTGTATACTAGCGCAAAGACCTTGTAAATGTGAGTTTTATAGCAGGGAAATGAAAGAGATAGAAATTAGCCCAAAATGGCCAATAAACTACTAATTTCTGGGCTGAAACCACTCCTCCAGGGACAGATAGGCTGCTCTAAGCTCCCTCTCTCACAGTGAACAGAGAAACTTCCTTCTATCCAAGTAAGGTATGGGCAAACACAGAAACCTGTAACACAGCCCTGAATGCAGCACTAACCTGAAAACTGGACTATACTAGCTTAGAAAGGCAGGAAGACAGGTATATTTTTGGGGTTTTGTTTGTTTGTTTGTTTTTCAGAAAATAAAGCAGATGCAATCAAAAAACACTTCAAATGCACAGAAATGGCTATCACACTTGAGTGTGTAGCCTACAACAGTTAAACAGGTAATTTAAACACAAAAATGACTTTGTTAAAGTGCAGACAGTAAAATAAGTGCAATATGTAGCTGAAACAAGCTTTTTAAATCACATAAACTTTAGAAAATCGGCATTTTTGGCAGAATTAGCTAAAGGCAGCAAGAAAATGCAGGAAAATGATACTTAATCACTCCAAAGTCTCTCTTTTGTCTCTCTGCTGCTGTAGAACTCTGCAGGGCACCAGGCAGGAACTTGCTGAGCTGTATACTAGCGCAAAAACCTTCTTTTGTCTTTCTATACCACTCCTTCTATTTTCTTTTGACTTCCTGTACGTCTGCATTCTTAGCCTTTTTCTTAACCAGCTAGTATCCTTTCTTATCCTGGTCCTTTTTTATTCCGCTCACTTTTTCCTGCACTACTTCTTTCTTTGTTGACTTACTGTACTTCTTCATTCCATTTTACGTGAGTCAGGTTGTCGTGGCAACTGGCACCATCTCTCAATTCAGTACTACTTCTGTTCCTTTTTAAACAGTCATGCCTATCAAATGTCTTCCATCACACAATCCTTCCATCTCTTTCCAAGATGCCTTTGTTTCCTCTTGGCTTTTTCCTGTCTGTCTCAAATCTTCTTCACCAGACTGTCTGCTGTTTTCCTGTGCATGTGCCTAAAACATCATTATCTGTTCTCTTGGACTTTCTCTGCAATTGGAACTACTTGACATTCTGCTCTTCTGCTCTGATGTCATAATTTCTTCATCTGTTCCACATTGTGGATCCTACCACCCATCTCAGGCATTTCATCCCCATTACCTAGGCCTCACTGCAGTAGTAATTGTCACACCACTGCTTTGTACACTTTACTCTTTGGCTGCTTTGGTATTTTTCCTGTCCCACACTAACCCTGCCACTCGGTGCCAGTTGGTTGCAGCCCCTGTGATCCTTCTCATTCAGATTTCCCTTCTGATCAACCACTCTTAACTGTTATTTTAAGCTCTTAACTAGTTCTCATATTTTCTGTTCTATTTCAGTTTTCAGCTTCTTCTGATTTCTCCCCATTTGCTGCCATTATAACTGTCATATCTGTCCTCCATTCTCCTATCATTTGCTGAAGTCCTTGTTCAGAGTTTGGCTGTAACACTACATCATCACCATACAGAGCCTTGTTGATGTCCCTAACAACCCTCTTGCTAATGTAGTCCATCACCAGAATGAACCGTTATGGGCTGAGAGCTAAACCCCAATGCATACTCGCTTCTAGTAGTATCTGTGTGAGTCCGAACACTTGTTCATACTTGTGTCATTGGGTCATTCAATATAGCCTGCACTAATTTTACCAAAGTTTCTAGGACTGTGAACTATGACAGGACCACTCAAATCAGTTTTCTTGGGATCTTGTCATATGCTTTCTGCAAGTCAAAGAATGCCCAGCTGGACTCTTTCCTCATCTTTAGTTTCAGCTATCTGCTATATTGGCTTGGTTGTGTTGTATCCTCATCTAAACCTAAACTGCTCATCTCCCATCCAGCATTCCACTACTCTGTGTATTCATTTATAAATCACTCTTTCCATAATTTTCATAGAGCAGGGTAGGAATCTGGAGCTATTTCTCCTCTAAGTCACCCAACATCTTGATCATATCTGCTGTGACCTCATCTGATCTTGCTGCTTTTCCTGACTTCATTTTCCTTAGTGCTGTTCTCATGTCTTCTAGGGTGGGGGTCCTCTTCTTCTATCATCATAGGCTGTGTCTGGGGCAGCACAGCTTCCATGGGGTTTTCTTCCTAAAGAAGCTATGTCCTTCCATCTGCCTTTGATTTTCTGTGGGCTGGTGAGATGTTAATGCTGGAATCCCTTATGAAGGGTATCTGACTATTGTTTATATCTTTCGGTCTTTGCCTTGCAACCTGACAGAGTTTCTTTGTGCCTCCTACTGAGTCACTTTCGAGAAGCTGGTAGAGTGCCTCTGATGCCTTTTTCATAGATTTATAGGTGTTTACTAAGCTAACAACCATAGAAGCCTTTTTAAGCCTAGTCATGTATCCCAAATCTCTGACAAGTTCTGGTACCCTTGATAGGTGTAAGCAAGGGCTTGGGAGGTGAAACATTTACAAGCAGAGGACTGGGAGATGAATCATTTACAGGCTGCCTATGTCAATTAGAGACACAGGTGCCAAACCAGGGATGAATTTTACACTTGAACTGGATTAGAGAAGAACTCTATTTCACATGCATGGAAAGCCTGTTCCAGAGAAGCAGTAGTCTCTGGCATACATACCTATCTCTCCAAGAGGTCCTATTTATATCACAAATAAGTCTTTGGAATGGGTATTACTTGTGCTGCTTGTTTTTTGGATATGCAGGAGGCCCATAAGAGTGGTCCTTGACAATGCCCTGTATGCCAAGCATAAATCTCCCCTCAACAGCCTGAAGGAGACAGACCACAGGGAGAGGGCCATGAGGCAGTCTGCATAGGACATGTTATTATGTCCTGTATTCTTTCAGGAAGGAACCTCTGTGGATGTTCCATTTGTTGAATATGACTGGTTAGGTACATGCCAAAGGTGGTATTATACTCATGTCTATATTAGATGATCAAACTTTTAAAAGTTCGAAAATCTAATAAAAAAATAAATCACAGAAAAAACCTACCTAAACATTTTAAGCAGGGGGGCCCTCCCACACCCCCTGCTCTTCAAATATACCAACTCCCAGATCACACTACAGTGCAGGAAAGGGACATCTTCCAATTCCGCACAGTATGGAGATCTCCGTTGAAACGTTCAAACTTTTAAAAGTTTGATCATATGGTGTCGACCATATGACATTCGAACTTTTAAAAGTTCAATCACATAACATAGACCGTTATACTCAATGATAGGTCTGATGAATGCTGAATACAGTGGAACAATGACTTCCTTGGACCTGGATGCCATACCTTTATGTATAATTGAATAACATATAATGATTTCCTCGTTACTGTAGACAAGCAATGGTCAAAGGCTAGATTTCTATCTGTATAAGTCACCATGTCCCTGACCTCTGAGTGTGTTGTCAATATAAGAGTTGCCAGGGGTGAATGACTTCCCAAAGGATACTATTATGCATTTATTGACATCTAGTTTTAGTCCATGGCTCGGATACCAATTGTTTGTCTGTGCCAGCCCTTTGTGGAGAACATTTGCTTCAGTGTGCAATTCAATGACTGCTCCTAATTTGCAGTCATCTGCAAATTTAGTCAGCCAGAGGCCATTGGCATTGGCCTTGATTTCAGAGAGGAAAATGCCAAAAAGGAGCAGTCCCAGGACTGAACCCTGAGGACTTCACGTGTGACTGGCCTCTTTGTAGAGGTGGATTCTCCAGTTTGAACTTCATGGGTCCTGTCTGTGAGGCAGCTGGCTATCCACTGGGTGACATGTGTGTTTGTTCCTGACATCTTAAGTTTGTCAACAATGTCCAAGTAGGGCATTTTGTTGTTTTCTATATTGCACTTTTCTCTTGGCCTGTTTGCTAGCCAGCCAGTATTTCTTGTTAGCCTGGTCTGTCTTTTCTGTCTCCCACTGTTTGCTACACTCCTTCTTTCTTTTTGATAACTTCCTGGACTTCTGCATTCCACCACTACCAGCTTTCCTTATGTACCGTATTCCCATACCTGGCTCAGCCACATATCTGTTCTATAGTCCTCACACATGCTGGTTTGAGGCGCTGCCATTTTTATTCAACTCCATTTCCTCTTCTTCCTGAGCTGTTTGAATCCTGATTATTTCCTTTAACTCATGATTTCCCTCCACTCAACTCCCAGGTCTTCACCATAGTCTGTCTTTACCTTAGAGTCCTCTCTGACCACTGCTTTTAGTGATTGTGGCAATCAGTGGTTTATGCTGGGGTTGACTGTTTCACTTGGGATGACTTTGCAATTACTGAATCTACTCACCTGCCCTTTCCTTACTAAGACTTACCAAGTCTACCTGAGCTGCACTGTGGACACTCTTCTTGTTGAACCATCAAGCCATTTGCCAGACAGAAGTCTAGAATGGCTTCTTCTTTATTCCTACTGCTCACTCATCTGGACCTAAGAAGTCCTCATATCATGTCTGTCCTAAAATGTGTATTGAAGCCCCCCATTACGAACATCAACTAATTCTGTCCTTCTTTCACTAGTAGATTCTGCAGCTGCTACTGGAATGCATTATACTTCTATTTATCGCAACCCAGCCCTGCTGTGGGCATAAGTTGAGATTATGAATACTGCCATACCCTATCCTTACATTGGAATGTGATTGCCATGAGTCTTACTTATTCTGATACACCTCACTGCCTTCTGAGACCTCTCCCTCACCCCAATTCCCATACCATATCTAGCATGTCCACCCCTTAAGAAGTAGATATCCTGGATCCCAACATACCTCTCAAGTGTACAGATTTTTGCAGAATGTCCACATTTTTGCCTCATATTTTGGTGTGTTCCTCATAAAATCTGTGTTGCTGCATTTTTGTGGCAAATCAATGAGGACTGAACTAACTAAATAATGACAATGAAAAAATCTACAAACACTGCATAAACCCACAAATGAATGGAAGGACAGCAACCAAAGAAACAGTCCACAGATAATTGATTAAAACTAATATACATGAAGTGCTTTTCATTCAGTTCAGTAAGTTGAACTTCCTCAGATAAAATACCTTCACATTACAATCAGTTTAAAAGCTTTTGGTTACTAAATCATGTACTCAAGAATTAGCATACATAATTAATTGCTATCAAAAAGCCATTAACTCTTTGCTAACTCCCCCTACATAATAAACCACCATGACACCAACTATGTGTATTCTTAGCAGCACGTATTCATCTCCCCACTGTCTTTGCACATTAAAAAATAATAAATAATAAATAAAAAATGTATGGTTGTAAGTGTTTCTTCTTGCTTACATAAGTTATACTAACCTATCCAACAAAGTTTTATGCAGTTCCCCTGTTCTTTTGTTATCCAGTTAGACTTTTTAACTTCAGGTGACATAAAATTGAATAAGTTTCGTTTAAGCCTGTAAGTTGACAGCCATTTACTCGGAGCTGCCATAATAATTCAAGTTCTTCTAATAAAATAGAACTTGGGCCAACTCTAGTGTCCAATGATATCTGATCGATAACTCTAAATTTGAACTGATGAGTTGGAAACTTACTATATGTCTGGCCAAAGCATTTTCCAATTTACTTCTATTGATACAATATAGGTGCTCATAAACACACTCTCTGAGCTTCTGATCGGTTTTCCTGATATAGAAGGCAGGGCACGATTGACACTGGGCCAAATATACTATCATTTTTGAGTTGCAGTTGAATATTTTCCAAGTTAAGAAGTGTTTCTAATATGAAACTTTTGACCTCTTTCCATAACCCTACAGTAATTACATATATCGCACTTGCACATTCCAGGATTCTTTGCTGTACTTAATAGAGGTCTTTCTAGGAAGTTGTTCAAATTGTGTCCTCTCCTGAAAATTACCATGGGAAATTCACCTATTTTATTAGCAATTTTCCTATCACTACTTAGCAGTAGCGGCTGATGACTTCAAACCAAAGGGGGGCTGCAGGAGACAGCTGAATGGGTGGGGTCAATGGGAAGGGGTGCGGCCAACTAGAAAGAGGAGGAGCTATGTTCAAAACCACAAAAACTGTAACTTTAATTAAATACACTGCCATGGGTGCCAAACTGTTATTATGGGAGTCCAATCAAGACAAAATGAAGAGTAGAAGAAAAAAATATTTCAATGCATTGGCTACATGACAGCTTACTTAATATCTAGATGGTAACAAAAAGATTGTGAGGCATGAAAAAATAAATTACTTTTTAAATACATTACTGGAATGCCAGTCAAAGCCAAGTATAAGAAAAACAAGCAGCACTCAACTCAAACCACTTCTCCTTGCACTGCAGTTCTAATTATAATTTATATTCAGCTTTATTAAAGTACCAAGTAACATGCTGAAAGTAACAATCTCTGTGATACCCCCCACTTGTAAAAATGTTTCTTATCCAAAAAAGACCTGCTGCTTGACAACAACTGTCTACTTGTTTCATGGGGAAAACATGATCAAAGTAAAAAATGAAAAGCAAACAAGAAACAAGTTCAAGATACATTGCTTAAAGGATTACTGCACAGGTTATGGACTACACACAATAGATTGGCATTCTGTTGAGTTTACAGGTAAATCTGGCAAAGATGACTGCAAGCCTCCAACAAATGTAATGAGCTGCTTAAAATAATGTAATCCTGTCCTTTATGACAAATACTGACATATGCATTTCAATACCCAAGGCTTATACGTTATCTAGTTATGTAAGTATTCTCTGCATGGCAACAACAGAAAGGCTTTCAGTGTTGGCAGTTCTTTAACAATATGCTTATTAAAGCTTACTTGAATCTTACAATCTCAGACAAGCTTACCTGATGGTCATTAAAGCATTGCTACTTAAACACAGAGCAACAGGCATTTTTTTGAATAATAATAAGCATAAATCAACAGTATAAAATATGACAGAAACCAGAACATTCTGCAAAATCAAGGATAGATGAAAAGCCACTGTAGTACTTGTGTCTAGTTTGGATGGGGGGAATACTTTGCACATTTACAATGCATAACTGCTCCTTGCCTTGCTTGGACACATCCAGAGTCACTACATGGAGGAGTGGGGTACAACAAGGATGTCATAATTAGAAATGTCTCTGGCTGACTATGATGGCCCTGACACATTTATCATACCTCTCAACCTCAGTGCAAGAAATCTGGACAAAGCCATACATAGAAGTAGGACAAAGGCCCAAAAAGGACAATTTTTAAATATTTCTCTTATAAACTTAGACAGATAATAGAATAGTATGTCTTGCATTAGTATAAATTGTCTGAAGGGTATGAAATATGAAACTCAAATGTCTGTCATTATCTTCTAACTTCGGTCTTTAATGATTTGCCACTAATCTGCCAAAAAACCCACTTTTATGAAAAATGGACTAAAAATGTGATGCAAAAATATAAAATAGCCACACAATACAGCTGGGAACCTGTCAAAGAATTGACACTTTTTTAATATTAGTACTGCTAACTTGAGCAGCTGACAAAATAACAGAATCTACATGCATTTCTGAAATAAAAGTAATCTATAACTGATTATTACAGTTATTTCTTAATTGTAAACCCTCCATGTTTTCTTCCAATATTGCCATTTTTGTGGAGAGATTATTAGGGGAAGAGCAACATTTTCTGAGCCAAAATCGGGGACAGTTGAGAGGTGTGGATATGCCTAATTCTATAAAGCAATTTATTTGCACGCACCTCTCAACCTGTTAATGCAAGAAATCTGGACAAGGCCAAATATATTGGGGGAACATATAAACAGTACTAAAAATTGCTCTTGTATAAACTGAGACAGTTGCTTGAATAACAGGTCTTGCTTTAGCATGCATTTTTCTGATGGTTATGAAGTCTGAAACTCAGTGTCTGTCATTATTTAGTGATTTAATTCCTAAATGATTTGCCAGTAAACAACAAATTGTATGAGGAGCAAATCAAAAATCAGAAGCAAAAAAATCTATTCATTCTGCAAAAATCTGGACAGATGAGAGGTATAGTTCAGCTGGGGCTGTCTTTGAATTTGCCGCCCTTTCCCCCCTCATAAAATCATGGTGGAATGGAGCCTCTCCCCTGCAGCCATTCCAATGAACCATTACTTGGTTATTTCACCTCATTTACCAGAAACACTAATGTGCATACTGCTTTACTTCTGCGATGATTTGGACTTAATTTGAAAGTTTTATTTTGCATTTTACAGCACAAACACTAATGGATGTCTGCTAAACAAAGCAATCCAGTCTCACAATGAAAACAGACTTAGCATTAAAACGTCTCTGCCCTTGAAACTCACATTCATTGAAACAGCATTGATACCCACATTCAAAGAAAATACATTTTGCCAGTGGCAGATAAAGATTAACTTTGGGCTATTTTCAAATCACAAGTCCCTTGCACACGAATCATACACATGTTCTTTGATACACCTTCCTGATTGTACTAAATGATATTCCTTGTATAATACAGTACAGCTTTAGAGGGCATTTTTAATTTATTGTTTTGAACATTTTCCAGTAAACAATGAAACAAAATGCATGCACCAATAATGACAAAACTGCCCAATTCAGAACATTTCCATCATAAAAGTCTACTCAAACTTCTACAGTCCACCAGTATCATAAATATGCACAATCTCTGAAGAAGTAAAAGTCATCTAAATAATTCCACATTAAAGAGATCTGTAACTAATGAAGAGGTTGCTGCTAGCAAACAACTTTATATTTCATTGTTTCATCTACAAATAAAGTGCCTGTTGCCCTTGAGGAATAAATTGCTTATGTTACACTAAAAAAAAATCATAAGCTAGTAATATTGCAATAGGGAATGGATGGCAAACTGATAACGGGTTTATAGTTACTAGGTATCTTCACCAAAAAGGACTGCAGCATCCACTTCCTTTGCAACAGAGTACAGTATCAGCAATATATCGACCTACTGTGGGAGTAGAACCCATAGCCTTCTGCATCAAAAGCAAGTACACAACCTGCGATGCTATTAACAATGCATGCAGACTCAGCATAAGCAGCACTACACTTTTGTTCCCCTGCAGCTCTCAGCACCTTGTAAAATCTACCCAACACTCAGCTGTATCTCTGAACTCTGCAGCACAAGAAATCTGAAAAAAGCCAAAATTTATTGGGGGAGGCAAAAGCCCAAAAACCAGGGACACATTTTAAGCATTGTTTGTAAAATGTTGGAAAGTTGCTAGAATAAAATGCTGTGTTACCACCATACATTTCACTGCTAAGTTTTGAACCCAGGACTCTGTGCAAAACAGTCAGAAGAACATACCACTATGCCAGATCAGCTGCTTTGTGCAAAAGAGGAAGACTGAAACTTAAATGGCTACCATTTAGTGAATTCAGCTCTCACTATAGCTGCCAACCTCTTAGCACAAAACACCTGAACAAAGCCAATAATGGGGGAATACAGCTGCCAAACATATTCAGTGAATTCAGTTCTCACCATAGCTCTCAACCTCTTAGCAAAAAACACCTGAACAAAGCCAGTAATGGGGGAATACAGCCCCCAAACATATTCAGTGAATTCAGTTTTTACCATAGCTCTCAACCTTAGCACAAAAAACCTGGAAGAAGCCAATAATGGGGGAATACTGTCCCAAAATAGGGACAGATTTCAAATATCCATCTTATAAACTTAGAAAATTGCTAGAATAAAAGGCATTGTGTTACCATGTATTTTCTGAAGAATATGAAGTCTGAAATTCAAATGCTTGTCATTTTTATTCATTTAACATTTGTTAACCAGGAAAGTCTGATTTGCCAATTTTCAGCAGAGGCCCAGGGAGAAACACTCCAGACATATTTTTGTAAGATGGGAGGACACCAGAGCAAACCCATACAAACACAGGGAGGAAATACAGACTCCACACAGACCTCATCCCACCCAATAAGCAAACCCGAGAACCTTTAGCTGTCAGACAACAATGCTACCACTGCACCACTGCACTACTGACAGTGTACAGACACAAAAATACAGAAACCACAGATTTTATGAGGAGCAGAACAGAAAAAATATGAGGCAAAAATTTGCAAATTTTTTACAAATGATGGTGGGTAGGGAATTCAGGCTCTTGCCACCTGGGCCCACTATGTAGCAACTGGGGCATTTTACACGCACACACACACACACACACACACACACACACACACACACACACACACACACACACACACACTCAAGCACACACACACACACATACACACACACACACACACACACACACACACACACACACACACACACACACACACACACACACACACACACACACCAGCAGTAAAGTACAATGACAGCAAGTCTGATAATAAAACAGGCAGCCAGCAAGCAGTGACAAGAGCAGATCCTGGTCCATACCAAATGCCTATGATGGGAGCTAGTTCTTCCCGTAAGAGCAGAGCTTGCAGATGTTGCAGTCCAATCCCCCTTCCAGTCTATGCAGTTGCAGTCCGATCTCCCTTCCAGTCTATGCAGTTACAACTGCATAGATGTCTGGGATAGTGCTGCTGAATGCTCTGTTGCTAATCTAGACTGCTGGTGAGATAGTCTGGATTCTGTGCGCATGCTCCATCCAGACTGTTTCACCAGCAGTCCGGAAATTCTGCGAGTACTCATTTGTGATGTTCCATGACTCGTGGTTTGTTTTTTCATTAGTTTTTTTATTTTATTTTCTTATTAGTTTTTATTTTATTTTATTTTTTGTTTTACATCTGGGGGGGCTGCAGTCCTGCAGTCCAATAGTATGAGCCACCCCTGCTACTTAGTAAGTTCCAGTTTCTGATGATAACTTTTTTCACTTTCAGTGCATCTGTACTGTATGTAAAACTCAGACTAAATCTGTTGTTTATATCTACATTAGATGAATTAAGTTGACTTACATTGTATAATTCAACGTAGTTTTGAGTATTCATAGTTGTCGTATTTTGTCTATTCTCTCTATTAAGAATCGGTTTATGCACCCTATTATTCCTTTTATTTTTAACTTCTGTTGTCAATTATATAATTAATGAATTGGGGCAATCTCTTTTCAAAAACATTTGTCTAAGTTTTTCACATTCTTCTAAAAATTCATTCTCTAGTGACACCATTATTGCTGCTCTCACTAGGTGTCCTTTGACAACGGACCTTTTCTGTTGGTGGGGGTGTGAGCTAGTGTAGGGTAAGACTGTGCCTGAGTATGTGTTTTTCCTATGGATTTTTGCTGTATATCAAGACTGAGTTTTTAGAAGAATGTGAAAAACTTAGACAAATGTTATCGAAAAGAGGTTATCCCAATTCATTAATTATAGAACTGACAACAAAAGTTAAAAATAAAAGGAAGAATAGGGTGGATAAACTGATTCTTAATAGAGAGAATAGACAAAATACAATGACAACTATTAATTCTCAAAATTTCGTTGAATTATACAATGTAAGTCAACGTAATTCATCTAATATAGATATAAACAACAGATTTAGTCTGAGTTTTATAATTACATACAGTACATATGAACTTGAAGTGAAAAAAGTTATCATCAAAAACTGGAACTTACTAAGTAGTGATAGGGAAACTGCTAATAAAATAGGTGAATTCCCCACGGTAATTTTCAGGAGAGGATACAATTTGAAAAACCTCCTAGAAAGACCTCTATTAAGTACAACAAGGGATCCTGGAATGTACAAATGCGATATATGCAATTACAGTAGTTTTATGGAAAGAGGTCAAAAGTTTCATATTAGAAACATTTCTTAACTTGGAAAAAATTCAACTGCAACTCAAAAATGATAGTATGTTTAGCCCAGTGTCAATCGTGCCCTGCCTTCTATTTTGGGAAAACCGATCGGAAGCTCAGAGAGTGTGTTTATGAGCGCCTATATTGTATCAATAGAAGTAAATTGGAAAATGCTTTGGCCAAACATATAGTAAGCTTCCAACTCATCAGTTTAAATTTAGTTATTGAGCAGATAACATTGGACACTAGAGGGGGCTCAATTTCTATTTTATTAGAAGAACTTGAATTATTATGGCAGCTCCGAGTAAATTGCTGTCAACTTACAGGTTTAAACAAAACTTCTTCAATTTTATGTCACCTGAAGTCTAACTAGATAACAAAAGAACAGGGGAACTTAATAAACTTTGTTGGACAGGTTAGTATAAAGTATGTAAGCAAGAAGAAACACTTATAATCATACTTTTTTTTATTTATTATTTATTATTTTTTTAATGTGCAAAGACAGTGGGGAGATGAATATGTACTGCTAAGAATACACATACCCCGGGATTCATGAAGCTCAGCGCAAAAACGGTGTTAGCCTTGCACCGACCGTGCGGTGTAGAGATGGTGCAGCAGCACCACATGCATATTAATGAAGGTGCGCTACCGTAATGACCACGTGCATAGGAAACGTGCACGAGTGCAGGGGGCATGTCCAAGCACTGCACAGAGGCGTGAACATGGCGGCTGCATACGCCCAACCTAAAATGCTAACTAGTACAGCCTGCCTCTAATAGTAATCACTCCTGTCAGTGACCGTGGATACTGAAATCTATGCAAAGCATACAAGACGTCATTGAGAACACCACAATAAGAAGTAAACACAAAGACACGTAGCTGAATATTGAGTCCCCGTCCTAGTTCCCATCCCTTGAACAAATGATATTTAAAACCCCGTGCCCGTATTCCATTGTAGTGTTGCTAGCTATACCAAGTGGAAGTGAAACGCATCATGTTAGTGCACCACCAATTGCTAAGCCTAGCCCAATGGTTTGGGTTACCACCTGTCCTACATTGTGAGGGACAGTCACCCTCTAGGCAGGTGTGTCCATACCAAAACCATAATAAATGTGAAATGTCCTGCGATAGTAGGACATAATTATGTCCCATATGTTATGTAATAGTCCCATACAATACGTATGTCCATATATAAAATACCAATATGTTACAAGAAACAGAATAAGCAAGTAAATGAAACAGAATAAGCAACTACACTGCTACAACAATAAAAGCTTATATGTAGGCATAAAACTAAAGTACTATCCTTTGTAATGACCGTGGGTATGTGTTGGCCTGTAAA